>NC_133769.1:177979491-178181555 GCF_003597395.2 Chelonoidis abingdonii | reverse complement strand
GCCGAAGCCTATCCATAAGTTCCGCAGTCTCCCCGCCCACTGGAATCTGGATTGAGTCCCAATGCCATGATGGTGGCAAAAACAGTGTCGTGGGTGATTCTGGGTAAATGTCGTCACTGGTCTTCCTTCCGCTCCGTGAAAGCAACGGCAGACAATCATTTCGCGCCCTTTCCCCTGGATTGCCCTGCAGAACGCCCATAGCATGGCAGACCATGTAGAACAAAAATGCCGTGTGATACCTTTTGTCACTGGGTCACCAAGTATGTGTACTAGGATTGGCTGGGCTGACAGAGACGGTAACGCAGTGCTACAACAGCAGCATTCATTTCCTTGCAAGGTAGCACATGCATGAGTTACCGAGTCAATTCTGTAAACCGATGACGTTGTTATATTGGCGTACAGTGCAATTGTTAACCCTGTGGGGGACCACGCAATCGTTTCGCTCCTGATTTTGCAGAGTTATGGGCAGTTGGCCCTGACCAGCCTGATTCGAGTAATAAGAAATGAGCTAGTTACAGTCGTTCGTATCAGATCCCTTCCGCCACAGGAATCTCTCTGGTGTCTGTCCTGTCTGCCATGTATAACCTCTACAGGTCGGCCGCAGTGCGGTGGGGCATGCCCAGCAACAAAAGATGCAGGTTGAGATCGCCAACTCATGATGATAAAAAGTAAGTTGGGATATGTCAATAATCTTCAGTTCATTTTGTCCTATGATAGTTTTCTATCACTCCTGTGTTAAATTCTCTATTCTGTTGAGGCAGCATGGATCACCCATTTCCTGTATAAGTGGACATTATCCATTAGCTGTTGGTGTTTTAATAAAAGGACAGGGAAATCGTGTAACAGACTACGCAGACCAAGGTTGAGTAAATCTAGAAGTCATGTTGTGATCGATTTGTTACAGAGCAACTCTTGTGTAGTCAATGGGTCTTTGTTCAGCTTTGTCTTAACAAAGCACTTTTTTGTCCTTTTCCTTAAGGAATGTCAATTAATAATGGGTGCTGGGCCCTTCATCTAGTTGCAAGCTTCTGGACTGAAGTTCTTTGCGGCTTCTTCCAGTACTTTCTTTCATGGACACGCTGCTCTGATTGATCATGATTTTAGAAGGTCTGGAGCGCGGGACAAAGATCTACTAGTCGTTGCGAGGCAGGATGCCCTGATGGCATTGGTCTATGACCCCCAAGTGGTTCGACAAAAGTAGAACTGTAACAACACAGAGACAAGAGAAAATGGGATGCCACTTTAGTTCCCTTCTTTGAATGTAGTAGAACAGTCTATCGTCATGCACTCCCACCCTCACTATTTAGTACATCCTATTCTCGCATTTAGGTTAGATGTTTACTTTCCAAATAGGCCAAGTATAATTCTAGAAATTGAGTATTTGCCTAGAAAATAGGGCGCAATGTGTACTATGAGACCAGTGTACCAGAGAACCAGGAGAGCACAGGCCGCTCCATGTCAGATCCCACAGAAATGATGAGTTGCATGCCATTCTAGGGGGTGCCCGCTGCAACAACTCACCGTTGCTTCCCTCCTCCCCCCACCTCGTCTGGGCTACATCATAAAAGCCGTTGCAGTGTGTCCCCCTACTCATGTTTGTGTGATGAAGTAATAATCGATGAGGAATAACAAACACTGACTTCTTATGGAGATAAAATGAGGCGGGAGGCGCCTCCAGCTGTCAAATGATAGTCCAGGTAGTACATTAACAGTGGCAGGAAGAGGAGCCAGCCTCCGCTGCTATGTATAGTCCAGGGCAGTACAGATTCTTTTTCTTTAGACATGAAAGGGCGGCTGGGGCGGGGGGGGGGGGCGGGGGGGCTGAATGAGCCCAGTTGCTATGATGAAGATGGTTACCCAGGCTGTTCTGTAACCATCTGCCAAGGTAATGACTCTGGTGTCTCTAATTTTTGAGCCTACAGGCACCCCTGGCGATCCGTCGGGATAGCTACCCACGGTGCAATGCTCTAGAAATCGACACTGGCCTCGGTACATGGACGCACACCGCCAAATTATTGTGCTTTGTGTGGCCGTGTGTACTCAACTTTATACAATCTGTTTTACAAAACGGTTTATGTGAAATTGGAATAATCCTGTAGTGTAGACATACCCTCAGCTGCATGAGGTTGACAACAAACAGTTAATGTAGAACAGATCCTGGTTTTTCAGAAGCAGATAAAAGCAGTTTTTTGCGGATAGTTTGAAAATGAGTTAGGATTTTACACTATATAATGCATTAAAATATTTCATAACATCTATTCTTTTCTTTTATGTGACATATCTTGTTAAAAACAAACTCTGGATTACCCTTATATAGAGAAATGTGTCAGGGAGATATAGGTAAGAATGAATAGCAAAAAACTTCTTTTCGACCCTTCTCTATTCTTTGGGATTGTGAGAGGAACCTCTCTTATGTGCTTAGTGCTGCCAGCCTCAATAATGCCAAATTCCATTTTCAACTGATTTGTGAATCTTTTTTTGTTGAGTTGAAGTAAGAGGAATGAATCTTTAGTCATGAAAAGAAGGTTTTGCTCATAGGAGGGAAAACTAAAGTTCTGTTGCACTTTGCTGCATTGCTCTGTGCTGTTAATGCTAATGTTCTCTTCCCTGCACTTTTCTCCCTTTTTAGCTCTTGCATCTGGTGGTTCTCTTCCAATAACATCACTGGATGCAACTGGGAACTTAGTGTTTGCCAATGCTGGAGGTACTCCTAACATCGTCACTGCCCCATTGTTCCTGAACCCTCAGAACCTTTCTTTGCTCACCAGCAACCCAGTTAGCTTGGTCTCTGCAGCTGCCGCCTCCGCAGGGGCCTCTGGACCAGTCGCCAGCCTTCATGCCACCTCCACCTCAGCTGAGTCCATCCAGAACTCTCTCTTCACAGTGGCCTCTGCCAGTGGGGCCACTTCCACCACCACTACTGCCTCCAAGGCACAGTGAGCCGGGCTGAGCTGTGCTACCACCAGCCTGTTTCACTCTGCAGTGGGATTGGCTGCCAGCTGGGTTTATAAACTGAAAAATATGATCGGCTTCCTCTCACCATGTTGCTGGGGACAAGGGAGAGAGACGGAAAATATAAAAACAAAACAGGAAGGATTTAAAGCTGGGACAGACATTTGCCTAATTTTATAATAAACACTGTCTTTTCAGGATCACTTCATGGATCGGAGAGCTTTCTAACCAAAAATGTAAAAAAACAAAAAAACAAAAACAAAAAAAAAAAAAAGTGAAAGGACTACTTATCATTTCCAGCAGTCACAACAAGTTAAGGTGGGTTATCAACTCAGACATAGGAAGGGGATTTCTTAGTTCTTTTGGTCTAAATATCTTTTTTTTTTTTTTTTTTAATTATCATTTTATAGGTCTGTTGTACAGGCCGTTATGTCATACAAGGTGTTTATAATCGTATCAATCGTGTTGGGGGTTCCTTTCTTAACTGGTACAATTTAGGCAGGCCTGTATTACTGGTGTATCTCTATTATTATTATGGTTGTTGTTATTATGATTATTATTATTATTATTTTTATATATATGGTTTGGACACATTTGTCTTTGCGCCTGGATTGTTTTCAGTGAGCTCCCATGCCATGAGGAGGGGGGGAGAGAGAGAGGGGAACATAAGGAGGCTTTCTGTCCTAATCTCCTGGGAGCATTCTCAGTTTCCTCATCCTTGAACTTGTTTTACAGAGACTTATACAAAGGTATCAGGAGAGATCATTTTCACCACTTTTGCAGGAATCTCGGTGTAGAAGCAGCAAGTTGTGTGCAAACCTCCAGGCTAGTCTGTGCTTTTGTGGTGAGGGACGTAGAGATAACTTCTGTACTGCAGCTCTCCTTCACCCAACTACTTAGGCTAAAGAGCCAAATTTTGCTCTAAATTGCATGTGCATTGCTCGTATTGACTTCAGAGAGCAGGATTTGGCACTTAGAGCCCAGACTATTTCAGACACCTGTTTTGGTGGTTCTACTGTATTGTTAGGATTTTGCCCCTTTAAAAAAAAAAAAAAAAAAAAATCCTAGAAATGCAAAGTTACCTGAGGACGCCAATATCGCTAATATCTAAAGGCATCCACAGTCCAAGCTTTCTACCAACTAACTTGGTACAGGATTTTGAAAGGTGAAACTGGCTTCTCTAATCAAAGGAATATTCCTTTGCATGTTTTTTGTTGTGTACAGGGAGCTGCACTGGAACAGTATTCCATTGTAAAGTGCTTCTATCTACAGGGATAGATGTCAGATCTATTGGGACAGAAGTTGCTGCCAATTTCATGCCAACACAACCGTAAGAAAGCACTGTTGGCTTCCTTGCGCCTTTGTTCTGTTCGAAATAGCTTGTAGGTTTCTTCACCACCACCTTGCTTGGTGCTTTGGAAATAGGAGACAGTGACCAATCAGCTGGAATTGTCCAGCCTGATGTGGGAAATAGCACCAATCTAGTCAACACTGGAACTTTGCACACATCTTGGTGTTCTCGTGTGGTCTCTGAAGAGTGATGTTGCTACCTTGATGAAAATGGCAATAAGCATCTTGGACTAGAGACTCAGTGTTGGCTTGCTGACATAGCTGTGTTTCCAGGGTTGTTTCCAATCCACATAGCAAGGAGCATTTGAGAACAGAGAGCTTATCAGAATGGATGAGGAAGAATAGTGGGTTTCCAGAGGTTAGTGATGTATATTCTTTAATATATCAATCGAGTTTTTGAACCAAAAAGATTTCTGAAGAGAAGACTGGATCGCTGCAATGCCGTTCACTTTGAACTTTTCATTCCTGTTGGATTTAAAAGTTTCTGCCATGTGTTTAAAACACATTTACACTCAGCTAGGGAGGGTGTCACAAGCGCCCCCTCTGGATTTGGTTTGGTTTTTTTGGAAGGGGATGGGGATGTCACCAGGGAGCCGTTCTGTTCACTTTTGCTGATCATCAGGAGAGATCTTGGAATCTCTCACCACCTGAGATCAATAAGACAGGAACTTAAACCCAACATACAGTTTTGGGTCTGTGACCCAAGTGTGTGGGATTTATATTTATACTCAAATGGCAGAAACTCTTATCTCTTCTTCCCCTCATGTTTTTCTCTGTTCACGTCTGACTCTCTCTCCACCTTCCTGTTTCACAGATTATTTAAAATAATTATCCATGAGATTTCAAAACTAGTGAACTGCAAGCAGGGAAACTAACAAATGTCCGTCCACCATCTTTAATGTGTTCTTTGATTTTTTTTTTTTTGTTTTGTTTTTTAAAACTAAGCTTGAACCAAAGTCAATTTCTAGCAAGCTGCTGTACTAATGGACTAGTTTGTATAAGTGCAGTTCAGACGCAGAGAGGCGATAGATGCTACTGACAATTTCTTTTTCATTTGTCTTGTTTTTTATTAATTTTATATAAAAGTTGCTGCTTGTTTTAATCTTTTTTAGGGGGGGATTGATAATTTGTATATCCTTGGGGCAGACTCTTAACTTGATTTTTTTAAATAGGTTTTGTTTGTTTGTTTGTTTGTTTGGTGTGTAAATAGAATGGCAATGTCAGGTGATTACTAATCCAAGTGGTCCCCCACTTCTCCACCCTACCAGTTAAATAAATCTAAATATTCTGGTGTGACTGAAGTCTCTGTGGCTTCAGTCTGTGCAGAAGATTTTAGGGCTATGAATAATATAGAGTATAAATTGCCCATAGCGTAACAGCTTTGGAGCAGTAAAAGGTATAGATGGGTATGATTCAGGGAGGGAGAAGTGGAAGAGGAGATGCTGGTTACCCACTATGTTGGTCTAGAGACCATAGCATTGACTGTAGTTTCGACCAAAGGAAATATCAGTCCCATGGGACTTGTAGTCAGCCAAGTAAGAGGGCAGGAAACGCTGAAGCTACAATGCTTGCACTTGGGTCTGAAAATTCCCAGTCACCTTCAGACACTCGTAAAAGTAAAATTTACCAAGAGCCTTTTTGTTAAAGGGCATTTGGATGATATCCTCTCCACTATATCCTCTGTTTTCTGATGGATGTGAGACTGTGGGGTGCATCCTGTGCATTTATCTAGGAAATACAAAGAACGTGGGCCTTAAATCAGCATCAGAACCTCTCTCCACAGTTCAAAGGGACTGTGCCATCGGTCGTCTGGATGATTTTCAACTTACCATTCTTGTTGGTTTGTGGTTGAGAGGAGGGTGTGATGCATACATATCTGGAACACTAATGCAGCTTGGATGGTTATTTATTATAAACAAATTGATTTTTCCTGATTCCTTTTTCATTGGTCACATGGCTTTGGTGTGAGCACCTTAAATTCTCCCTCCCTCCCTCATCCTCTGCTACCCAATCACCCTCTAAGGGGCCCAGACTCCAGAGAGCTTCTTAGTGGTCTTTTCTGAAAGAAACTGGAAACTTTAAGTAGCCACATGTCCAGGGAGGTTTGGCTGAAATGCTCTTCTTTTTGCCCTAGGGAACTGGCAGTAGATTATCATATCCTACCACACCCTCCACTTCCCCCCCCCCTTGGCTCAAGCCCAGTGTGTTTTTATTTCCTATCATAACATGTCAATGTCTGATTGTAGCCCTTTTGTTCAGTTGATCTGCCTGGACCCTGCTCTTCACTGGTAGTCTTGTTTCCTCTTGTGAACGTTGGTCTCCTCTACTATTTCAGTTAAAGGAGAGAGGAGAAGAACCCAGAGGTGAGGTTGCAGCGGCATTATATTTGCCCAGTAAGACTATGCATGCACACTCTTTCAGAACTTGAGATGGATGAATGATCGGGTATTGGAATGTAGTGGAAATTGCTGTTTTAAATCTTAATCATGACTGCAACAGAAACTGAAGTGTCTACAAGGAGATTCAGTAGTGATTGGGGATATATGGACTTTTAGAATTAGAGACTGAAGATTTAAGGATTGGAGAGGAAAAGTGTTGTCCCACAGATTCAAAAATTAGCCAACAGCGGCTGAGGGCATTATTTTGCAGGTGAGGTCACTTTTTCACCCCAAAGGACAATAGTTGACTCTTTATAATCCAAAAATACAAGTCAATATAAATGTCTTAGCAAAAATGGTTTTGTTTTGCCCACAAATGTCATAGTCCTTGTCTTAAATCCATCACTTAGTGAATAAACTGTTCCTTTGTTGTTCTATGGGATTATCTCTGAGATTTTTTAATTCAATAGAATTTCACACACATAGATAACTAAATTGAAATAAAATCAAATCAGGCTTTGTTGGCAGGGCTAGAAGAAATTCCTTAAAGCCCTTGTACATGGAAGGGAAAATTGCAAGTTATGTAGTGCATCTTTCTCTACCACAGCTCCATAAAACTCCATATATGTAGGTGTCTGGGCTTGTTTTCTCATTTCCAAGCATATCTCATGGCAGGTAAAACTACTAGGACAGACCAATTCACTTTATCATCTCCAAGGACAATTAGGATCTGTATATTAGGCCCGCGGAGGGACATATGTATGAAGAAACACAAGAAATAAACACCTACCCGAAAAAGATATGGAGAAGAGGAAACACACAAATGTTTCTTCAGGAAAAAGTCTTAAAAGGTAGTGGTCATGTGAATTTTGATAGAGAACTCATTCAGGTTTGGTTCAGACAAATCTGACCCACCCAGTTGACCTCTGCCCCAGTAGTTAGGGGATGAAAGATTCATGTGCTGTTCACACACATGCACATACTCACCCTTAGATGGAGTCTCCTGACAAATGTGAATTTTGTGAGGAATCCTAAGCCAGTTAAAGTATTAGTTTCTTTACTGACTTGTTACCTAGTGTATATGCAGGAATGCTACATATAATATGCATGTGTGTGTATGTTCATGTGTGTATGTATACACATGCCCTATACCAGTTAGTACTGAGCTATACTCCTTACATAAGAAAAATCCTGGTTTATAATAATTTTGTATCGTACTCAGAGCCTCAGTACAATATAGTTTACATTTTAAAAATTGTTTTTTAATTAGAAGACTCTTGACAACACATCATTGCCCCAGGCCTACTCAAACAAATCCTCTGCCTTCAATAAGTAAAGTCACACAAATTAATTAATTAAGCCATATCAGACCCCAAAAACCACTTTGCCATGAAGCCCATAACACTTGGGAATACAATGGAAAGTAGAGGGTCCTCATATGAAAATGCTCTGCTGGTAATACTGGACATCTGTGTTCAAGTCACTAATAAAACCATCCACCAGATTTTAACGGTTGTGATAGAGCCCAGAAATGGAGACATTCTCTTCACTAATTTGAACTGCATATCCTTGTAGGCTTCAAAAATTACAGTTTTAAATTTCATCTGGAAGTGAACTGGCTGTTATGGCCATAATGGAGAGATTTCTAAAGAAAACATTCAGGATGTATGTAATATATATGCTAACTTACTTAGAAATGCATTTCATCATTTGTTACCCCTTTTGGGAAACAAATCTTGATATTAATCTCAACAGAAGTAGGAACAATATATGAGCTCATGTTATAATGGCCTTCCATTTGTGTTGATTAAGCATTCCACTGCCCCTCCACCCTCATCCCTTTCTTGATCTTCTTCCCCGTACAGCATGGGAGGAGGTTATTTTAGTCTATAGATTAAATGAAAATAAAATGTAACTTGGATCTATGGGTGGTGTCTTTCCAATGGACTTCTTAAACATCAAAAATAACTTGGGCAACTTAAAAAAATAAAAAAGGAATAAGAGACTCTCCTTGTGCCCGGAGGCAACAGAGGAGTGTGTCTGTTACCAAAACAACTTGAGAGAATTCTCCCTGCACATCAGTAACAAATGATTAGGTCAGTGGTAGTGATATCCTGTTTACTGCTACTGTTATCACTGAAGAGTTAGATTTTTGTTGTTCCTCTGTTGGTTTAAGTAGAAGGTACCCAGCAGACCACTGGAGCAGATTCCATTTTTCCTCCTGATTGAGGTGTTGAAAGTGCAGAAGTGCTAAGTCTTCTGTGAAGCATATTCTTGGAGTAGAGTAACTAACATTCAATAAAACAAAAACCATTTTTTTCATAAAAGAACAGAACATCTTAGCTCCATTGTAGCTGGAGCCATATAATGGAGGCACAATTAAAACTACTTCTAATTTACCTTAATTGTCAACACCTGATATTTTACTAAATAAAATTGTTCTCTTTCCAATTTGAAACCTTACTTTACAAAATTGTCAGAAAGGAGCTCTTTTTGTAATGGAAATAGAGGCTTTGGGACAGACTAAATACTACATCAGATCCTAGCTATTGATGACATTTGGTTCAAAAAATTGCATTTCCAATTATCTTATGGGCAAAATCCCAAATGTATACTCTTAACATGTCCATTTAACTGTGTTAGAGCCAATTAAACTGAATTCTACTGTCTTGAGGAAGAATAGGATTATCTTAAGTTTGTATCTACGTGTGTCTACACACACACATATATATTGAAAATAAATTTAGTTCTGTCTTATATACTCTCTCTTATAGATTGGACATTATCAAAGGAAGAATCTGACTGGTTGATGAATACATCCATTATATAGTTATCTATCTCTAACCAGCCGGCTCTGGGTCTGTTAGCTAGTTGTTACAAAAATATGACCCAGAAAGTTGTTAAAACAATTCATAGTTCAGGAAGTTCAGTTGCACTGGTTCTGCTCCTTAGAGGAGTCAAAATCAACTCCCACTGATGTCAGTAGGAGTCTCCCTTGCCTCCAGTGGGAGTTGAATCAGATCATAGAGTGCCTGAGGCACTTGACAATGGATCTCCTGTCTTACAGAGCATTTCACATGCATATGTCCTTGGTACAACCACCCTTCTTTTTGTGTATTGTTAAGATACAGGCATTGCATGTGGATATAGTGTCGTCTGCTCTTTTTTCTAATCTAATGCAAATCTGTTGTTTGTTTGACTCATGATTTGCAAGTTATGTTCAGTATCTTATGTATTGCCACCCATTCAGAATAGGATCGGATTCCATAAACCTAAAAACAGTATACGTCAAAGAGCATTGGAAGGAATGAAATGTGTATACACGTGCATGCACCCATATAACTATACATACGGACAGTGCAATATAAAAACATGATTGTTCTCTTTTGATTTTCATCATCAACGAGGAGGATAAATGGACTAATTACCGCTTCCTGTGTGACTCTATCCTGTCTATGATTAAGGTGGTAATAGAGTTGAGCCTTCATGTATTCTTCCTATCAGTTTGGTATGTATACACATTCCTACTTTCATCCCTAGTCAGTACAATTCAGATGTCAGTCTAATTGCATACTTGTACTAATCCAACTCTGTCCTCCTTTTTCTTTCTCTGATATGCATACCCATACCATGAATGAACAGACTACTCTTTCATTCATTCCCTTGGGACTCCATCTGGAGGGTTTTAGAGACTTCAGTGGAACTACAGATAGTTTTGTCCTTGGGGAGGAGAAAGTATGTGGTTTGACAGAATAGATTGGTGTGGTCAGGTATGTCACACACACCAGACATGGCTTTTCTGACTAAATTTCTGTTCATGGAGCATCTTCTGGGCTTTATGCCAATACTCCCTGCAAAGCATACTTTGCTTGGGTGAATCTCCTTGGGAGACATTTCAGTTCCTGTCCCTGAATAAGTGGACGGTCCCCAACTGGAATAATCTGGGTCCCACTCCTGCCCTTCCCTCCCCCTTCTTCAGTAAGAGGTAGCACCACAGAGCTGTGAGAACAATGCTTGTGAGTAGCAGCTGGCTTCTGGCACCTTCATAAAATACCTCAGCATAGCTTAGCATTGTCACATAACTGGTTTTAAACTGAAAAATCAGAAGAGAAAAACAAACTTTATAAATAGTGGAGATAATTCTAGCTGTAGAGTTTAGTTGAACTGATGTTTGTTATGATTGATAAACATGATTATGCTGTATGTATTTGTTTGAGATCTTGTTGATAGGTTACAACTTTATAGGGTTGGGTGGGGGTGGGTGGATGTTGGGTGGGGACGGAGCAAAGGGAGTTGACTCTGTTAGAAGGAAAATCTTGCTCATGAATTTTTTTCCTTGTATCTGTCTTGCCAAAGGAAACATTTTGTTGCTCCTGGGTTTGGGATTGTTGTTTGGTTGGTTTATCTGTGGTCTAATCTGCAGCGCAGCACAGCACATGATGGCATGCAGGTTACTGATTGGGTGGCTGTTCAGGGTCCTTCAGGTGCACACATGCTTTCCCCTCCCTCCCTGCCTTTTGCTTATGAATAGTAAGGGCCCTTGTAGGGATCTAAAGATTAGGCAAGGTGTGTATATATTGGGAGCTTGGGGGAGAGGAGATGGATATATTGGGTCAGATTCAGCCCAGGTATAAATCCATTTTAGCCAGTGGTGTTGCACCAGGGCTGAATTGGGACCATGGCATTTAAGTTTGGGAAAGAGAGAAGAGTTGTTGCATCTTAATCTAACTGAGAGAGAAAAAATGAAACAAATTTCTTTTATCCCCCTTGTCTTGTTACTGAATGTAGGGCTTGTAGTGCTTGATAATAGGTGGAAAACTTTTTAAACACTTTCTTTTCTAATAGCAATGCTAATCCTGTCTAGACCAAAAACTACTAAAGAAAAACCAAACTGAGAAGTGAAAGTTAACCTGCTCCTAACACCTGGCTGGTGTACCTGAAAGGATCGAAATACTGTGAGTCAGTCTGGGGGGAGGGCTGTTTGGGGAGGAGGAAGGTGCATTCCTCTCATGGTGTTTGTCTTGGCTTTGGGGTGGAACTACTGAGGGAAGTCGTGATGACTTGGGAGGGATTCCTAGCCTCTTCCATCCTGACTTCAAGGCATCTCTTCCATTGTTCCAACTTCCCTGCGTGGTGGGGGGGAGATGAGGAGGTGAGTGAGTGAGTGAGTTTTTGAGTGGTTGTGTGGATCTAAAGAGCTGAATTTCCAAGGAGCTCAGAGCTCCATTGGAATGGGGGAACTTCCAATGACTTGGTAGGGAACCAAAGGCACTGATGAGTCGTCAGCTCTGCTGTTGTCAGAGCAGATAAGAGGAAAAGCTGGGCCTTTTTCGTGCTTTGGGTGGATGTCCCTTTCTGTAAGGATCTTGTCTCCTATGGGTGTTGCCACCTTTTTGTGCACAGGGATGTTTTGGCTCTGTGAGGACAAACTGCATATGGGGATTGCTCAATGCAGCAGCCTAGGTCTCAGCTACTGCTGGAAATAGGAAAAACTGTTTCTTCCCTTCAAATATGGAAGCAGTGGTACCAAGGTCAGAGTCCCTTCCAACATCTTGCATGTGTTGTCTTTCTCTTCTAAAGATGGGGGACCCAGGAAACCTTTCTTTACTCCCCAAAATAGCCATGTACATTGTCATATATTGTGCTATTGGGTTGAGTTGTTTTATCAGTGAACCTGGCGAACCCTTGTGAAGAAAGGGAAAGGGTGGAAAATAGATGAATTGTCCAGCTACTCTTCCTCCGGAAACCAATCGGGTTGCAGAACGTCACTGAAAGCTTTACTAATAGAATTGTTGTTCTGACATTATGTAAAAGTGGTATTAATATTGTGTGACTTTTCAAAGAGCTAGATAGATTTATAGGTAGATAATAGGGATATTGAAGAAATGACTTCTCAATTATAAGAGCACTTGGAACAAAAGATGTGGAAAACAAGGTGTGCTTTAAGGTAAACAAATCTGAGGAAGGAAATGAAACAACCTGGGCGAGGGTAGGGAGGGTGATATCCGTTGGGATTCCTTAGTGCTACTAAGTTGTTCTGCCCCAGGACTGGAGCACCCCCTCTGCCTTATTTCATCTCTCTACCAAACAAGACATTGTCAAATAGCTCAGGCCAAAAATGTTATTTACCTTAAAATTGTTCTAATCTGCTGCGGAATTTTTCCCTCCAGAGTTTTATATAGATGATAAAATAATGTTTAATCCTCCACTCTGTCCCCAAGAACTAACCTCTTCCTTCTCCTTTCCCAAAATTCTCTATCTAATATTTGTTGGACCCACTAAAATTATGTATTGCCCCCTGCTGATTTTTGTAGCACCATCTAGTTAACAAACATTGTTCTCTGTTCTGTGCTAATGTTATGGATGGTGCTGGCATGCTAAGGTGCTATAGAAATCCTAAGTTATTAAACAAAGAGGATCCTGTTTTGGCTCCATCCAGGACACTGGAAACTATTTATGCCAAGTTGTAAACCATGGAAATCACACAGCCCCCTTCAGAAATGAAAGCTCTTATAAAAATCAAATACAGCACCCTTGATAGTGTCCTTCAGAACAAGGCAGTTTAGATAAAAATCAGTCCTTCCCCATGGTCTCCCTCACTGTGTTGGTCCTGGTGCCTTCTTTGTACAAGTGAGCTGAAGGATGAAATCTCAGCAAGCTGAGACACCTATGCAGACGCATCGCCCAGCTATGCTACCTTCTGAGAACTGCGAGCAGGATTGGCCCCTCATTTTGCAACAGGGAGAGGAAAGGGGCACCGCAGAACTGCCCATCATTGGTTTGGAGTAATGTGAATAGGGCAGTTCTGGTGGGGGGGCAAGTGCTGATCACCTTGGAGAGCATCACGTGCCCACTGTCTATCGCAAGGATCAGTGCGGTAGCCATCCCCAGGCCTGCCAGTGCTGCTACTGTTGTTCCATTTCCTTCCTCTGCAATAGTGTCTAGGGTTAGGTGTGAGTAGGTGTGGGGTGTTTATCCGCCACAGGTACAGGAGCTGTCGTATACCTCATTTCTAACTCGTAACTGAGTAACTTGCTTTAACTTTCTCCAAACCCTACAGAGTTGCCAAGTCTGCCCTCCCTCCCTTGATTAACGCTGAACTCTGGCATATAGCAGCCCGTGACCTGCAACCTGGGGAGTGACCCCCTAAAGCCTCTGAATGTCGCTGCTTAAAAGCTACTGCAAAATGAGGGCAAATTGCAATCTTATCCTATTTCTTTTGGTTACAAGGGGTCCTCTCGATTAGTCTGAATATCCAATGGCACCCTCCCTCCATCCGTGCATGAAACATCCACCACTGCCTTTCCCCGCTCTCTTGGTGTCAGGACTACACTGAAACTCCAGGGCCAGACAGGTCCCCAAAGGCGTCTTTCAGCTGAGTGCTGCGCACACACTATTCATCCTTAAAAAAAAAAAAAAAAAAAAGGACCAAAAAAGAAAATTCTCCAAATATTTAATTTTCTTCTTTATTATTTGACAATCTTGTATCTCCCGGGCTGTCCAGAAGCTGCATCCTTGATCCCTTCCACCTTTACTTTGAATGTAGTTCCTCCACCCCCGTGGGAAAGAGAAGCTTTGACAGGTCACGATGTGCTGCTATGAGCTGGGGGGAGGCGGTTTCTTTGTTTTGTTTTGTTCTTTTAAAATTTCCAGCCAAAACCAAAGATTTCCTAATGATTGTATAAACTCAAAACAAACAAACAAACCAAAGACAAAGGGGTGTCTTCAGCAATCCCATCTGTGAGGCCAGCCCTGGTAGAGGAGGAGGGGGTTCCTAGCAGACTGCTAAAGTGGAATGCCTGGCTTCCCATGGCCTGACACTGTGACTCTTCCACAGCAAAGTTGACTCAACCTGAGCCAGGCAGTTTCCATCCCACCCTTTGCTAATGTGTTGTGGAGGAAACTTGCTCTTTAAGCTCACAGAAACCCAGGGTGCAGCCACTGGGGGAAGTGGGTTGGGAGAGCAGATGAGTTGCTGCAGCCAATGGGACTCTGCAGATTGGTTGAGAAGCTGAAGACATTGGTGCATGATTGGCTGCTCTGATAGGTGCTTTAACCCTTTGGGGGCTGGGTGATGATGATTAATACACGCTGAGGTGCACTTCTGAGCTTTCCCCCCCCCTCCCCCCCACTGCATAACTGCTTGGAAGAGGCTGTCCTGTTGTGAGAAATCTCTTGAAAGAAGAAAAAGCTTTTCATTTCTTCTCTAGTTTCTTTTTTTCTATATTTTTATTATTTTTGCAGCACCACTGTGCAACTATGCATTGTATTTCTCAACCTTTTATGCTAGGTAGATGCCTGTGACTTTTTAACTTTTGGGGGGGATTGCAAATGAAGGAACTTTATACATGGATCTTTTTAATCTCAGTTGACTGGGGGGTGTTTGGTTCTAGGGTCATACAAGCTCTATCCCAAAGCAAAATCCAAATGTTAATAATATTAGCCTGATGCAGATACCAAAGATAATTTCTTTCCTGCAGAACCTTAGACTTGTGTATTAAGTACGATTACCCAGCACTTGCATTAGTCTAACCTCAGTAATTCCAAAGCTTAGATGTATATTTTGGTATATTTCTGGGATATTAAAAGAATTGTCGTTTAAATTCTTGTTTGTTTCAGTGTAATGCTCTTAAAGTCATAGCATGGAGATAACTGAACTGTCCTATTCTTAGTAGTTTGAAATAATAGTATTTTTGTATGTTTTGGGTGTGTCTATGTACGTATTAACATAACAGTTTTCACTGCCTAGGTGTTCATAATTAAAAAGTTCTAAAGTGTACATAATATTCCATAATGAACTTCCACCAGACTGTCAATTTAGATTGATTGCCATTCCCAGCTGAGATTCCTTATTTCTTTTTTAAGGAGACAGCATCCTTAATTTTTCTAAAGATCTGAATTTATGTTTTACATAGGTAGGTCAAAGTGTATTTTTTTTTTCTCCCCCTGAGCAGTGGGGGTGGCCCAAGATTTATTTAAGAAAAATCTTGGAAGCATGTTAGTTTGAAAACATCAGTTTCTCTTTGAGTGAAAAGTTGGAATTTGAGGAAAAAACATTTCTGCTGAAGCTGGCCAATAGTTTTTAATGAAGCAATGAGTTGTGAATAGCGTGGGGGGAAGGATCCTTTTATGTGTCTCTTCAGCCAAAGATAAATTTGCAGTCTGGGTGTTAACCCTTTTTCTCACCTCTCCTCCTATACTATCACTTGTACACCTGGGGTCAGCTGAACACTTGAAGTCAGGGACCTTAATGCGATACTTGTACCCAGATGAAATACATTCTCATCTGGTCTTGAGACTGAAATGTGAAAGACCCCTATGATTTTGAAACTAATTGATATCTTTATCTTCATGGGGGGATAAAAGGGATGCTGTTTCTTTAAAGATGCCTTTTTTTCCCCCCCAGTGGCTGCCTGCAGGTGGCTGTAGGCATTGAGAGATTGTGTAGATTACAGTGAATCAGGATGAAATGGTAGATTTTGTGTAGATGCATTTGTCTGCTGTAATTTTTTATATATATTAAACTTACTGTAACTGTACAGTTCATTTCTGTTGTAAACATCATTAAACCATTTTCCAAGTGTTTTAACATGTATGTACTTGTTTGTGGTTTTTAAATATGCCAATAGTCGGAGGGCAAAAATCTCTTAAATTCTGTTCCTCAGATCCATCAAGCTGGTCCTGAGAGATGTTCCCTCTTGCTATTTGTCAGTTGTGCCAAACAGATTGCAGGTGATCAGCTCTCATTGAGAAGCTTTTGCTCTGCCACCATTGCATTGTCCACTCTTCTTGTCTAAAAGAGAAGCAGCAGCCTGGGTTGTCGGCTTGGGACTGTGGACAAAGGTTCTTGAATGTAAAGACTGAATTTGGAAAATAGGAAAGGATGCAATTACCATGTGTGTAACACCAGAGCCAGCCCCTCTCCCAAAAGCCAGTTCGTTAGTCTTCAAACCACCTTGTATGTTCAATGCCTTGCGAGTCCTGGAAGAAATACTAGAGGGAACTTCTGAGAGCCAACATCCTCCCACAGCTAGAGACAGCATAACGGGAAACTTTCCTGTTAACTCCCCCAGGTTAGTGGTTGTCTTATTCCCTAGCACCTATGAGATTTTTTTTTAATATGAAACTCTAGGCTTTACTGCCCTATAGCTGTTAGGTCCTAGCTTATTTGTCTTGTATAGAACAATTTCTTTTTGGCAGTTGTAGACTCAGTGTCTTCTAATTTCAGTGACCAGCAGCTTGGTCTTGTTTTATGAAAGTATGAGTGTTGGATTGACCTTCTCTGTTTGTTATTTTAGCAGACACTCTGGCATATCCTCTTTACTCCATCTTTCCATGCTTCTAATCATTTTGTCTCACAACAGGAATAGTAAGTCCACAGATTTATATTTGAGAGGGTCCCCATTGCCATGTTAACGGCCTTGTCTACTGCCAGTATTTGTATTGATTTTAGAAACTATATAGTTCAGGTGGTACAAAAAAATGTGGTAGACCCACCAACCCCCCCACTGCAGATGCATTTCTATCACTCTAAAAAGGTGCTTATATTGGTATAGCTCATTTCAGTAAGTTTACCTGTTTCTAAACCAATATCATTATTAAAGCAGTGCAAAAAAAGTTACCGACATACAGACCAGGCCTGAAGATTTCAGCAATTCGTGGATGCCAGCCTTCCAGCACGTACTAACCTTGTCCAGCCTGGCTTAGTTTGACGTGACACTTGTGACTGTTCAGGTGGGTGCAGGCAGCTTTTGTGGCAAGAGAGCAACAGCAGGACTCGCACACAGCTCAGTTAATCACATTTACACATCCATGGCTTTCCCATCCATTTTATTACCTCATCAAA
This sequence comes from Chelonoidis abingdonii, assembly GCF_003597395.2. NCBI lineage: Eukaryota > Metazoa > Chordata > Testudines > Testudinidae > Chelonoidis > Chelonoidis abingdonii. Next base: position 178,164,029 of record NC_133769.1, on the reverse strand, counting down.
AACTATCTGAATTGCAGAGCCACCATCACCTTTGCGTTGAATTTGTATTTCTCATCTTTAAAATTATCCTACAAGGTATTTAAAAATTCTTACATTTCTTTCGGCTTTTGTACATTTTCCTCAGCAAAAGACTCATCACTTGCTGGCATTGTTTTATATAACCGGAACATACTTTGGTGCTGTATTTTAAGTGAGGAAGGACTATCCCTTAAAAATTGTGTGGACTGAGCAATAGTGAGGGAAGAGAGAGCTCAAGTTTTGGATTGTTGATTTAAAAACTTCCCTTTAATTAAATTCCAACTTTCCCAGTGTTCTCGAGCATAATTTATGTGCTGCACCACTCCTGTTTTTACCATGGAACCTCGCTGGTAAAGATGTCCTAGCTTTCATATATTTCCATTAGCATTTCTGGATGCTGTTCATGTGCTGCAAGAGCTGGTCACACTGGGATGTTATTTTCTTGATTGCTTGTTGCAGCCTTGCACTGAATCCTCCTCACACTGTCACGGTAGAGCCTGCTTTTAGCATTTGTCTTTCACTCTAGGAACGTGTCATCATTTACAGTAAGAACAGCTCTCCACAGCTAAAACCAGCTTTGAAATAAAGCTAAATTTACAGCAGAAAAATATTGGCGCTAGACTGCCATAGTTATGCTGATGCTGATTAGCCTTCCTGTAGATAATACTGGGTGTAGCTATAGCACCTTCGTTTTGAGGACCTTAGAAGTGCTTTAGCCATAATTAAACGTCAACCACCTGTGAGGTGGGTATATGGGGTGTAGTTTTGGGGGTTTTTTTAAATAGCTAGAGAAACTGGCTCAGTGAGGAGGAAAAGAATTCAACGTCCTAGTATCCTGCCCAACACTTGCTGGTACGAAACAGCCACTATCATTAGGAATAGTTTTACAGATATGTACATTTTAAAAGCTAAAGCTTGAGACTGTATAGTTTTGAAGGGGGGAAGGGAGGAGGGAAACTAAATCCAGACTTGTCCTACTTGCTGCAACAAACCACGCATATTTAATTTGCGGTCCTGAAAAAATGGGTGTTGACTGAATGGCCTTTTTTGGATTGATGATTGTTTCCCTTCTCTCCTCGCCCAAAACATCTGGACTTCTTAGTCTTGCCCATCCACTGCACGAATGCCACTTAGTGAGGGGGCAATGGCTGCATCTGGAGGGCATCATATGTGTCCTTGGTTGCGGAGCTGAGTCCCTGAAAGAAGAAAGAGAGGGTAAGGTGGATGAGGTAGACCTTGGACCGATCGCCTGCCTTTAGTCTTGCCTGAAATGGGAAGCGGGTGTTCAGCACACTAATCTGTTCTGTAGCAGTGATGCACTTGTTCAAATCATTATTTCCCTTGAAGATGAAAGGTCAATGATTGTCAGTTACCCTGAAGGTAAGATGCATGCTGAATATGGATTAATGAAAAACATTGCTATAGCAACTCCTCCTGAAAACTCACAGTGCTTTACAATACTAACCTCAGCAGCACTTCCACTCACATAGTGGTTGTGTCTGAACAGTGGGCAAATGTGTCAGCTAGGTAGAGCTGCACACCACAATAACCTATATCCAACTGAAAGTGCATTCTGCCTGCTAAATTTCCCTCAGCACTGACCCAAGTAAGAATTTGGGAAGGACATCTGAGTTTAACACCACCTCCTGCCACCAGCCTGGTGCATTTGGTATGGCAGCAGCACTGCAGATGGAAGAGTACTCATCAATCCCTTTCCCCAGTTCAGTCCACCTCAACCCCTTTGATTTTCTATTCCACTACAATGTATGGTCTTTGGCATCACTCAGCTTTATTTACTTTACTTGTCCCAGCATCCTTTGCACTGATTGCAACAGTATACTAAAGTGATGAACAACCAGCACACAAGTTTCTGGGGTACTTGAGACCCAAAGGCTCCATCTACAGCTAACTGAGCAACAAGCTGCTGGAGACTCCCACAGGCTGTGGATACTGGCTAAAAGCAAGATGCTCTGTGCCACTTTAAAGAGGTAGGTTTCCTAGCTCATTGGCTGATACTGAACATTCTTAGGTTTACTTGATCCTCCATCCAGTCCTACCTTTCTGTGAGTCTATAGTCTCACAAGGGCCTAGTTGAAACCAGCCTTGAATAAAATAATTGGTTAGAGCTGACCTGCCAATGACAATTCAGGTTCATGGCAACTTTTCAGGTAGGTATGGGTCTATGTAAGTTAGTTATGTTTACCTGGCATGTGGAAGACCCAGGTTCAAGTCTTTGTTCTGCCTGATGGAGATCAGAGGGTTTTTTCTTACCCCAGTTCATTGCAAATCAGGCTGAGTAGAGACTTTAACCTGGCTGTCCCATATCCCAAGCTAGTAACCCAATGACCCAGCTGTAGCATGAGTCAGTATCCATTCCATTTAGCAAAAATGTTCTGTTCTACTACTGGGAAATCTGTAGCGATCCAGCCTGCAACTAAGGCCTTTGTGGAGAAAGCTTCTCGGGGAGATCCTACTCAGTCCTCAGCTACAAGTATGACCACTATGACAAAGTTGCTCGCCGGAAGTTAAGTGTAGGAAAGAAGGAAAAAAAGCTCTCTTTTTCCCCTTTGTTCCCCCACCTTGACTCTCCATGAGGAACTTCCCTAGGGAATATAAGATCATCTGAGCTTCAGTGCCTTAAATACATCTGCCAGGCTCCTCCAAGAGCCCAAATAAACTTCAGTACTGAAGTAGGGCATCTGGGATATTATCCAGGGGCGGGGTTAAGCCTACATTTTGGTTCAGTTCTATTCTGCTTCAAGCCACCAAAAACAAAACAAAGTTTGGTTACTGTTAGAACTGATTCACATCAAATTTCAGTCTTGGTGAAAGTAAATTCAAAGAGTTAATTGAAGCTTTTTGTATTTTGACCATTTATTTAAGTTTTATTTTTCAACTTTAACATGAGTTTTCAGAGTGTTTTCTGTTAAACTTTTTTATGAACACTTTGTTTTAGTTCCCTCAGATCACATCTTTGACCATTTGCTCTTTCCTATATAGGACCTCTGCAGTGAAAGGATAAGTGAGTTTAGGACATGGGCCCTGCCTCAGGGGGAGCATCTGAAGGAATGCATTGCCCAAGAGGATGGAGAGATATTACCTTTTTCCCTGGGGCTTGAAAAGTTACCAACTCCTGGGACCAGGGAGCATTCCACCTCTTCTCTCTCTGCAGGGGAACCTCAGAGGGTACGTCTACACAGCAATAAGAGACCCATGGTACAGGGTCTCAGAGCCCAGCCCAATGAGCTCACAGGGTTCAGGTGGTGGGGCTAAAAGTAGCAGTGTAGATGTTTTGGTTCTGAAACCGGTCTCAAAGTCTGGGCTTCAGCCTGAGCCAGCTGACCTGGCCTCTGGGACTCACTGCCATGGGTTTGTATTGGCACATACAAATATCCAGCAATGCTTCATATATCTCGGGGGCCCCTGCTGCCTCATTTGGTGTACAGGCAGTTCCCAAGCTGCCCCTCTCCCTCCCCATGCTTGTGGACTTGCCTCCTCCAATTTGCTTATACTAGGGCTTGGTCTACACTAGCAACTTAGGTTGGTTTAAGTGCATCAGTACAGCACAGTTATACTGACCTAACTCATGGTGCCAGGAGGGCTTCTCCCCTCGACATAGCTACTGCCTCTTGGGGAGATGGAGGACCTGTGCCAACCGGAGAAGCTCTCCTGTCAGCATAGGTAGCGTCTTCACTGAAGTGCTACAGCCTTTTTAGTATAAAGAAGCCTCAAGCCAGGCCTGTTTATTGTCTCAAATAAGTTCACAATAGCTTAAAATATTGAGCTTAAAAATGCCAAACCTTTATTTTAAACCCCTCACCCAACTTTTTTTCTTTCAGTTCCAGTTCAGGTAAAAATACCAGTTTGTCCTGGTTCTGCAGTGCTGGTTTGACTCCCTGCTGCTACTCTACCCTCTCCGCTAGTGGTCAATGCTACACGTGCAAAAGAAAATCCCTTAATGAACGTGCCTATTCAATTCTGTAAGATAACGAAACCTGCTTGTTGACTGGAGCTGGTGGTCACCACCTGCCCTCAACCAGGAGAACTAAGCTTTTCATTTGACCTTTGAATTGCTGCAGATGCTAGGCAGCCCTTAACCAACAGTTCGTCATATTACATAGCAGGTAATTCAGGCTACTTCAAGAACAACCAGCCATGTCCCTTCCATGGTACAGCTGACCTATCTGGAGCAGGGGCTATAGAGCAGACAGAGGGAGCAAATGATTCTTCTAGAAAGTCCAGCTGCCAGAGTTTTGGAATCAATGTAGAGCAGCTCCCTCTCCTGCTAGAGAATCCAAATAGCAAGGACATTTAAGATGATCTGGGCTACTTTTAACAAAGGGTTAGAGAGGGGCGGTCTTAGCTTGGAAGTAGCAGCAGCACATCACCTCTGGTCAGACGGACATTCTGAAGCTCCATAGCATCAGCAAACGTTAGACACAGTTAGGAGCTGCAATCAAATCACTGCATTTGATGAGAACATTGCTATGTATGCACTCCCTACCTGGTAGACAGCATCATTCCCTTTGCCTCGCCGCCTCTGGTGCTTTGGGAAGTAAAAGAGAAGCCGTGGATTAATAGCCACTACTGTTTTATGTAGGGGGGTGCTGTGATTTACTGTATTTCAATATATGGTATTCACAAAAGTGCCTCTTATTTTATAGGCTAGATACAATTAAGAAATAGCCCTCATTTCTCAGGTAGTGACTGCTGCATGCCATGTGGGGGCCAAGTGACTCTTCACTCTATTAAATACAGAGGACAATGCAGCAAGTTTCCTAACCTTCAGCTATTCACTCAGCATTAATCTTGTGAACAGCTTATGATGCAAAGCTGGGCCCTTTAGGAAACAACAAACAAACAGCCTTCAGTAAAATGACATGCATGTAAATAGCCCCACCGCTGTCTGTATCTCGGCTTTCAGAAGAAAAACCTGCCTTATGACCTGGATGCCAATCAATGAAACATTTCCCTTGGAATGGTGTTTTGTCAGATTAACCAGCTGACCACAGTATCATGCAAGTTGCAGGTTTCCAAGTGTGACATTTCAAAGAGTGGCTGCAGCAGTCCGTGGGCACTACAATGTATGTACGAAAGGGTGAGTGACAAGGTGCACGTACACCCCTATCTGAGGGGGTCAGGTGGACATTATCAGCTGTAGTGCCCACTAAAGTTAAAGTTTACACTAAATGCCCTTGTTTTCACAGCTTTCTGAAACAAAAGACTCTTAATGAGGATGAAATTCTCCGATTTGTCTTTTTCTGGGAGTGAATTTTTGTTTGGAACTTTGAGCCCAGGCCCGTACCTGTTCCAGTGACAGGAAAGGGGGTATTTACATTTTTGAAAACAAGTCTACCTACACAATTTTAGCAAGAACTACCATAAAGATGCTTGAGAGATGAAACTCAGCCAGGGTATGATCCTTACCCAGAACCATGAGCTCCTTTATTTCGTTTGAGAGGGGAAACTGGAGCACTTGTAAACTGTGCACCAAGCGTGCACAACAGATTTTTTTCAATATATTCCAAAATTCACTTGATATTAAACATTCAGAACTTTGAAACTACAGAACTGATTTTCTTCAGACTTTCCACTGAAACTTAAATTAAGCTGGGAAGGAAGAAAATTAGTATAATGGTTTTTAAAAATCAGCACATTTACTTTTTTTCCCCTGAAGTTATTCTGCAGGCACAGAACTGAATGCCCTGCATAAGGGCAGAGGTGTAACCGTTTGTTTCTAGTATCCATGGGATGCTACCGTCTGTCTAACCTCTAATGTTGCACTCAAGTCATGAACAGAAAAGTAAAAGCGACATTAATGTAGCTGTTTGTAGAGTGCTTTTCATCAGCAGCTCTCAAAGCACGTCCATATTTAATGTATTAGCTGTTTGGAAAGCACTAGTAGACTGCAGCTGCTACTGGAAAGAAGTCAATTTTTGCTTTAGTGGGGTGGTGGTTTGTTTAAATTGGGAATTCACCTTGTGTGTGTGATAGTCATGAGGATGTGTGTTGTAGTAGGAACCTCTTATATGGGATGGAAAATCCTTAGCATCATTGTACTTGCCCTTGTTGAAAAGAAAGGTACCACTCACCTCTCCCTTCTTCCCAATTTCGCTGTATGCCTCGCCCATCTTGTCCTTCTGCAAAGACTGGCAACCAAATTTAGAGAACAGCATTAGCAGTGTAAGAAGCCATGCTATAGCCCCATTGATATCCTGAGTCACACTGCAGCGTTGCTCCTTTCCCTTTCTTTCACTTCTAATCCCACCCTTTCCTCAGACAACTCCTAGCCTTAGTTCCAACTAGATGAGGTTGGTTCTTTGAGACCTTCTCCATTCCAGTCTGTCTTAAAGCAGATTCTTGGAAATTCGACAGCTAATCAAATCCTTTTGTATGACATCTGGCTCTGAGTCTTCCAACCCTTCTCTTAAGCTTAAAAATGGAGGGCTTAATCCTGTTTCTTATATGTTCTTCCAATCTTCTCCTCCTCCTCCATCCTTCTAACTGCAAGCATCCAGTTTAATGCATTCATTTCCACTGTATTCAAGATCTGCTTCTCTCTCTTCCTCAATGCCCAGAATTTGGAGCCATAAAAATGCAGGCCTCGTTACAGTCTTGCAAGATCTTTGTTTTCAATTTGTTAGGCATTCGCCTATTGCAGAGCAGTCAGCTCACTTCTTTCCATTTAATCCATGCCTTTCCTGTTCTGCTGAGCTCACCTGTATCCTCTACTATCAAACCTAGGCTCTCGAACTTCTGTGTCTGTTAGTAATGGCTGCCCTGCAGACTTAGTTTTGGCACTTTCCTGCAAGGTATCAAATCTACAGCCCCTATACTCTGTTTTATTGCAGCTGATTTTCATGCCATTTCTTTCAAGTATGCCCCCTCCGTCTCTCTGAAATCTTTCATTTCCTCTTTGCTCTCCCCAACAAGCACATCATCAGCTGCAAAAGGCATGCGGCAGGGTGGCACGCTCTGGCTGTTCTCTGAAAGTGTATTAAGTACCCATGTAAATAAAAAAGGGACTTTGTCAAGCCGTGGTGTACTCCAGCTCTTACTAGAAACTGTTCAGTTTCTCCTCATGGCCTTCTAACTGTGGTAACAGCGCCCTGATACTGATCCTGGATGAGCCTGGCTAGCCTTCAGCTACCTGTTTCATTCTCATACGCCACCAGATGACTTTTCTTGGACTGTGGTCATGAAGCATCTCAAGAGCTATTAGTACTATGTGCAGAGTTTTCCTCTATACCTCAGACCAGTTGGTCTTTGCATAGCATATTGCATGGGGCAAGCCAATGAATATGCAGCATGGATGAAATCAAATGGACTATTTATTTTACCAGTACTTTATCACCATATCACCAAGGTTCAGAGCACTCCATTTAGAGAGAGAAACTGAACTTGGCCAGGCAGAGGGTGGTACTCAGGCTATAGAGGGAGGGAGAAAAAGGAACTCTGCAAGGTCAGAAAAAGAGGAGATCCTCCTGGATGTGCTATGGGAAGGGATTTGCTAACTCAGGTGGTGCTGAAAGTCTGTAAGGCCAACTGATTGACTCCGAAGTGCAGCTGAAAATTCCCAACACAGGATGAAAACCCAGGGAGAAGTTGAGCAGGACTCCAGTGCTAACTCTCCAGGTCATTACTGTTCATCTTACCCTAGGGGGTAGTAGAGTTGTTCACCTTCACTGTGGTTGTGTTAATGAACCAGTATCCCCAGTAAGATGCTACTGGGGATGCAGTTAGTTACAAGGGAAGTTCTGCTTCAGAGAGATCAGGCAGGAGGACCGCTGGAAGCAAAAATATTCCATAGACTGGGGCAGTAAGTGCAAGGCGGTAGGCTGTATATCTCTGTGCAGTCCCCATCCTCCCCCTATGAAGCAGGTCAGTCTAGCTCATTTTGGGGAAAGGTGACAGCATGGAGAACATATCCAAAACCTGACCCACATCATCAGCACAGAGACATTGGAGAGGGAGAGTGTGTGTATCAAACACTGCCTTTAGCACCCTGCAGCACCTTAATTTACTCACAGTGTAAACTGTGTCCTGAGATGACTTCTTTCTTCTCTGCTGAAAAACAGAGGGGAAGAGAGCTGAGTAATCAACATAGTGTCAGCATCCTTTACCTCTGTGCCGTTTTCATAGCTACAGCTATGTACTGACATGTTTCTATGTATCCAGTGTAGAGAGTGGATGCATATTACTGCCATCTTTTTCTGCATACAGCTCTCCAGTCTGGCACCTGGACAGATGTGGGTAGAAAAGCTACTGCTGCTTTGAAGGAGTTGTTTATTTTTTATGCTTACTGAAACCTAATCCTTCCTCCCTTGATCTGCATAGCTGTCCTACAGAAGGAAAACCCTGAAACACTGAGCAAGGGGAAGGTGTCCCCTCCCTCTTCCTCTCCAACAGCAGTGAGGTCTCAGCCAGTGCAGTTATTATGACTCTTATGTTACTTCACTGGCACTTGCTAAAGCGTCACACAGATCTACAGTGAGACACTCAGCCTCTGTATGCCCTGCCCCCACATCCGTTGGGTTTGAGATGGAGTGTGATTTCCTATTCTGGGCTGTTGTGAGCTCCTAAGAAAGGTGCAGAGGGGAAGATTTTACTGTCTGCACATCAGACTCCAGCTTTGTTAGGGCTCTTCTGTCTCTATTCATGGTCATCCCTTGCCTTGTGAAAGACATGAAGAGTGTTAACTACAGGCTGCAACACAAGCAGTTAGCAGGGTGTTTTGACACTCCCGTGCAAGGGGGGTGCTAGGCTAAAGATTGTTGCGGCACAGCTATGTTAGGGAGATGATTAAAAAAAAAGCAGCAGTGGAGGTATACTAGCAATGCCCTCCTAGAATGGGCACAGGTATGCTGCCAAAACTGCACCTAGCTTAGGTCAGTTCCCTGAAACAAACAAACAAAGTGCAGTTTGTGCTGGCCCAGCTCTGCTGGTTTAAAAAACAAAGAATGCATGCACCTCTCAACAACATAGCTATGCCAGGAAAAGGTTTCAGGGGGTTAAGTGAAAGACATCTAGCCTTAAGCCCACTGTGGCTAAGGGCACGAAAGACTCTTGTCTCAAGAAGTTGAGCTGGTGCATGATTTCTACAACTAAGTCAGTTTATGTTGCCCTTCAAATAAGATGCACTGCCACTAGCTAGCAGCCCTCTATTCTAGCCACACCATGGCAGCGTGCCAGCTGCAAAAGCCTGCTTAAGGTTAACCTATCACTTGACTCTCCAGTAACTGCTTTAGCATTAAGGCATCTACTCTAGTTGTGGACAAGTCGTGTGGGGCAGCGGAGATGACACATCAGACGTGCGTGGCTAACAGGATAATGGTGCCCTGTACACACTACCCAGGACATTGTGTGAATGGGCACATGCACATCTTTGAGAGAGGTTGAGCACAAAAGGAAAGTTAAACAAGAGTGCAGGCAAGAGGAAGTTACCTGATTTCTCCCTCCCATTTCAAGGTCAGAGCCTCTCTTTTTAGTTCCCAGAACATCATATTCATCTCTGGTTGTACGAGACAATTTCTGCAATGAAAACAAAAGAAAAGTAGTCAAGAGTGACAGAGATTCTGCTAATAAGCAACTTAGATCTTGGCTTAGTTAACACTGGAAGGAAATTCCAGTTCAACATCCAATTTACTGCACAAGTTATAACTGATAAATAAGCCAAGTAGGAGTTTTAAAGGAAAAATAATCAACACGAATGATGTAGGGCTGTATGCACCAGCCACCCTGCTTGCTAGTCTATCCACTAGAATTCAGATCTTCCTGCCCCAGGACCCTGCGGCTAGAGCTAAAGGTAAATCACAGTTAGTTGACATAGGACTGAGACTTTTAGACTGTCTGCCTCTAGTAGGTGGGGATGTACACTCATACATGGAGCAGATTTGATTCTATTTAACAGAAGATACACTCATGCCATATCTACATCAGCCATGACATTACATATTTGATTTTTTTCCCCTTTAAAAAGTCATGATTTGCATTCAGTAAATCTTGTGCCTGAGCTAAGTCTTAATTGGGATGATTTACTTTACAAAGTAGACAAATATGAAATGGCCATGATAGAAGTACCCAAAATAAGGCATGATATAAAAAAAAAAAAAAAAGGATAGATCAGATGCTTCTATTCTCCCTATCTCATATCACAAGAATGAGAGGACATTCAATGGACTTGAAAAGATGGCAACTTCAAAACATACAAAAGAAATACTTTTTCATCCATTCAACGATTAGATGATCCCGTGGCCATCTGGTTGAGGTCAAGAACTGGGCAAAATTCAAAGAGACTGTACATTTATATGGATAAGACTATCCAGAGATTAACAGTTAATGCTAAAAAGATTATTGGAAGAGATCTAACACTTCCATGCTTCAAATCTTAAACTAATCTCTAGCTATCTGGGGCTAGGCAAACACTTCAGGAGGAGCAGATTCTCACATCTCCCTACTGTGGAGTTGTTTGCATTGTCCACTTCAGCATCTGATACCAGCCACTATAAAAGACAGGTCTGAGCCAGTCTGGTACTTCCCATGTTCTAGGATACACAGCAAGTCACATGACTAAACCAATGGCGCCATGGTGACTCATGAGCCACAGGAGATAAAGTGAGCCCTGTTACTTGAAGAACAAGAATCTCCCCAGCGGTGTTCAGATTCTGCATATCTGATCCCACCTCATCTTCCGTTCAAATCCAAAACCTGGAAATGGACAGTTGTTACTTCTGGGGTCTAGCTCTGATCTTGCCCAGATTTCCCCTGCCCTATCCTCCCCCACTCACCCTTGCTGCCTTCTGGGAGGAAGAGGCACAGGCCTCCACCTTTCCTGGGTTCTTTAGAATAGAGCCACCTCAGGGACTACACAAATGTTTTTCAGTGTGCAGTTCCTGTGTGCCACACCCGCAGCAGGGAGCAGACATTGCTGCCCCAGGCTGCCGTCAGTAGGGAGAAGAGGGTTAAGTCAATTCCTAGCTCTTGCAAAGGGCCAAATACCTGGAAGCCAGGTATGGGAAGGGGTTTGTGGATGCCTCATTTAGAAACACAAGAGCAGTGAGTGAGGGCCCTGCAGACAGACAGGATGTGGGGGAACAGGGGCCGAGGGAGGGCAAGCAAGCAAACATGTTGGAATGAGATTTCCACCGTTTGGATTCTAATGCTGAATCCAAATTCAGACCCAGCCAGCTGTCAGGGTCAAATAAAAATCCAACCTCCAAACATTACCTCTGGGAGTATATGAAGTTAGATCTGGACCCCAGTAGGTCAGTAAATCTCGGTTTACACAAATTCATCCATTTCCTGCAGCTCAAGACAGGATCAATCTCTGACCAGCAGGCTCTTCCACTTACTCTGGTCTCACCAAGCCTGAGAGGCAGGTAAAACATCACTACAAGCATGTTCCTGTTCTAGGTCTAATGATGAATTCTGGTTAATTAAGCAAGGGTAGGGTGACCCCTCTGTCTCTCTCTCCCCCTTCCCAAGAGTTTACTATACTAACACCTTGTCATGGTTTAATGGAAGAGTCATGCCACTGTGCTGTGCCATATTGTTCCTATCAGCAAAGAGAGAATCTGACACGGTGTAAGTGTGTAGAAGAAAAGCTATATAACTAAATTGATCCCTCAGCATTAGCCAGCCTCTTTACCTGACAGCAGGTAAAAATTAGTGTAAAGATATTAGTTTATAAACCTTAAACCACCTTCCTTCATTTCTAAAGGTAAAATAATAAAATTCTCATAAACCTAAAATAAACTCCTGTCAGGAGATCAACAGCACGTTGAGACGTTGTGGGGTTATTTTAAAAAAAATAACCAGACACTTATTTGTGAAAATACGTAATATTGTACAATAGCTCCACATACTATACTATCACTGCTACAAGTGCAGTGCTCTGGTCCATTACTAGAGTACTCTTTATACGCAGAGAGGTTAGATTTGGTACCTTATAAACCATCTATAATCAACTCCCTTTCCAGCGACCCACAATGCTACATTCAAGCAATAGTTAATAAATAATCTGGGAAGCGTTCACCTTCGACCCTTAAAGTGTTGCATTCCAGAGATCCATATTCTAAACCCTATCACACGGAGCAGTGAAGAGATGCAGGCGACTTAAATGAGGCCTATGCAGTGTGAGGTAGTACTGCAGGGTCAGGCCCTCTGTAGAGGAAAGCATATGCAGATGGGCACATGTGTGTTTCATGGACTCACAGATAGCACTCTGATCCACACCCCAGCCCCCGTGCATGCACTGGATAGGCTGCATCTGCCAACTGGAGCACACCAGCTCAATACTAGAATTAACTGCTCCCACCCTTCTGGTGAATGGACGTGCCAAGTGCACCTCCTGCACATTATAGAGTCAAGCCTTCAACCAGAGTCTTAGTGTTCTGTTGGTAGCAGGTGAGTTAGAAGGAAGTTTCCCTCCCAAGGTGAGCAGTTAGAAGCCAGCCCCAGTGGGAAGTCACTTCCCCTTGTAGCTACTGCACTGCCCATTTGTGATTGTTCCTCATTAGTCTACCTCATCCAGCCCATCCTGAGAGCCTTCTGGCCAGAAGAACACCACCTCGGTCACAGGACAGCAGGAGGAGAGGAGAGAGCATGTCTGGATGAGCGGATTAAAAACATGTTGACATAAGAGCAGCAGTCACTTACATTATACACATCATTCTGGCCCTGAAGAGCCGGGGGTTCAGGGGCATTGCTGAACTGAAAGAGAGAGAAAGCAAAGTGAGCACCTGGCAACGGCAGCATAGTAGATACACCCCCTGGAGGAGTTATTCTTACCTTAGGTGGGGAACCTACAGATGAATAGCCTGTGGCCCTGCCAGTGCCATCAAGAGTTTGCCATCTGGGGTGCCTAAAAGGGCCAAAAAACTATACAAATTCCTGCCCTACTCTCCACGGGAGCTTTCCTTTGTATTTCAGTCCACTCTCTGGGATTGGTCATCCTTTTAATGGTGCTTTACAGCAGCCCTTTGGAAGCTTAAACACAGAATTTCCTACTGAGTGTTCCCCTTCACTGTGCATGTGCACACCGGGCATGTTACGGCAGGGTCAGTGTCGAGCTCCAAGCCGATGCATGCAGTCCGTTATTGGAAAGTCTCTCATGAGGACAAGGGCTGCTACCATTAATGAGGTCTTTCATGGGCCCCGCCCTGCAGGATCAAGCTCTGAAAGACTATGACACCTTTTAAGTCCCCAGGATGTGCAGTGGCAAAAGGTGCTATATAGATTGGGGGAGGGGTGTTTGAAAATTTTCCTCTTATGTCTGAATATTTTTGCTCCCATCTGCACAAACTCTTGCAACCAGCCACACACATTTCTTAGCCTGCCCAGGCTTAGTTTGTTGTTTTTTTTCAGTGGGGAGAGGGAGAGGGAGGAAGGGAAAGCGTATAAATTAAAAGCAGCCATTTGAGTTCTGAGATTTTTGACCAAATTTTTACAAGTGTTTTAACCTCTCATAGCTCAAAAGGAGCTTGTCCTAAACATTTCAGATTTGCTTTGTGTGCTGAAAACTAGCAGACAGACTCCAGAAACGTAAACTTAGTCTGACATTTAGTTCCCCCCCCCCCACACACACACACGAATGGCATAGCCTCCTTTGGATATTTGGCAGGTGCTGTAAGCTACAGAGCTTCTAAACCCCCTTCTTACCACAGTGGAGTTTACAAGGTCAGTTTGCATTGCCTATTCATTCATTTTAAAAAGATGCATCTCTAGGGGCCCATCCAGTGCTCCGGGCCTCTATCTCATATCTTAATCACAATATAAGCAGACAAATGTGCACCCATAAATATATCCACATCAAATGAGGCCCTCCTCAGCAGACTGACTGAGAAAAGAGAGAAGAGACAAGCTTTGCTGCATGGTTGGAAGATTAAGAAGTCTAGACTTCAACAGATTGTGGGGTGGGGTTCAAAATAGAGGCTTCCCAGAGAGCACCTGCTAGCAGCTCCTCACTTTCACAGAGGGCACTCCACTTCAGCCTCTGCTGATCCTGACTAGCGTAGTACGTATTCATGGGAAGAAAGGTGATCTTGGGTAACCAGGTCCCAAACCTACACAGTCTACAAGGTCTGTTAGTGCAGGCTGATCCCTGGAAGCCATGACAGCTCCTTCAGGCGGGTTCTTTGCCCATGCCTTGTTTAATCAGGTGCAGTAGGACACTGGCTCCACGCACATCTCTACAGAGCAGCTGTGCCTGCCATGTTGGGGCATCCCCCACCTCCAATACTTCGAAGGGACGCAGGCATCGCTGTATACCCATTAGCACCACACTTACAGCTAAAGTGCTTACCAAAGATAGCACATACATAACTTGCATCTAAGAGCTCTGTGACCCCAGCCTGGCATGGGTGAGGAGGGGGCTCTAGCAATCAGTATGAATCTCACCACCGCTGCAGTCTGAAGGTGCTTGCCGGCTGCTGTAGCAGGCTTAAAAGGGGGCTGGAGCAGTTGTAGTCACACAGACCCTGCCAAAGCAAAGATGGCCAAAGCAGGCTGATGGCTTGTCAGGCCAATATCAATTCATTTAAATACAATTCCATTACTGGGCAATGAGATAGCCAGCAGTTCTGTGAAGGCCCTCTCAGCTCTGCCTATGCAGCAGCCAGGAGAGATACCAGTTCTACAGCCCAATAGCTAAAGCAAAGAACTGACAAGCTTTACAGAGCCTCTAAGTGCCACAAGACAAAATCGCTTCTATTCTAGTAATTTATGAGATCTGCTAGGGAAATGGTTACATTTTTAATCCCACTGAAGCTGCTCTGGTTCTCCTGGGGAATTCAGCAGAGCCTCTTTGTAGCCAACTTTCTACACAAGAAAGCATCACACAAAAAGCTTTCTACCCCAGGCATGCCTACGTAGCAAAAGATTGATGGAAGGTTTGTCTAAGCTGAAGGGTTTCAAGACTTGATACAGGGGTAAATTTGGAGAAATTTAATGGTCTGTGATATACAGATCAGACTAGAGGATCTGATGATGTCTTCTGGCCCTAAACTATGAATTTAGGCAAGGGATTTGCACTGCATGTATGCACAGAACTTTATACACAGACACCACTTTCTAGAGGGAAGAACACCAGGTAGACGGGACTTGCATGTACGGACTCCTCTTGCTGAGGGGAATCAGAACAGCTCCTCTTTGCTCTCCCCATCAGGACACTGGGAAGGCTACAGTGTCCAATTTTTTTAGCTCCATCTTATATAAATGGAGGGGTACCAGGGATGGGTTGATCCTCTTGCCTCTTCCTCTGAAGCAGCAACTTATTTATTTG
Source organism: Chelonoidis abingdonii (assembly GCF_003597395.2). NCBI lineage: Eukaryota > Metazoa > Chordata > Testudines > Testudinidae > Chelonoidis > Chelonoidis abingdonii. Next base: position 178,148,731 of record NC_133769.1, on the reverse strand, counting down.
CTATCACTGAATTATTACTGTATATGCATTTAGTTAACAGACACACTGCAGAAGGTAGGCTATTCCATCTCCTATGGGTAAAATCCACTGCCTAGGACATCTCCAAGCAGATTACATGCACCTGCTGCCAATATTCAAATCACCCACCCTGCAGATCTGTCACTAAGCTTTAACCTTTGAAGGGGAAAGAATTTCTCTCACTTTGGTTTCTCACTTTAGAGGAGTTCTGGGCTGGGAACAAGCAACTGCTGAGCTAGTTCACCCCTCCTTCAGCATCTTGCTGCTCCAGGTTCACAAGCTCCTGGGCAATTTCACTGAGCCCTTCCTAATGATCACTGTCTTTCCCCAACAGCAGGACAAGTCCATGACTCCCACAGTCAAGTACAATGTGCATGTGGGGGACATCTGTCTGTCTTTTCACTCTGGCAGGCTCACACAGGCTAGCATTCCTAGAGCAGAACTTTCATCTGTTTCGTGGTGGCTATGCTGCCTTGGGACACTGTTTTTCTGTGGAACAGATGAGTGCCAGCAGTTGCAGGGCAAGCTTCCCCTCTGCCAGCCCAAACTAGCACACCTCTGCCCTGACTGGGAGGGACCTGCAAGAAGAAAGATCCTGTTCCAGGCCTATTCAATCCTTGGCTTCTCTGTGGCAGGCTGACAAGGAAGGTACCCATTTTGAGTGGGTTTTTGGGCTGAAGATGCTAAGTAAGAGCTGCTTGCCTAAGCCAGGGAGAGGAGGGATGCTCCCCTCTGCTTTTAGCCAAAAGCGGGGTTTGTGCTTCCCCCCAGCTCCCTTAAATTGGCCCGTGGGGGGGAACTGGACTGAAGCCACCAACTCCTTTCATGGGAACAGCCATCAGATGTCAACAACAGCCCATCATTGCCCACTTACCTCTGTCACAGCTCCCAGCCGGCACCAATCTCCTAAGACTCCATGTATCCATTACCAATCCCCAACTCGACATCCAGAGTGGTGGTTTTATTTTTTTAAAAACACAGGTTAGCTTGGGTTTTCTCCTAAGTGCTCAGACCCTGTTCCTGAGGTATTCCTTTCTCTCCATTTATCACAGTCTCTTCATTTCAAAGAGACGTAAACCTACTCGCAGTGCTGACCCAGCATCTCCTACCTATTCTGTGCAGCTTTTGATACCATGTCCACCACTGTAGTTAACTGTACGCTGCTCTGATACGAGGACCCAGAACCACCAAGGTACTTACGCTTCATTCCGTTGAAGTCAATGAAAGTTAGGAGGCTAAATACCATTACAGCTCTGGGCCAAGGAGACTGGCATCTATCATGTGATGTTTCCTCTCCATTCCTCCCCTTCAGGGAAAGGTTATGTCTAAGAATTTTCACCTAAGACAGCCAACATCACTAGTCACTTTTGAAGTTTGGGAACAGTTGAACTGCATGGAGGCCTACTTCAGTTAGACGTCCCCAGCCACTGGTGTTCAAGTTTCCATCCATCCCTCTGACACTGTCTCCTCTCTGGCAAAAATTCCCACCTTCACTGCCCACTTCTCCCACACCAAGCCTTGTGGAGAAGGAAAAAACTATTCCCCATCAAAATGGGTAGACCCAGTAATTTATCCTTCCTCAAAGCAGAGGCTACTGTTTGACAGTAAAATGTGGATGCTTTTGCAAAATATTTTGTCCCCCTTCCCCACTCCCATTTGTCTGTTTTATACACCCATTTTGCCTTGTCATAAGTTGAGACAGTGATCTTTCTGAGGCAGGGACTGTCTTTTCATTACCCTGACTAGGCCCCATGGCACAATAATAATAAACATGCTCAGAACGGCTACCAGACCCACAATTCCTTGCTTTGTTGGCAGGGCGTGTGGGGGTCCCCGAGCCTTCAGCGCTGAACTATTATCACATGGCCATCATGTTGCCTAAAGGCAGGAAAAGCACTGACCACGGCTTGAACGAGGCGATATCAGGCTGGGGCTAGTTGGTATTATTCTTTATGTTGATACCTCGTCCAAAGACCGGGCCAAAGGTGGGGCATGAGCAAAAAATCACCTGCAAGTTCTAAAGTGGAAAGAGAAGAAATGCTGCAGATGCTCAGTCCCCACAGGATGCTGACTCTGGGGAACCTTGCCAACATCACCCACAGTGACTCGGTTATTTTCTGAAATCTCCCAGACCCCTTCTTGTACTTTCCATAGTCTGATGGTGAGTGGGTGCGACTCTTGAAGGAGCACTGCCTGTTTCTTTTTAATTAACCTACCAAGACAGATCGTCTAACAAAACGTTTTGCTAGATTTTGCATTTTATGCTTGGGACTCATGCACTTTTGCGTCCTGCTCTGGAAAAACAAAATCAGTTAAGAGTGCTCACAGCCCACTTCAGAAAAGGAAAGGCCTTACCACAAAGGAAGTTGCAATAATCCTACCATGCTTTCCCTACATCTTCAGCGCTCAAATACTGAACTGCTTTCACTCCTGCCAGATCCCAGTGCTCAGCAACAGGCCCTCAGGCATCACAACGATGAATCTGAAAACCTGGCACTTCTCATTTGCAATGAGAGCCAAAAGACCATAGGCTTATACAACATCTTTCAAGCCAGGCAACTATCCAAGAAAATCTGATCTTCCCCCAACCACTTCTCAGCCCACAGACAGCCTGACAAACACCAAATGGTTCAGTGTTTTGAGGAGGCCTGGTGGTGATTAGACTAACCTTAGCTTTCAAAAAGAGGGCCGTAATGATGACTGCATAGATGAAGAGGATTCCATCCAGTATGTAGCACAGTCTCGGGTCTGTCAGTCCCATAACCGGTGCAGCATCTGTACAGAAATACCAAGTACATTAATAAAAACAAGGTCATTTGCATTATAATATACAGCCTGGCGTGTATGTGGCAGTGCTGCCCTCTACTCAACAGAGCAACAGCCAGTTCAGTGTGTGAGATTATGTACCCCATAGAAGCTGGAGGCCTGCAAAAGGATATAAAAGCCCCAAGGCAACTGGCAGTAAAGGAAGACTCTCCTTTAGCGCAAGAGGCTGAAGATGACGGTTATGAAGCAGAAAGTCCAAATTCTATTCCCTGTGGCATGTGTGTACAGTTTAGCTGGTGACTAGGATATCTGCATATCTATGGTCAAGATCAGCTACAATGTAGTTATTTGAAGAATGCCTGACATAGACAACTATTACCCATCAGGTCGGTCATTAGAATCCAATATTATCCAAGAAGTTGTGACATAGAAATGCTGTTAAGTGTTGGTGTTTATGTCCTGGGCCCAGTCATATGACATGATTAAGGTTACCTCCCAATCCCATCTTATGGCAGGCAGCAGAACACCCTGACTCCAGTGGCACCTATTACAGTCATGACTGCACCTGTTCAGAGAGAACTAAAAAGAGAAGCCAGAGCTGAGAAGTTGAACTGTTGGCTCCACAGCTGAGGTCCAAAAGTTGGAGCAGTCTTAGATAGAAGGTTCAGGTCCAGAAAAATCTGTAGAGAAAAGGCTACAGTGTAATCTAAAAAGCAGAGAAAGCTCACCTTTCCAGGAAATGGAGGAAGGTAACAGGTTATTTGAATTGCAGAATTAGAGGGAATTCAGAGAAGGGTGAAAAAAAAGTATCAAGAGTATGGAAAACTCATATGAAGAGAGATTGAAAAATCTGGGATTGTTCATCTTAGGAAGGAGATGAATAAGGGACAAGTATATAAAATAATAAATGGTGTAGAGGAAGTAGACAGGGAGAACAGAAATTCCCAGTCTCATAACACAATGAAATAAAAAAGGTGGCAAATTCAGAACGGATACAAGGAAATACTTTTTCACATAACATGTGATTAAACTACAGAACTTGTTGCCACAGGAAGTTGTTGAGACCAAGACTTTAGCATGATTCAAACTTGTCATTAATACAGATATCAAACATATCATGAATTATGATACTTCTGGATAAAAATTTTGGAAAGGGTATAAAACCTCCTGCTCCAGGGTCTAAGCCAACCTCCAACTATTAGAGATCAGGCTGAGACGCACATCTGCTACTGCGGGGTTCTTACACCTTTTTCTTTACACTCTGCTACTGGCCACTCTCAGACAGGATACTGAACTAGATGGACCTTGGATCTGATCCAGCCTGGCAATTCCCATGCACCACATATGACAGATGTTAGTCACATTGCTTAATGCATTACTGGAACACACACTAGGGTGGTATAGGAACCTTTACAGAATAGAATGTTCTATATGCTGGCTCTCTATTCCGATTTGTTCCCCCACACAGGCCACTCACTCTAAAAAGCTCTAGTTATAAAGTTGTTTGCAGATAATGTTTTTTCTATAACAGCCACACCAGTGTGAGGAAATCTGCCTTCTGCAAGATCAAAGTGTCCAGTAAGTTAACGGTGATGGATTTAAAGACCTATATTCATACAGAGAGCTTGTGTATACAAATCTTTAGTCATGTTTTGACAGTTGATAATACAATTGTAAATTCTAATGTGGCCACTATACAAGTATTTATTCCAGGACACAAATGTTCGCTGCTAGTTGTGTTTAAACTGAAGGGGTTATTACACTGAGGCAGATGAAATTGTCAATACATTAGAAAAATTATTTTAAACTAGGAATAAGGCATTCAATTCAAAACATTTCACGTGCTTAGAAACCACACACTTACAGGGTATGTCTGCTCTTCGAGCCGAGGAAGTAATATCCAGTTTGAGGAGACACACCCATGCTAGCTTTGATGGAGCTAGCACACTAATATAGCCGTGGCAGTGTTTGCAGCAGGAGGGGCTAGCCACCCTTAATAATTGTGTAGCATCTAGAGAGGTATGTATTCAGGGTGGCTACTCTTCCACTACTTGCACTGCCTCACCTACACTATAGCTCTAAGTGTAGAAGTTAGAGAAAAAGTGGTATATGATCCTAACACTTCTATAAATGCCTTTTAAAGGGATACCCAACATACTTTACAAATATCAATTAATCTTCATCACCACACTCATCTGATATCGGATTATACCCCACTTCCAAAAGGGTAAACAGAGGCAAGGAGAGGTTAAGTCACTTGCTCAAGGTCCCATGGTAAATCTCTGGCAGAATGGAACCTGAGAGTCCCAATGCCCATTTTCTTGTTCTAATCATTCAATAGGCTACACTTTGTCATGCAGCCTTAGCTCAAGACGCACGCTTGGTGTATAGTGGCACAGGGCCCTTGACTTTGGGAGGCACCCTGTTTGCCAGCACGCCAGACCCAGGAAATCCCCGTTGACACATATAGCAGGCCTCAAACCTGCCACCAGTTTCAAAGATACAAGGGCCAAACCAGCCTCCTCAGTGCTTAAATCCTCTCGGCTTCTTTTTCTAGCTGATTAAACCCTTCTGATCCTTGCCAACTCAAGAATGACAAAGAACCTGATACCTTCTTGCTTCATTGTTAAAGAGTATGGTATATAAGAATGAATAAGACAGGTTTATAAATGGAGAATTAAGATCAAGTATATGCTGAATCCTTGGCCAAAAAGAAAAGTCAAGTCATTTCTTTCATTGTACAGCAGAACCTCAGAATTATGAGCTGACCAGTCAACCACACCCCTCATTTGGAATCAGAAGTACACAATCAGACAGCAGAGACACTACCCCGCCCCCCTCCAAAAAGCAAATCAGTACAGTGCTGTGTTAACGTAAACTACAAAACGGGGGAAAAGCAGCATTTCCGTCATGCACAGTAAAGTTTCAAAGCTGTATTACATCAATGTTCAATTGCAAACTTTTGAAAGAACAACTGTAACATTTTGTTCAGCGTTACGAACAACCTCCATTCCCGAAGTGTTCATAACTCTGAGATTGTACTGTATTCCTTATATTTGTAATAAGGAAAAGTTCTGCTGTGAACACCTATTAGTCCTAGAAGTCACTTCAATGGGACTATTTTAGACTGAAAGTGATTCAGGGCAGAAGCCATTTTCTGTTCTAGGCTTGTGCATAGCACAATGGAGCCCCAGCCAAATGCCTTTAAGGTGCTACCAAAATAAAAGTGATAATATTTGTGAGTGAGGGTTTACAGAATTGGGCCTCAAGACTGACAAGCAGGAGATGAGCTGGGACAATGTGAATGACAGGCAAGGAGTGACCATAACCTAGCCTGAAAAGGCAACAGGAAAGCTGCTCATGGAGAGCCTGCTCCTACTCACCCCTCCTCCACTCCCCCTCAGGCCCCAACCACCCCCACAGCAGACAGCAAAACCCAAAGTACCCAAGGGAGAAAGAGGAGGGCCAGGAAATGAACCTGCTGCAGAGCTGCTCAGAGCACCAGACAAGAGGTCTCCCCAGAATGTCACACAAGTAGACCAGAACCACATTATGGGAAAACCATCTATTGTTGTGTATATTAACATACTTTCTACAGCATGTGTGGTATATGCTGAACACGGAAATATATATTTAGATATTTTGAAGTAAAAAAGGAATTAAACCCCATGCAGGCCTCTTAAATGGCTTCTCATTTTGTAACTTGGGGGGCTCTGCGCTATCATTATCTTTTGATAAATGGGCTTTTTTGGCTTTGATAATTCACATACCAGTAACTCATTTAAACCACAGAAGCTGCAGGCTTACGCTTACCTATATATATTTTAAATGGCTTAAAAGAATGGGGATATTTTTGCTTTAAGGCATAATCACTCATCAATGGCTCACTGTGGACAAGACGACAGTGAAAGTGTCTGTGTCCATTCACTGTCATACACTAACATACTAAGATACAAATACAATGACATGCACTGGACAGTATCCTCTTGATTTCTCTCTCTCTCTCACATACACACACACAGAAGTTTTAAAATCTATGAAAATTCTTTAACAGAATAAGGACTTTTAATTTAATAATCCCCCTATAGGATTCTTGCCCTAAAAATCACACAGGGCTACTTCAATATTAATGATTATTCACAGTAGTGCCCATAGGTCCAGGGTACTCAGCCATCCAGAGCGCATTACATGTTCCCTCAGTGGCCAGTCCACAGAGGGTTATGAGTCTGCTGCTGCTCCCAGCTAGATGAGTCCAACAGACAACTAACGTTTTTAAAGCAAGAGGTTCTACTGTCAGGCACTAGGGATGGTCAAAATGGGGTGAGGTAACACAAGGTGTTTTTTGAACAGAGAATGCAACACAATCCCTGCCCCAAGGAACTTAAATTAAAGAATGTACTGTTATCTTAATATTTTAAACAAGTAAGCTATTTCCAGATTACTCCTGAAACTTGTCACAGATAGTCAGCAAGTTCACCTTAGGCATCACACACAATTAAGTCTCTAGGAGGAACTTAAATGCAGAGATGGTCGGGGCTTTGTGGATGAGCTCAGGAAGGGCAGCGGTCCCACACCTAGGAAAGCAGCAAGGCTGGGTGTTGGGAGGTTCTGAGCTCTAATTCTGCCTCTATCACTCACTCACTGCATGGCCTTGGGTGAGTAACTGCACCTTGATGTCTCAGCTGCTCTGCTTGTATAACAGGTACAATAATTTACCCATTTTCCTCACTGGGGCGTTGTGAGGATTAGCTAGGATCTATACAGTACTTTGATCATATAGGTAAATGCTCAGTGGCAGCCTAAAGACAGACAATGCACGAGAAGCCATCACTCAGGTGGATGAGGCTGGCACGGTAGGCAGAGCAGCGGGATGTGAGGAGACATGGAATGACACAGGGAGGATAAGCAGGAGGGACAGAGTCATGCAGGGCTTTGTAATACAAAGTTTGAACTTTACACAGTGGAATCCACCTAGTGTTTAACATTGCTAGCCAGACTTCCTCCCAGCCTAGCCTAAACCCCGAGAAATTTCCTTCCAGCCCCCTCCCACAGACTCTCCTCCCAAGTGAAGAAGCCAACCCCTCCACAGCAGGTGGTCAGCTAGAAGCAGCCACTCTTTTGCTCCACTGAAGTCTTACTACCACTTCCAAAGTCCCCTCTGACTCTGGAGTCCGAATACCACTGGGGCAGCCTTAATCCCCCTCTGCATATATACCTAGGGCCCTACCAAATTCACCGCCATGAAGAACACATCACAGGCCGTGAAATCTGGTCTCCTCCTGTACAAATCTGGTCTTTTGTATGCTTTTACCATGTACTATACAGATTTCATGGAGGAGACCAGTGTTTCTCAAACTGGGTGTCCTGACACAAAAAGGAGTTGCAGGGGGGCTGCAAGGTTATTTTAGGGGAGTGGCAGTATTGCCACCCGTACTTCTGTGCTGCCGTCAGAGCTGGGTGGCCGGAGAGCATTGGCTGTTGGCCAGGTGCCCAGCTCTGAAGGCAACGCCCCATTTGCAATAGCGCTGAAGTAAGTGTGTCAAAACCATACTATGCCACCTTACTTCTGCACTGCTGCCTTCAGAGCTGGGTGGCCAGAGAGTGGTGGCTGCTGATCGACGGCCCAACTCTGAAGGCAGCAGCACCAAAGTAAGATGGCAAGACCGTACCATGCCATCTTTCCTATGCACTGGTTCTGGCAGAAACTCTGCCTTCAGAGCAGGGCTTCCAGCCAGCAGCCACTGCTCCGCAGCTGCCCACCTCGGAAGGCAGCACCATCACCAGCAGCTGCATAGAAGTAAAGGTAGCAGTAGCGCAACCCCCCCTACAGTAACCTTATCTCTCTCTCTCTCTCTCTCACACACACCCCCCTCTCTTTTGGGTCAGGACAATACAATTACAACACCATGAAATTTCAGATTTAAATAGCTGAAATCATGAAAATTTTGATTTTTAAAATCCTATGACTGTGAAATTGATCAGAATGGACCGTGAACTTGATGGGGCCCCATTTATATCCCACAGAGCAGAAGTGATAGACTATTCCCAGTTCCCACAAGGGTAACCCATTGTACCTTTTTCTTAAAAAAGAAAAAAAAAAACCCAAATACCACCACACAATTTAGTGAGAACTGAGTGAAATAGTGACTAAAGAAAAGGAAGCCTGTGGGCCTGAGAGAAAGGGGCCACGCTGAAGTCAAAGAAGAGCTCAGCTCTGAACGCAGCCTGAGTGCTCGGTGTGGTTAGAGAGAGCAGTTTCAACCCCTCTACTCAGAGCTGACAGCTGTGTCTCTTGAGCGCGAGGTTTCCTGTGCTATGTTGCAATCCCAGGGGCTTATCTCCCAGTCATCTATCTATCCGATGTACACATACACGCAGCATGCACACACCCCCACACCTCCCCCCTACTGACGTAGAGCCAGAAACTAGCAGCCTCACAACACTTTTCACGGATGCCAGTCTCCAGCGTCTCCTAGGAACTGGTGAGTGCTAACAGAATTGAGCCTATTATTCTTGTCTCAAAGCACAACCTTAGAGGTGCTATTCAGACATTTCATAACCTACATACATACATACACACACCCATCCTCTTAAGGGCAGAGGAGAATTGGTCAGGACACCAAGGCAAATCCCTCATGCAGAAAGTACCATGGGATCTGATAGTTCATCCAGGATGATGGATTTCATGGGCTTCTCTCGAAGCAACTTGGTTACCTGCCGCAGAACAACAAAAAGCCAACGTGATGTTGCCAGGCTTCAATCCTGTGGTTTGAGGGATTCTAGGTGCTTCAGTTCCAAAGAGTGGGCCACCAAACCATCCGTCTCACAATCCAGCAATCAGGAGCCAATTGTTGTTCATCCTACTCATTTGGGCCTCAACTCAACAAGCACGTGCTTAGCTTTAAGTATGTATGTGAGTAGTAGTCACATGGGGACAGGTGCGTAAGTGATTTGCTGAATCAAAGGTTTAATTAAATTAAGATGTTCAGATACTGCAGTGATGAGCACAGTATAAGAACCTTTATACAAAAGAAATTCTGGACACATTCTGTTGGCAGCAGGAAGATTTATATTCCATTTTAAAGGAGCCATCTAGACAGACAATTAGACGGAGGGATAGGGATTCTATAGCCTCTTAGCACTACCCTCTGACCCAGCCTGGGTACTGCAGCCTCTATACTCTGTAACTGGATAAAGGAGTCATTGTTTCTAGACCGCCAGCGCTCTGCAGTTTCATAGCAACTTCTATCCAAGCAGCTCAAGTTGCTTTACAAACCTTAAAGAATTAAGGCCTGCCGCACCTTTATCCCGTATGGCTACTATTAGGCCAATTTTACAAATAAGGAAGTCGAAGCACAGAAATTAAGTCCAACATTTTCTAACATGGTCACTATTCTGAGTTCCCATCTTCTCACACATTGGGCCCCCGCTTTGACAAACACCAATTTGAGTCAACAGGAACTGCAGCTGTTCAGCACTTCAGACGCTACAAGACTGACTCTCCAGCAGCTGAGCATCAAATATTATTCATGGTGCACTCGTGCCTCTAGGAGTCCTACTCCATTGTGCTAGGTGCTGTACAAACAAACACAGAATTAAAAAGAATCCCTGTCCCAAATCCGAGGCACCCAAAATAGTGACCAACTTTGAAATTTCAGCTGAATGTGACTTGCCAATGATCACTCAGCAAGGCACTGGAAGAGCTGAGATCAGAATCCAGATCTTTGGCCATATACTCCACTCACTAGCCTATGCTTCCTTTCCTTTGGGAAAGGACAGGAACAACTCCAATTTCTATTTCTGACCTTAAGTGCTGAGCTGCCTTTGTGAAGAAGAAAGTAGCTCAGGCATCAGCTACTGGCTTAGTTTATTTGCCCACTTAATATCACAGGCCACAAAAATATGGGGCTGAAGTGTATATTGTGGAGAAACCCAGGACTGAACAAACATGGGGACCAAACACCCCTCTCACCACAGGACGGGGGTGGAGGGGAATCCTCTAGGCCAGAGTTTAGGCACTTTGGTGAAGCAGCGTGAAGGAAACAAGCCAAGAAGGGAATGAACACTGAGACTGGCTACCTCACACCTCTCCAGTTAGCAAGTGCAGAATTGTTTATGGGCCTAGTAAATGATGCTAGGAGTTAGAAATGAGTAATCACAAAAGTAAACAGTTCCTGTGCAAAGCTGGAAATAAGCATTCAGGAGGCTACCCCAATGTATGTTCAAGGTCTATAATGTGTAGATGTGAGCAATCACATCATTCACCACAGCTGGAGAGTTGCAGAATGTGTTTCCAGACAGAGATTTTCTAGCTCTGCCTTTTCAAGCCAGATACTTTCAAAACCAGCAAGTGAATGCATCCAAAAGCTACGGATACTGCAGCAGCAGATCTTCCTCCTGAGCTCTGAAATACCACCTGGGAAGGGAACTCTGTATTCGCTACTAGCTCATCACCACCCATGCATGTAACTCACAGTGGCCAAAGTGCAGCTGGCACCCCATGGAGTTCTACAACATGGCCCATTGTTGCTCTCATCCTTAAAACGGAGGGGCAGCCCAGACAGACAGACTGCAGGGCCTATGTTCTTTCTGAGCCAGTCAGGCTGCTTAGATAAAGATAACCCATTGCATGCTGGTCACCTCCACATGCTACACCTCCATATGGAAGATGAAGGAAGCTACAGACAGCTCCATTTCTTGCCATTTTGTGCAACCCTCAGGCTCCTGGCAAGTCCTTGGAGTCCCAGTGTTTAGACACAATTCAGGCAGACACTTATGGGAAGGTTTCACGAGGAAAGCAATAGGTTCAAGAACAGGGGAAAAGAGCACAGTCTTTCCTCCACGGGTATGGCCACAGCTTAGAAGGTGTTTTAAGAATCAGAGATCTGAGCCCTTCCTACCACAGCACAGACTAAAAACCACAGATAAAAAGGTCCAGTGTATGGTGACAGAAGCAAGTCTGAGCTATTTCAAGGGACATAGCACGCTCACAAGCATGAGAAATCACCTGCCTTCCCAATCTGAAGGGCTGTGAGGGAAAGGAGGGGGGGAGGAGGAAAGAGATGAACTTTCAACATACCCATAAAACACGGTAACCATCCTCATCTCTGAATGTCTCCTGATCCTCCGTCAGAAGCAGAGGGGAGGGAGAGTCTTGCTCATCTCTTGAAGGGGACTCCTAGCTTCATCAAAACAGTCAGTCATTCTCAGAAAAAGCAACTGCTTGCAAAACTGAGAAATGAAAGAACTCTGCACAGAGGGCTTTCCTGACACAAACCCGATTAAGGCTCCTAGTGACAGCAAATTGAGCAGTAATGCAGACAGAACCCTCCTGTCCAGCAGCTTCAGGACACAGACATTAGCCACGTAGCCCCTTTCAGCTCTTAGAGGTGTATTAGACTAGACAGGTGTTTTTCTAGAGTGAGCACAGAACCATATTCAAAGATGGAAGAGACCTTAGAGGTCAAATCTAGTTAATGCAGGACTGTTCCCTACAGTATATTTTCTACTGCTTTGTCCAATCTATTTTAAGTGCCCCCAACTGACAGTTTCTACCACTTCCCTTGGGAAATTATTTTACAGACTAATGGAGTTTACAGTCAAGAGCCCAAATAGAACAAATTATATAGACTGCGAAGTAGAGATTGTTTGAAGCTTTCAAGTCCCCTTGGGGAAACCAAAATCGTATTCTGTAGGAATGCCTAAAAGTTCTACAGCTTACAATAGAGATACTGTAGCAATTAGGACCATTATTATTGTATTATATTTTTAAAAGGTTGCTTCTAGCTTGGTTACTTCTCCATTTATTGATTGGTGGGTGGTAGCTTTTTGTCCCTCCCCCCCCCGCCCCCAAATTTAGCTCTCCCTACCAGATGTCTAATGTATCAGCCTCTCTTTTGGAGTTTACGTGTTTAAAAACCACACCAGTACAGAGGAATACAAGACATGAGAGGATGAGGTAAGGATGACAAGGACAATCAAATATATTTTTGTACACATATCCATCATTCAAGCAGGCAAATGCATAAGGCTCTTGAATAAATGACCAAGCTAGATCGCGGGGGGGAGGGAGTGGGGAAAAAGACAATATGTAAATAGACAGCCGTTGTCTCCATCCCCTAAAAAAAAAAAAAAAAAAAAGCCTCAGCTCAGGGAAAATTTTAGTAGCTACAAATTCTTCCAGCTACTAGTCTAGAAGGACATTTCACATGCCACTAGAAAGGGAATTTCCCCTACATTTGCAATCAAGTCTTGACAATGATATCATGTCATATCCAAGAAAAAAAGCAATATTATTGCAATGATATGCAGTTAAATATGGTACTATATTTGCAGAATTATTTGTCATTTTTAGAAGCTAAGATTCAGTTTGTAGAACTCATCTCAAGAATCAGTTGGATGATTATAAAAAAAGAAGATGAATCCGTATAAGAGGTAAGGGGGAAAACTTGATAAACAGCGAACAAACTTGTAAAGTGTATAAACAAAGAAGGCAGAGAAAATATTTAATGTATAATTGGGAGCAATCAGAGGACATTAAGAAAATCAGACTAAATTTTCCCCTATCTGAAATACCATCCTGGGACAGTGAGAAAGACAAAATATGAGGAGTTGGAGAAAGGATGACACAAAAAAGTGTCAATATATTATTGTGCACATATCCAGCCACATTCAAGAAGGCAAATGCATCAGGCTCTTTTGCTGTGGAATCATCACTCAAGAGAGATAGGCATCCCACCAACATGGAATTTTAAAGTTAGACTGAACAAAACAAGATATTAAGCACCAAGCAGCTTGGGACAGGGACTATGCCTGGTACAGCACTCAGCTTGCTGCTGGTGCTTAACACAAGTGAAGAATAATAGAGAACATTCTTGGACTGGATAACCTAATCGGAATCTTCTCTCCAGACTACCTCCTAGCCCCGCAAATCTCCATCTTGTAAAATTCAACTTCCTGATACTGCATATATCTATTCGTTGGATGGGGAATTCTATCAGCTGGATGATTTTGTAATAATGTTACTTGTGCTCAAATAGTCAAAACTGAGCACTGTCTTTGGACTGCTAAACAAGGAGCCCATTTAAACACAATCTCAGCATAGCAGCCACAGAGCCCAGATGACTCTTTCATGCCTAGAGGTGATCTCATAATAGCAGAATTGAGGGACAAATTGGCCAGGGTATCCAAGTGGGCTTTTGGGGATGGAAAGAGAGCCTTGCTCTCACGCCTGTTGTTGAACTTGGCTCAGGCAGACACTGGCTTCCAGAGCTCGCTGGCTTAGTGAAAAAAGCACCACTCTTCTCCACTGAGCTCAATTCCAACTCTGGAGAATATATTCCAATTCAGCACTCCAAAATCATGCAAACTAGGATGGAGGGACAGGAGGAGAAACTACAGCAGCGTTTTATAAATATGCTTTTGGGGCACACCAGGCACCAGCGTGGAAGTGGCACACGAGCAAGAGCTACAACGTATGAACAACTTGTTGTGATGTAGTCAATGTGGATCAAAGCTACTGCAGCTGCAGGTGCTGCTGCTGGTGAGCACTTGAAAGAACTGGTCGGGCTGCATGCAAAACACACCCCATCCTGCTGGCATGAAGCCAGTTCCTCTTCTGAAATCAACTGCTTTCTACACCACTTGGGAGTGCCAAGTAAAGCCCATGCTAGAGAGCAAAGGCACATGCAGACCCTTCATTTACCTCATGGTAGGGGGCAGAGCTGCTTGACAGTCAAAGCCATCCAAATTTGGATTAAAGTATAAAGGCACTTGTAAGATGTCTATCATTCAAGGTTCTCAATAGACTTTACAAACATTAATGAAGGCTCACAACCCCTATGATATAGGGAAGTACCCTTACAACCACCTTACAGATGAGTCAGTAAATGGAGGTAGCAAAAGAGTTAAGAGACTTGCCCAAGGTCATACAGGAAGTCAGTGACAGAGCTGAGAATAGATACCCTTAACTCTCAGTCCCCTGCTCCAACCACTAGATGAAACTGCTATCTATTAGGGAGGGAGAAATGATAATCAAAAGAAATGGTTGGATTCATTCAGAAATGGCCCCAATTTGAGGGTGCTACCCAGAAAGCAGGTTCTGCTCCCTGCCCTTGATCTGCATACCTGCAACAGTAGCATTTACATAACTCAGACACATTCCAACCTGGTTAAAATCTAATTACCAATTATCAACATCAACCATCATCGGCAGCACGTGGAGAGAGATCCCACGGATTTCTTCTAGGGACTTCAGTGGGTTTATTTTGCATTGTGTGTCATAATGCACCGTAAAAAGCGACAAAGAGTCCTGTGGCACCTTACAGACTAATAGAAGTATTGAAGCATAAGCTTTCGTGGGTGAATACCCACTTCATTTACAGATCCAGACTAACGTGGCTACCCCTCTGATACTTGACATAATGCACTGTAGGCATCAACTTCAAAGAGCTGTGACTCAAGGTGATTTTATATCTGTTTAAGTATAAATATATACTTGCAAGCTGGATTCTTTGTACGTTTATAGTCAAGGGTGTAGATGCATGAGCAACTGCACAGATGAAGCATGGTGCCAGGCAAGGAGAGAATTATAAAAATGTCCTCATGAGGAGGAAGCAGGCAGAAAAAAGTTTACACCAGTCATAAGGTCTGAGGCTCTGTCTCTTTGTCTCAGGCAGGCAAAAGATTAAAAGCAGGCTTTCCCATTACATTCAATCCCCTGCTGCTGACCCATTTAATGAACAGCCATTTGTGTCACTTCCCCTGCCTCTGTTCCCTTCTCATGTGGCAAAAGAAAAACGTGGCCAGAATACATGCAGCTACAGTAAATGCAGAGTAAAGAGAGATGTTGAGTTTGAACGTTGCGGTGGGGTTTTCTTCTTCTTCTTCTTCTTATTATTATTATTGTTACCACCATCAGAGTACTTCAGACTGTCTGGCAAATACTAACTAGTTAAGCCTCACAAATGTCCTTTGAGAAGACAGTGATCACTTCACCCACCTCCGAAATTATAATTTCCGCTGGGGCTGACAGCCATCGCTACTTTGCTGTGTACAGTGCAACAGTTTGTTATACAGACTTCAATTTAAAATCAAAATGAAATATTGCTACACAAATGGAGTATTGCATCCAATTTTGGAGGACACCAACTCAGATTAGTATCATTTTATTTGTACTGTAATACTTCACATTTACCAAATTTTTGTGATGTACTTACTTGTACAGTATGTTATCAAGGAATGCTGTATATGTGAATGTACAGACTTAGGACTTAAAATTACTGGGAGCTGGCAAATTTGCTACAGAATAATGCATTCTAGTAACATGAAGAGACCGGTGGGCAGAAACACCCACATCTCAGTTCTGCCGCTGACTTCTGTGGTGTTGGGCAAGGTGCTTCACCCCTCTTTGCCTTCATTTCTTCATCCATTAAATGGGAACAATATTTAGTCACCTAACTCTCCTGGGCATTGAACTGCTTTCAGAATACCAAGTGCTAAGAATTTTTATATGCTTAGATATTTCAGTGCTGAGAAGAGCTGGTCAGAAATATTTTGACTAGACTTTTGTTGGAAAATGCTGATGTGTCAAGACCTAAAATGTTTGTGGGAAGTGGGTTGGTTTCAAATTTCTCATTTAGAAAAGAGTCAGAAAAAAAAAGTTTTTACATTGAATTGTCTGATTTCAAAATGACTTGTTTCAAAATTGAAGTTAATTTATAGTAAATATGTTTTTAAAAGTTGAAATTGAAATGAAATATTTCAACTGACCTAAATCCATTCTTTCCAGATTTTTTGGTTTGCAAAATTTTTTGAGTGAATTTTCATCCCAATTGCTGTTGGGAAAATTTTGGAAATCTCAAAAAAGTTCTCCTGGAATGAAAAAAATCTATTTCCTGCCCAGTTGTAATGCTCTTGCTGTAGAAAAACTTAGAGATAGATATTGTTCTATCTCATGGAAAAGCAATTCTCTTAAGATTTACCAGAAGGGTCCAGATCTGTCCTTGATGTCAGACAGTGTTGGTGATAGAGTTTCAGGTAAACAAGCACATCAATATGTGTACATTAAAAATTAACATTAGTTTGCATGAATTATCAACCAAATGTTGGTATTTATTGCATGTATCAATTTTTATTATTAATAAAATTACCTTATCAACATTAATGGATAGTGAAAATTGTTAGACAAAAAATTGAAGTGTTTTATTTATCAGTTTTTATTCATGCATGTCACTTGTTTTGTTAGTTCATTTCTATTAACAATATGTATTAATTTATTCATCACATTTTAAAAAATGCAGTTCATACTATCAAACAATTAATGCTGAAAGTGTGCATCTACCCATAAACAAAATTACCTAAAGATTAATACGTAATGAAACTTCACAGTACTTCATAATCTGCACTGAACGAAGCGTAACCTCTTCTATCTTTGATGCCAATTATAAAAAAAGTTAACTTTTACTTAAAAACTGAACCAAAAATATATGTCTCACAATGTGACACATTTTCTGAAAGAACATTTGCTTTTGTACTTTTAGGACTAAATAGAATCAAAAGTCTTAACAGTGAAGCAAATTAAGCTGCTGTTGTGGATCCACTTAAATAAAGCTTTCCCAAAAACACTCACTTGTTCAGTTCTGGAGTTAATTGTCTGACTTTGTCACTAGTACAATATTCAAAATGGTTGCTCACAAAAAACATTTTAATTGCACACAGCAATACTCAGCGTCAAATCACTTGAAAATATTGGGCCCAATCCTGCAGCGTCTCCAGGCATGAAATTCCTATACTCTCACTAGAGTCAATTGTCACAGTTCAGGGAACTGTATCTGCATCTCTCCCTTGTGGTCCAGCAAAGAGGCCCATTCTAGACTTCAGGCGCCTTGGCCATCACTGCTCTCAGGCAGAGTCATGTGTTTCCCCCTGCTGACTGGGATTTTTCCCGTCTGCACACTGCCTTGCCTACACCAAGTCCCAACCAAGTCAGACTGCCATAACAGGCCTGCTTTGCTTTCTCCAAGGATCTATCAATAGCATAATTCCCCAAGGAAGTTTCCACACAGCCCTTTCTAAGCAAGCACATTTTTTCTTAAGGTGAAAGTGTTACAGAGAAAACAAATTAAAACAATGAAAGGAACCTATGCATATCCTAATAAGCTTACCAGAGATCACCCCAATTCCATGGACTCCAACAGGTGATTGGTCATTCAAACCCCACCATGGAGTTTCTCCGTGGTTACAAGTTCACAATACCATTAGCTCACAACAAACAGACCCAAGAATCTGAAACTCACTCCTTTATACAGTTTGGGCCTTTGATTTTGGGACCCTAGGAATAGATAGTCAGCCTCTCCTCAGGTTGTAACTTCCAAAAGCTGGATTTTTGCAAAACTGGAGGTGGGGGAGGAGGGGAGGAACATGAAACGAGGGTACTTGCATTCACCTCCCCCTAGATATTTCCCAGGAAATCCACTTCTCATGTATCGTCCCAAAAGTTGATTCTTGTCTGCCACATTGATCAATATAGTCCTTTGATCATCCAGGCCCACAATAATACTTAATCTTTGCATGGAAGACAATGGACTCAAAGGGTATTTAAACTCAATATTTCCTGCAGATATTGCAGGCAGTTGCCCTATCTGTCTCAAGAACTACGCACAAAAAACAGCTGCAGAACCAGGTCAAGTCAGGAAATGGAGTGCTGTAAAAAACCCAGACACAAAGATGGAAAAAGAAACTGGGGACATGTTTGTTTATAGACATTCTGGCCTCAGTCAGAAAAATATATGTTTTGAGAACAAACATGTTGACATTTAAAATAAAAATAAAATATTCCTTAAGAAAAAAATACCACAATATTCTACCGTAATGATCAAACCACTGGAGCAATAGCATTAGAGGCTGATGTCATCCCATTACTGGGAATACTGTAGGGTTTTTATCTATAGTAGTTTTATTAAGCATGATTCTTCATAGCAAGAGAATCTTCTCCACACTTTCAAACTTGTTATTTTTAATACAAAAAGTCCTAAACAAAATTAACAGACTGAATTACAAGAGAGTGTGAAAGCAGAGCACAGTAAACTATGCAAAAAGTCCTGTAAACCCACAATTATCTTATTGATGGAGCTCTACATATATATGGTACTTTATAGATCACTTAGAACTATAGTATCCTTTTCCCAGAAGGTCCCTCTGACCAGGTCAGACAAACACAGTGAGGGATGACAGTTTATGCATGGGAAGGCGATTGTTGCTCTATAGAGCAACAATCTAAATCTGTGGAGTACAGCATTCAAAGTGTATTTGTTTTTCTTTTAGACATTTCTGGGAAATTATATTTATCTGAAAAACACTGCAGAGAGAAATTCCAGAAGCCCAGTCTTGCTTTGGTCGCATATACATATATGCATTTACCTCCTCCATAATTCCAGGAGAAACATCAGAGATACTCCCACCATAGTCAGACTTTTCATATTGAAAGCCTGCTCTATGGATCAATCCCCCGTCTCAAGATACTGCTTTAAAAGTACCTCTCTGAGCTTGATCTTATATTACTAATGTTGGCAACACTCCGTCAAACCAATGGCATTTTCGCCTGCATAATCAGTACGTGTTTATGCCCAAGATAGATTCCAGTACTATTTTGTTCAACCTTTAATTTCTTAGATGATCATTTATTGCACGTCCCTGAAGTGATCGCTTAAAATAAATTATATTTATTATGTATCTTTTTTCATTTTAATTCTGTGATTTTAATCCTTGGTTGTACCACTATTAAATCTGGAAAACAGATCAGTATAAGGGTGAGGGGGAAAGAAAAAAAAAAACATTTCTTTTGTGGACTTTAACAATGGGTCCAAGTTGATAAGGTACTAAAATGAGGTTTATTGTAGAATTTCTGTTGCTCCATATCTCTGTCTTTTTGGGTTATTTCTAGAGCCATATTTTATATTTTACTCTAGAAATAGCTTACAGACGACAGCACCAAGTAACCAGAGTTTATATAACAGAGATGGGATACTTATGTATCCGAATAAACTTTCAAAATCCACGATACTGGAACACCTCTGGGACCATGAGCTACATAAAAGGGCTGGCTGGCAGTGGACTTATTTTCTACATGCAACTAAAATTGTGTTAAAGTACAAGTGAGATTCTGATAGATCTGAATTTGTTTCATACAGCTTTTAAACTACTTTTAATTCATAAAAACTGCAAGCAATAAGAGCACAATTACAAAACGATACCAGTGGCGAGTAATTAAAATGTCTATATAACAGAAAATATTCAAGCATGTACAGGATTGTTGGTGTCTATTATACTTCTGTTGAGCCTGCCGGCTGTTTATCCCACATGAAAACCCTAGTTCTGCTATTATACATTACATTTCTTCTTTCCACTAAAGAATCTGTTTTATTTTGTGCTAATTAAAATACATCCCACAGAATAAGCTATTTTGAAATGAATGCTGATGATTTCAAATCCACAATTTGAAAACTATTTAAAAGTTACCTTGCTTGTACAATGATGCTCAATTCTGATCTCACTCATGCTGGGGTAAATGAGGAGTAATGTTATTAGAATTTCACTGATGAAAGGGTGATTATATTCAGGTCCATTGGATCCAAATGAAATATAAGTGAATGCAAATAAACTGCACAATTCCATTCCCATCTAAGGCCCCATCCCTACAATCAGTTCCGTCGGAGTGGACATATGCAAAGCACAGTTGAGCTTAAGGGGATTTGGCAAGGGCACAGGGATCCACCTGCATGGATTTAACTGCAGGATGAAGATCTAAGTCAAAACAAATTTTGCCATCAACTTCAGAAGCAGCAGGTTTGGACTCTAAGCAAGTATCCATAAGCCACACAGGGAATACAAAAATACATGCAGTAATACAGAGATACGAGTAGGATTTTTAAAAAAAGAAAAACAACAACAACTTTATTTTGGAATATATGTAATGTTCTGAATATTATACTAATGCCTAAAGTTCCTGGGGCCCATCTGGGACTAAGCCAAAAAAACTGTAGGCACTGCATGACAGGGTTCATATTGCTCTGAAAAAAATACTTACAGTGTGAAAGTTTAATTTTATACTGCATGTTTCACATCAGTTATGATTAGTATTACAAGAAGCTGTTTCTTACTGGAAAGTCATTGTTGAGTTTTGGAAGCTGTGAAGATTAGCAGATATTCCTGTAAAATTATTTTTCTCCCCCTCTTCTGTGGGTCTTTGATATTTCTACCAATCCTGCCCTGTTTTCAGATTAATGCTTCAATCAGTTATAAAAAACAGGATCAGAGGCACCAGAGGCCAGCAATGAAGTTACTGCAGGACCTTAACTCTGAATTGCCTCACTTTTGTAAATTCCCAGTGTGCACGATTCTAATAATTATCATTCAAAAGCTGGAACTGCATCAGCAGAGTTTATTCCTGGAGAGCAAAACCAGAGGAGGAAAAGACACAGACAGTTTAGCTCATTGCAAAGGATCAAATTCTGCCTTTGATTGTACGACTCTCCAAACAATTTCACTGGGAATCTCACACACACGTTCTGGACGTGTTCAATAATGAAACACTTACCCCCTTTGGATCAATATAACCCAGGAACAACAGCTCCTATTTCAAACAAAATTATAGATTTCAGAAATCACATCAAACATCATGATTTGTGCATCCTCTCCATTGATTTTGTGTCTAAAATGATGCAAAACTGATAAATGTCACTGCTTAACAGATTACATTTACAATTATTACACCTATCTCTGTAAACTACTTTAAGACCCACAAAGAGGGTGACCAGATGTCCCGATATTAGAAGCTTTGTCTTATATAGACCCTGTTGCCCCTCCATCCTGATTTTTCACATTTGCAGTCTGGTCACCCTACCTTCAGATAAAAAGGGCTAGACAAGCAATTTACCGTAATGCACATCAAAATGCGTTTTATTTCATATGCAAGTATTATGCAAAAAAAAAAAAAAAAAGTTCTGCAATGGAGAAAGAAAAGCAGAGGTTAATTTCCCCCATTCTCATTGACATACATACACACGCACATACACACAGAGCCAGATGTACCTCGTTCCACTGAAACAGTTCTGCAAACCTTCCAAAGCTCTCCTTCTCTGGTAGGAACTTCAGTCTGCTCCAGTACTCAGCCGTAACACTATAATCAATGTAATACTAATAAACCTAAGGGGAGGAAAGTCAGCCAGTTGAAAGGTGAGAGGAAGCTTCTAGTCAGTTATTCGACTAGCATGTTTGGTGATGAGTGACCTAGGTTATACTGCTTTAGGACACGGTCATCACCTTTGTATCAACATTCCATCCTCCCATGTCTCCCACAAATAACATTTTTGCCAGTTAAAAAGATCATACACACAAAGAGTAAGATAGGTTTTTATCAAGTATCGGCTAATGAATTTAAAAAACAGAAAAAAATATTTTACCCAGAGCTTAATAAATCCTAGACAAAGCTCTCTCCTACATAATATACAGCACATTCCATTTCTCCGGACAGCTAGAGAATGTGAGGTTTATATTGAGATTTACAAACCATATATCACAGCTGAAACCATGGCACTGAATACTCTGCCACAATTGAAGTTGTCAACTGGCTGCAACTTAGAAATAAACGTCTTCTAGATTGGTTGTTCCAAGATTAGAATATGTCCCAGTTTCTAAGAGGTTCCATTAAATTATCAAAACCGCCTGCAGAAAAAAAATCAACAGGCTGAATGAACACAAATCAGATCTAGTGCAAGATTATATTTCATATACAATGGGTTTGTAATTTGAGACCTGCGTAGCTAACAAGAAAAAGAAAAAAAAAAAGGATGAGATCTTATTTCAAAGTTAGTGGTGCTCTTCTTCCAATATTCAGTGTCATTAAACTATATTTCTCCGAGCCTATATTTTAAAAATGATATAAATCTAAAATTAAAAAAATTATCTTAGTAAATTAATACGATTCTACTGAAAGTCACACTTTTGCCTGTATATCAGATGAATGGAGACAGTTTGTTTATCAAGGTCATGTGTCATATTTGATATTTTACTGCAAAAGTTGGGTGAATTAACTCTCTCATGACATACTCTGTATTACAAACAGTCAAGCACTAGTGGTAGAGGAGCAGTTTACATCTTACCGTTCATTCAACCTCTATTCCCAGGTTGTTGTTAGTAGTGTTTAGAAGACCCAATGATAAATATATGGAGCCATATTCTGCTCTCATTTACACTGCTGTAAATCCAGAGTAACTACACTGACTCCAGGTTTACCTCAGTGCAACAGAGAGCAAGATTAGGTCCATGATGTCCATAATGCTCACAGCAGATGCTTGTTACAGCAGTTTTAGTTGGTGATTGTTCAATTTCAATCCAAGTACAAAAATAAAGGAGAAAAATATATAGATGTTTTTACATAATAGGGCAAAGGTTATATTATGGAACATAATTCTAAAATTAGAGGCACGTAACTCCAAATCTTCAGGAATTTCTTTTCATTCACCTATATCTATATTGGGGTGCCCTACACCCCCCTGAAGGCCCAATCCTGCTCCCATGAGAGTTAAGAGTTTTTCTTCTCTTATTAAATCTGATAAAAGAATGGTTGGGATTATTTGAAAACAAATACACACAGTAATGTTTATAGATAGGAATAAAAATATATTTACACGGTTTTAACCTCAGCAATCCTCCCCAAACAACTGATGCATAATACTTCACGAATACTTGTCATAAGTCCTTTAGAGGAGAAAATTTTTATACAAAGAATCCGTATCTGCAGAAAACCAGTAGCCTGAATATTTAAAATGGCTTTCTGCAACCACACAGAATGTTGAAGAAGTTCTCGTCTTTTGATTTTCACTCTACTGTCAAAGGGATCTAGATAAATGAATAATTCTGTTAATGCCAGTCAGGATATTTTAGAAAAGGGACAAAAACACAGCAGGGATTTCAACATGCAACACAGTTTCATGCTCACGGTTTCCTGCATGTGCCTTGTGCGTTGAACAGTCTCATGAGCTGATTTAGCTAATAGGTACATTACTGTGGGAAAGTATATTACTATCTTTTGCAGATGGGAACATCACATTTCTAATACTAATATGCGTTCAGTTCTGTTACATTTCACTGTCCTTATTGTTAATTTTCCCTTACTTTCCATGCTAGCAAGCACTCATCTTTCTTTAGGTGTTACAAAGCTTTTAGAAACCTTCTCTTTACCCGCTCTGCTCTATCAAATTCTGTATATGCTGCACATTAGAACACAGGTCTGACCCTGGAGTTGGGCTAGGCCAATTCAGAGCTTTACACCATCACTTCTGAATAATCCAGATATTCCTTTCCTCCAGTAGGAGTCTGGGCCCTTAGTCACAGGGCACTTTGGACATCTAAAGGGAAGGAGAAGCAGACAAGCCCAAAAGAGATTCTTGATCCTTGGAGGAACATATTTTCAGAACTGCAGAAGGAGAAAGAATCAAAGCTATGCAGGCACACAGCTAGCAACTGGAAATGTTCATGAACACTGGCTGATATGTTGCCTCATCTGAATTATGCCCATGATTTCCCAAGGTTCACATACACATACACTATCATAAAGATCACTAACATGGCAGGCACTATTAGAAAGAGCTAGCAGTGTGCTTAATAAACCAAGGAAGAACATGAACACACACCTCTGCTGCCTACATGAGAAAGCTTGCTTCCAGGGATTAAAAGTTGTATGCTATGACACATGGAGTGTGTACCTGCCAGCAGCCACAGAGGCAACAATGTCAGGGTTCTCTCTAGCTATACCCTGCCCATTGTCCTTCTGTTAAATTGACCCCTGAACTCTGCTTCCATGAGTGCTGGAATTCCTAAAGGTGGCAAAATGATACCAGTTTGGCATTTCACCTCATTGGCTTGCTACTATGCACCAATCCAGCTTTGGAAAATTCTCCCTCATTTCCATCTGAGAGAAACTCTTCCTAGCATGCCCCCTTAAGGCAGTATCAATCTAATCCTGCTTTTTATGAATGCCTTCAGGAAATGGCTTCTCCACAAATTGCATGCTAATACTCCCCACCAGGCAGGCAGTGCAGCCAGCAGAGAACCCTAGGCTCCAGGAGCTCTGCTAGGCTCTCCGAACACATTTCCACCTGGTTCTTGTGCACAAACTGGATTCTTTCATTAATCCATACCTCCTGACCTCTGAATGAGGTTGGAAGGAAGAAAGAGAACGAAAGACAGGAATATTTTAAATGCCAGTAAGGTCAAGAACTTTCCTGATCCATTTCTTCAGCCTCTCTTCTTTCTTTCTTGCTCAAGGCCAGCTGATTCGTGACACTTCTGCAACCCAGTTGTGAAGATGGTTCTCAGTCCCACTGGGGAAACCAACAGCTCTGACCTCTGAGATTTGTTCCCATTTGCTGGCAGACACAGAACTGTGAGCTTCTGTAGCAACCAACCACAAAAATCACAATGTCCATAACCGCCAGGTCCTTTTAATTTAGTTCCCTGCAGCAGTATAGAAGATGTGACATATGCTCATTGTCCCCTCACTAGCACCCCCCAAGCCATTCTGAAACCTCAAAGTGACTCACTACGCTTTCCTTAAAGACAGATGTTAATCTACCCCCCAAACCTACCCGCCCTAGCAAACACACATCTGAGAAGTTTGTTAGCAAAGACAGGCAACACCAAGCTTATCTGAGGAAGGACACAAAGTAGCTGAGAGCTGCAATACCTGAGCTAGAAATTGTTACCTCAGAAAAAACTAAATATAGAATGGGCCTTTATTTAGGCCCAAATGTTATTTGGGTGGTTTTTAGTTCTTCAGTCCTTTTTTAAAATCGGAGATAATATAACCAAGAGTTCCACTAACGCATGGCCAAATTCACATGGTTTTTCTTGCAGCTCAGTCATTGACATCCTCCTGTGCATTTGGGGCTTTGTGGAATTCAAAGTGAGTTGTCTGGGTGCAGCATATGTCCCCAGGAAAACCATGTAATATCTGACAGATTCCCCCCCATGGAAGTTAATGCTGCAAGAAGCAGCAGTAACTTCTGATCTATGGCTTCTCACTCTCTGGGGGAGAGGAGAAAGAGCACAGTCTCCTGACTAAAATAAATATGGTCACAGAGCTGCTATTCTTAATCCTGCCTCAGCATGGAATGGGCTAGATGACCTGGAGGTTCCTTCTACCCCTACATTTCTAGGAGTCTGTACTGCCAAAGGGGATCACAGAGCACGGTACGTTTCACAGAGGGGCTGGCAGCTGGACCTGGAATTCTGGTGGCACATCTGGCTCCTCTGCAACTCCAGAAGCAGCATCTGCTGCCCCTTCCACACCAGCCTGAGCTAAAACTCTCAAACCTCAGTGTGGTCCAGCTCTTAGCAAGAAACAGAAAACCACACTTACACAGTGAGTTACACAGCCATTTCTGGAGTAGAATACGACAGCTGCCTAACTACACAAAGCAAAACTGGGCAGCACTGGGTGCCTGTTCAGTTTGGCACAGGAAGTGAAGAATTTTGTATCATTTGAAGATGCTGGGTTCACTTAGGGAGGCAGAATATAGTTAGTTACCTTTGTGAGAATTTGGCCAGGATACCAGAGCTGAGGAGAAATGAAGCAGCCAGAAGGGAATTGAAACTATACAACTTCACATCAGTTCAGTTGGATTACTGGTACAGAGACTATCTTTCTCCTTACATACACACAATAGCGATAAGGGACCTTCCAAAAGTTTATGCGATGTTTTTTCCATATCTAAAGAGCAATCACGTGTTTTCAGTCAGAATGACTTCTATTATAGATTTAGGGAAAACAACAAGTAAAGTTTCCACGACAGAGAGCAGAAGAGAGCACTGTTTGCGTGCTTTGTAACATGCTGCATCAGCTCTGCCTGACACAACAGCCACTGCCTCTGCCAAGCTGCAGACTCTTGGAAATTTAAAGATGCAGGATAGAAAAACATCGTTTTCCAGTTACATAGCTATATGCACCACAGTTCAAACACTGTTTGAATAAGCATCTGAAAGTTCAGATTCATATCCTGATAGCATAGTCAGGAGAGATCATACTTTATTGCAAGAATTCTGGTATTTCCCAATTTTAGTCAAAACGTGTCTTATATTTCCCAGTTATTCTCAGAATATTTTAGGGCTTCTAGAGTTAGTTTGCAAGTAAAAATGCATTACAACAAAAAGTTCTGTGAACTTTTTCAAACTTCAGAAAGAGTTCACTTTGGACAAAAGTTCAGTGGGTTCTTATTTAATCTAAACTACATCATCCTCACTGGGGGGAGGGATAGCTCAGTGGTTTGTGTATTGGTCTGCTAAACCCAGGATTGTGAGTTCAATCCTTGAGAAGGCTATTTAGGGAACTGGGGTAACAAAAAACCACTTGGGGATTTGTCCTGTTTTGAGCAGAGGGTTGGACTAGATGATCTCCTGAGGACCTTCCAACCCTGATATTCTATGATCTATCCTGAGAGATGGGAGAACCAGTTAGAATGAAGTCAGGCTATATCAAGCTTTCACTGAACATCTGCAGTTCAAAAATATTCAGTTCATTTTCTCCCTTCC
Organism: Chelonoidis abingdonii; assembly: GCF_003597395.2. Taxonomy (NCBI): domain Eukaryota; kingdom Metazoa; phylum Chordata; order Testudines; family Testudinidae; genus Chelonoidis; species Chelonoidis abingdonii. Next base: position 178,121,359 of record NC_133769.1, on the reverse strand, counting down.
CCATTACTTTCCATTTTTAATGTTGCCTCTGTGTGTCCTGCTTCTGGGACCAGCAGAGACAGGCAGAAATGCCATTGTCATCATGGTGCCAATAGGAAGTCTGGAGAGATTTTTCAGAACCGTAGAATTCAGAAAGATTGTTAGGTGATTCTCAGAGTCTAACCAACCCCCCAAGCCTTTATGGTTCAGCCATTGCTACTTTCTCCTTGAAGACCACAGAGCTGGAGTCCTCACTCTCCCCGCGCCTCTTCCCCCACCCCAACCTGCACAAATTCTCCTTCCCAGTTTCACTATGTTCAGCAGCACAGAATGCAACTCTCTGGGGCAAACAAATCATTAGTGCAGGGGTCAGCAACCTTGCAGAAGTGGTATGCTGAGTCTTCATTTATTCACTCTAATTTAATGTTTCCTGTGCCGGTAATACATTTTAACGTTTTTAGAAGGTCTCTTTCTATAAGTCTATAATATATAACTAAACTATTGTTGTATGTAATGTAAATAAGGTTTTTAAAATGTTTAAGAAGCTTCATTTAAAATTAAATTAAAATGACCAGTGGCCAGGACCTGGACAGTGTGAGTGCCACTGAAAATCAGCTCGTGTGCCACCTTCGGCACGCGTGCCATAGGTTGCCTACCCCTGCATTAGTGTAACAACACTGACTTCAACAGGCATGAATCTGGCCCACTGTCTCTCTCTCTCTCTCTCTCACACGCACACCACACCAGTGTGACAACGAGACCATTTCAGTAAGAAGCCTGGCTTTCCTTTTCTGATCGAGAGAACCCCCTGCCTTACCCCAGCAGGAAGGAACACTGAAGCCACAGCACAGAGAAAGTCACATCACCTTTGTAATTGTTCTTGCTGTTAGTTCAGTGCTCAGACCTCCTACGTGATTTCCTCTGCAGGGTCTCTTACCAGGTTCTCCCTTCTATGCTGGGTTGGAAAAAAAGAGTGCCTGTTGCCAGCATGAAAGCACCTAATCATCAACACAGCCCAGCTTTACTGCCATGTCATTCTCATTTAGACTGGTCTCACTGCTTAGAAGAAGAGGGTCAGAGGGAGTTACAGGGAGGGTGATAAAGAACAGGATAACAGCAAGGGAAAAGAGGGCAGGTGGGCTTATGAAAAGGAGGATAAGGGATACAGAAGTCTCTATTAAAAATTGGACATTTACGATCACCTCTTTTCCAATCCAAGGCACAGCAATTACTGCAGAGCAGCAAATTCATTTTTTATTCAGCCTACAGTATTTAAAGGTGAGAGGAGGGAAATAAGGAAGCATGGAAAGAGAATGGAAGAAAGTTAAACCATTATGTTCACATGCCATTTGCTGCTCTGCTTTGGCCAGATTTCATTCAGTGACCAAGTTCTGCCTCCTATTCAGGAAGCGTCCCTAGGGCACACACGAGCTGCCAAGACGTACTGCTTATCACAGCACTGCACGAGCTGCCAATGGATCACTAACCACAAGCCTTAGGAGTAATGGTGGGGTTGGGCGAGCTAGGCTTTTTGACCCAGATCCGGTTGGCAGAGTTTAACCAACCTCCACTTTGTTGCAGACAGAGATATATACAGGATAGAAGCAGCCTTTATTATGCTCCTCACAGTCACCAGCTGGAGGTAATCCAGCTATATGTCACTAACCCCACAGCTTGCTGCAGAACCCCATGGTGGAATGTGCAACACCCATGGAAAGGTTAATTTGGAGGAGGAGATGTTACAAACAATGGCATCCAGTATTGTCTGCTCCAGGTATTCAAACACACTGGACTCAGGCCGCTTAAAATCATGTTGGTTTAAAAAAAAACAAAAAAAAAAACAGGGTTCTTTTCATTTGCTTCCTGCTGTCTTCTCGAGTCTTTAGGGTTTATGTTTTCAAGCTTTTTGTCCCATAGGAATGAGGGCTAGAAACTTACTTTTTTGAAAACGATACTCCAGATTCTCAGGTAGTCTCCAGGAACTCAGGTAATGACTCCAGGAGCCAGGGTTTTAAAAATAAAAAACCTCAGTACTGAGAGACTTGTGACAAAATCATGAGAGCTGAGTCGAGACAGCAAGTTGTTCTTGCAGTGCAAACCTAACCTTGCATTTCTTTTGGCAGCATGTTATCACTCAGTAGCCTACAGATGAGTTTGAGGTGGGATTTTGCAAAAGCCCAGGTTTATGGTCCTCTTCCCCAATATATTCAGTTCAATTATGATCTTATTAAACTCAGCCGTTATTCCCTCATCCCCAATTAGCTTCCGAACTGTTTATTTCTGTTGCTCTTAGCTTCTGTGCACTTGTTAAGACAGATCACTGCAGTCACAGAAGCCCTATGCTTTTGTCACACACAGCCCTGGTAGCGTTCCCCCTCTGGCTGGAGGCTTCCCAAGTTGCTGGCCTACCTCATTGGGTCCTACTCTTAAAACCTCAAATCCAAACAAAATGCAGGCACCACCCCTCACTGTGGTCTCTAGGCATGCTCTGGACGTGCAGACCCTCTCTAGCACCCTCTTCCAAGAGCTGAGACCCTGCACTTGAACAGCTTAGCCCCTCGGACTGGTTTTGACCCCTCAGTGCCCTTTAAATTTAAGCACACCTTTTCCCAGACCTCCAGCCAGAGGGGCGCCCTGGATTTACAGTTTTTCTCTTCAGGGGCACGTGATAGTTGAAATCAAATAGAGCCAGACAAACAGACTCAGCATGGGATTTCAAACAGCACTGCTCTTTACTGAATAGCACAAGATCTATACAAAACACACCTATACACACTACCACATCTCAAGTTCCTTACCACTGGCAAGACCTTTGGGCTGGGGCCAAGTCTCTGAGGTGCCCAGGATCCTTCCCCTATAGCCCATGGCTTGTCTTCAGAATCAAGGAGCTTCTCTAGATTGATTAGCCTTCTCTGACCCTGATTAGTCCCACAGTTAAAGCCAGACACCCCCCACCCCACTATCCATGTTTCCTCCCTCTTGCCCAAGGCTTCCCGTGTCTCCTGTTCTGCGAGTCCCTCAAGTTTGTCTCCCTACCAACACCTGGGGTCTTTGTGATGTTGTTGGCCATTTTCCACTCTTACTTCACCAATCAACTGCAGAGAAACTTAAATCAAACTGGTTTCCCCCCTACTCAGGTACCCTTCTCAGCACACACATTGTTCAGTCCGAGTCGTCATTAAAGGTAACACCTCTTCATAGTCCGTGGCCTGGCGGCAATGTGCTACAACCTCCCCTTCCATCAGCAAATGGTGGATTCCACATCAAGGAATTCCATGATATTGTAGTTTCATAATAGCAGCTTCATAATATCAACCAGAATTCATGATTTGTACATTGACAGTTCTGATAACTTGGGGAATCTGTCAATCAAGGTGACTATAAGAGAATAAACAAACTAAAAAGTCTTTCTGGGAGAGTGCAATGTATCACTCTTCTAATTTAATGCATTAACTGAATCACAAAATAGCCGCTACCTCTGCAGACACCATACCCTTAGACATTTAAAAGTTGCATCACAAAGAAAACAAAAATAACTAAATTTACCATATCAGGCATAGTTAGCTAATGTTTGATCTCCAGCTAGAGGCCTTCCATATGCAGTCTCTGTGCACCATTACAGAGATCCACTAGCAGGACAAAATTACCAACCTGAAGGTTCTTCAAAAGTCAAATGCCATAAGTATCGAGGCCATGCTGATAAAAGCCCAACAATGCTGGGTTGGACACATCATTAGGATGCCTGAGTATCGACTCCACAGAAAAATTTTCTATGGAGAATTAGCACAAGGACATTGGAATCAAGGCCGCCCCAGAAAGTGCTACAAGGACAGCATCAAGAACAGCGTACGCTTTGGTGCAATAAAACTGGATGATCTTGAGAAGGCTGCATTAAATAGATCTGCATGGAACCTCACAACACTCAGCGCTTTCCAGCCTTTGAAGACGACAGAAATAATTCATTGTCAGCTGCAAAGCACTTTGAAAATAAGGACTGTGGGCTAGTCTAGACTAGATGTGCTACAGCGGCTTTGCCGCTGTAGCACATCTGGTGAAGATGCTATATGCTGACAGGAGAGAGCTCTCCCATTGGCATAATAAAGCCACCTCCACAAGAGGCAGTAACTATGTCGGCCAGGAGAGCTTCACTGTCCACCAGTGCTTAGGTTGGTGCAACTTATGTCACTCATGGAGCTGGCTCATTCACAACCCCGACCAATATAAGTTATACTGAGGTAACTGGTAGTGTGTACAAGCCCTGAGTGTTATTAACAGCAGGATTGATAGAAATCACTTTATTTTATTTAAAACATGAATTTTTTTAATTGATTTGTATTTATATTTTGCTAGTTTTCACTTTTTCATTTTGTAGTTTTAAATCACTAATAGGATTTGTTTTGTATTTGTGTCTGTAATTAGTTTAACAGTTAGAATTTCAGATGTCCTAGCTATTTTCTCTAAGAAGTTTCACATTTGAAATGCTTATCTGTGCTGAAAGAGATAGCTTTCTTGTTGCAATAACACAACAAACTCAAAAACTAATAACCAAATATTTGCCATCACCACCTTCCAATAAATTCAAATTTCCAGAAGTAACGAAAGTGGAAGTGATTTGACCAGGCTATAATCTTCCATAGGCATTTGCAGTTTGAAGTCACTTGGATTTGTGCTCCTAAATCACTTTTGGTGCTTTTGAAAAAAACACACATCCCTAAGTGCCTAATATGGGTTTTATTGCATAACTTTAGGCATGTGTGAACAGACAGACTTATTGTGAACTTTAATTTATTGAACATCTAAATTACTTTTTTTAAACAGTGAAGTTTTATTTTGAAAGGATTTTAGAACACTAAAGTTGAATAAGAATACAATTTTAGCCTCTGATGCTGCAAATTCTTATGCATACATTTAGCTTTAAGCACATGAATATCTGAAATCAACGAGACTGTGTGAGAATAAATTTACATACCTGTGCAAGTGTTTGAAGACTCAGTCTTAAATTTTCAATATTTTGGTGGGCGAGGGACAGTGTTGCCTATAGCAGTTTTGTAAGATTCAAATAAAAGATTACCTAACTGTAATGCCATTTAAAACAAAAACAGCATTTATAAATCACTTCATTATAAATTTTAATCTAGAGTTGCAATAGCACAATTTTCAGATTAGTTTTACAAAGTCTAAACTGAAGTAGATTCAGTTATTTAAAAATCACCGATAAAAAAAAAAAAAAAAAAAAAAATCACTCCACTTTAGTTAGCAGGTTACTTTCTTTGGGGCAGGGACTGCCTTCACCTTTGCATCTTATACAGTCCTGAGTACACTGTCACTATTTAACAAATGATATATCAAGGCATCCTGTCAGAGTTCAGGCTTGGCACATTGCTGAGCTCTGACCTTTACGGGCAGCAGCCTGTGGCTTACACTGCTTGGCAAGGGCCGACTCAGCGGCACGCTGCTACAATTTACAATAAAAAGCAGTAACAGACCCCCGGGAGCCAGCATCACATACACGTACAATGGTTCGCAGAAGTCATTGTGTTTCTGGCCATACGTGGGGGTTTTTTCCTATTTGTTTTTAATCTCAGTGATGTAGCTACATATGTTCCATTGTGGAGGTCTGTGCAGAACTTGCTGATGCTATGAAAACTCAAGTCGTTGACTGAACATCTGCAGTCACCAAGGCTTTCCTTCATTTCAGTCTGTTAGCCAGTATACCCTGCGCCACCGCAAACACCAGGTTTCCTATTAGTCAGCACAGCTGCCCAGACACTAGAATGATCTTTTGAAGTTTTAGAGCAGCATGTATTAAGGTGAGAGCAGAGAATACATGAAGGAATAATCATTAATTAATAAAACATCCAATACATGCCAAAGGAACTCTCAGCCATTTAGACAAACTGGAATCACCTCACACACACCACAAAACTGCAGTGAGTGTTTGGAGGGGTAAGCTGGAATATGAATGCTGCTTAGCAGACCACATTAATTGTGCCCAGAAGTTTGGGATATGAGCCAAAGCAGATCATAGCCAAAGTATTACTTTTGAACTTCAGTGTTAGTAATGAGATCTTGGAGAGACAAGCTGGGTGAGGTAATATCTTTTATTGGACAAATTTCTGTTGGGGGCGAAAGACACAAGCTTTACAAAGAGCTCTTCTTCAGCTCTGGGAAACATACAACCTGAGGAAGAACTCTGTGTGGCTCAAAAGCTTGTCTCTCTCACCAACAGAAGATGGACGAATAAAAGATATTACCTCATCTACCTTCTCTCTCTAATATCCTATGAATAACACAACACTGCAAACAATGAGAGATCATGATTTAAAAAAAAAATAAAAAAAATAGGCTTCTAGTCCTAGGTCATGTTTTCAGTCTTTCCTCTGCAATGATGAAAGCTTTAAAATAAATAAATAAGCTGAAATTCTCGGGTAGATAAATAGTCTCCAGGAGCTGGGGCTATAAGTAAAATGTGAAATGCCACAAATACCATGATAAAAAATCATGTGAGCTGGCAACACTGATGCAGAGAACCTTTTAGGGAGATTCTAGTCTGTATAACTATATGTAATTTGCTATCCACATCCCTAGGATCCTTTGGCCCTCCAAGCGAGCAGGGAAACTGCATCAGCAGCTTTCTGTCAAAAACAATATCTCAGTACAGTTCTCCAGAAAGCTACCAATACACCTTCTGAGCTCACAGTGCACAATGCTATAACACCATAGCTGTCATCACTCTTCATGAATTCTCTGAGGGCCTAGTCTTGCTCCCAATGAAGCCAAAGGCAAGCTCCAGGAGCAGGCTCAGACCCTATATGTACCCATGATATTTCTGAATGCTTCCAGTAGCTGTGTTATAGATATTTCATTCTTAATTAAGATCATATAAAATGCACCTTAGTTTAATTAAAAAAACATTAGAAGTAAATGAATGTGCAATATGTTTGATTATAGTTGCTCTCGGGGAAGACATAGCTTTGAGTTGGCGCTCCAGCCAAAACGTTGCATTAAGATTAAGCACTTTTGCTATTCATTCCCTCGGTGTAAAAAGGACAAAACAAAAGTACAATACATCCCACAACTAGGGAACACATTCAAGACATTTGAAGGAGGGTTCTGACATGTCAGATGACATGCCTTGATCTGAATGCCTCATCACTGAATTAAATGCAGCCACAGACGTGAGACACTACAATAGTATGGACAAATGAACTGGTTCAATTAAAATAAAAAAAAAGTAAGCCCCACAACAGTGATTCTTCAGCTTCTCCTAGAACTGGGCCAAAACTTTTTTGAAGTTCAGAGAAATTTGACTGAAAGCCCTCTCTTAATCTCCCTCCATGATGTTAGCAGTTCCTGTGGGGAGGGGGAAGGCAATTTCATAAGATAACTGATTTACAACTGCACAATACAGTCTGGGGTATAAGTTGCAGGGAAGCCCCAAAGAGCTGCTTTTTTTTTTTTAAGGGTGGGGGGGAAGGATTGATTGGCCTCTGGGCAAGTTCCAGAGCCTGGCTTCCCCAGGAAAAGTGAGAAGAAGGGTGGTAGGGGAAGCCTTTCCCGACCCCCTTATGAAGGCTTTTAAAAACAAGTAGGTGAGGAAGAACTGCCATCCAAGGGATTGGCTGAAAAGGCTTCCCACGAGGAGACACTCCAGCTCAATTTGGGTGTGGGCCACTAAGCCACCCCCACTCCGAGATCCAGTCATGGTCAAATAAGTGAAAACTATTGAAGATTAACCTAAGGATGGCTGGGGCGTTTGAAGATGGGATGTGTTAGAGAAGAGAATGCACAGGCCTGGTGCACGTCCACCATAAACCTGGATAGTCCAGATTAGGGCTGGATAAGCATAGTTGAACAGACTCCCAAGCCTTGAGAAATTAAGCCAGTACTAACAATATTTGCTAAACACTAGAGGATTTCAAAGCTTTCAGTGGGATTTTGTGCCGACCCTCATTGCTGGCAGCAAAGATTTGGGAAGAGCAATTCTACCATTGCCTCAGAGGTCATGATTAAAAGTGATATTTGATTTGCATTTATCCCTGAATCACAGCTTGGCTTTCACAGATCATTTTTAACACAAAGGGGACGACATAAAGGTAAGTTACCAGGGCATCATGTCTTCAGTTCTCCCCCTTAATCTAATACTTTGCTTTTTATCCTCTGATCCACTCACAGATGCTTTCCCTTTTGTTCTCATCTTGGCTGCCTCCGCAAATAGTTTAACCTTTTACAGCATAAATTTCTCCTTCCAACCTTATTCATGATCTTTCTTCCTTTCTCTCCCTCTCACATTTTTCATCTCTCTCCCTCCCCATCCCCCACAGAAAAGCTCTTCAGTTTCCCTTTGTCAGATAAAAACAAATTCCATCAAGCTGAAAATGGAACATGAATGACCAAAGCACTGTCTCTGATCTTGGAGAGCCTGCTTTTGAGAGCTGCTATCTTCTACTCTTCCTATGGATCTCGGTGGGAGCTGCAGGTGCTCAGCACCTCACAGGATCAGGCCAAGAGTTTCAAATGCTAGTACCTTACAAACTGCTTAGTATTTGTCTGGCAGCACCCACAGTAACTTAGGAACTTCTCCGTTTCCCTGTAAATACCATGTAATCTTTGCTATTTTCCAGTCACAGCTGCTTCCCCCTTTTCTTCGCAGGAAGGAGAGAGGAAGACACTCCAAGCTCACCCATTTGTTTTCCGCCTCACCCTCTTTTTCTATTTTTTCAGTGGGAAAAAATCAGTGCTGGTGAAGGGATCTGCACTGACAGCCCTGAAGACTGAATCCCCTACTGAGCCATGGAACAGAGTCAGAATTTTTTTCACACCGTCTCATTGATAGGGCTCAAACCTGCCATGGTGGACCCACATCTAGGGATGAAAGCACAAATCAGTCTCCATGGTCCATGCTACTCTGGAGCCTCTTTGTTGCTGGGCCCCTGGATGGAGCCAAGACTCTTCACAGTCTGGCTTTGTCCCTCTCCTCCACAATTTGCGGGTCCTACATGCACATCTACTCACAGTAACACCTGTGCATAATCGATACAGAGAGAGTACATGCGATGTGGTGTAAAGATTTGGGGTGGGTGAAGCCAAAAGTGAGCTGGGCAGCTACTCTCAAGTGATTGTCACAAACTTTTGTATCCCCCACACAGCAACATGTCTTCTGTACACAGCATATATGTTACAGAGAAACTATTTTACAAAGCTTTTAAAAATTATGTGACTGTTTCCTACATCCCTATCTATAAAGACAGGCATCTTTGATACGATACAGCTGCTGAAGTCTCAAAAAGTTACCCTAAAATAGCTTTTCTATATAGAATGAAGCCATGGTTTTGAGAAACAGTATCACAAGGACCTACACCAGCAGAAGAGCAAGTGCTGTATATTCCAATGGGCAGCTTTTACAATGGTCTGTATCAGTGGTTCCCAAACTTGTTCTGCCACTTGTGCAGGCAAAGCCCCTGGCGGGCCGGGCTGGTTTGTTTACCTGCTGCATCTGCAGGTTCGGCCGATCACCCGCACTGCTTCCAGCGGCTCCCATTGGCCTGGAGCAGCGAACTGTGGCCACTGGGAGCCGTGATCAGCCGAACCTGCGGACATGGCAGGTACACAAACCAGCCTGGCCCACCAGGGGCTTTCCCTGCACAAGCAGTGGAACAAGTTTGGGAACCACTAATCTATATATAGCTTGAACTCCCATTGCTAGCATGCAGGGTCCTGAGGTATTAAACCTCAAACCTGTTCTCTTACAGATCACAGCCCTTTGACCAGTGTATTTGAAAATGGAAATAAGGAAACTTTTTGTAGCAGGTTTGTTTGTTGTTTTTTTAAATGCTGGGTCCCTGGAAGGTTAGAAGTCCAGTGGAAACAAGTTAGTGAGCAGTATTTCCCCCACAAAAGTGATTTTCTGTATAAAACACAATTATAAAAGTCTAAATCTTCACCTGGAGTACACTTTATCCAGTCAAAGAGCCTGCTGTGAAGGTATTTATTCTGAGTAACTGAATTGCAGCAGTTTGTTTTGGAAAAACAGATCTATTTAAATAGTTCCCTTCTCCCTCTGGTACTCTGCAGCTATGCCATGTACAGCTGTACTATGTAATTCTGTACGCCTATTAATTCCATTATTTCATTCTGTAACTTTGTTATTGAATCTGTACTGTGTTTTGTGATACTCTTGCATGAAAAATACTATGCAAAAAAAGTTGATGCTTATTTTTAAAAATAAGCATCTAAACAATTTATTTTCTTCTATCACTCCTCCTCTGAAGCAATAACTCTGAATTGACATGGCCATGGCTCCTCTTTTCATGATGTATACGGTACCATCCACATGCCTGACTTTTCTCACTTAGCTCTTTTCAGCCACAGTTGTCCAAGTACCTCACAAAACGAAGTTGTGACACTGTATTAAAGAAAAGTGACAATGTTTACACTAATGTGTCATCACTGATGTAGCACCCCTGTTGCACATTTGTGATAAATCTTGTACAAAATAGATTATGTAAGGTATCAATGGAGAAGTTATAGTCTGCTAAGTAGGACTATCCTAGTTATATGCATGAACTGTCAATGTATATGAAGTTACGAAACTTTGCTATGTTTTAGTAACAGAAACCTGTTGCCTTTCTTGGTAACACCCCAAGACAGGTTTACATCAAGGCTAGCCTGCCTGTTTGGTGGCCCATTAAGGACAATCAGCTCTTTCAGGGACCCCTTCCAAGGTCTCTTCTGGCAGCACATAGCCAATGAATACCTCATGACTCAGCAACGCACGTGACCAATGACTCCATGTTTGTGCCAGTAATTTTCTATGCACCTGGAATAAGAGGTATAAATTGTAGACATAATTCATGGTCTTCATTCCTGCTCCTCATCTCTGGACTTTGATTTCTAACAAAGGAAAGCTTTGAGCAAAGGACTGATGATCCCCAATCTTCACCCAATTCTTGGATGATCCAGAGAGACTTATTGAAAGCTAGCAGAATTACCATCACTGCTGTATCCTGACCTACAGACTCTGAAATCAATTGTAATGTATAGGATTCCTTAAATCAATTAATAACTCTTTAGTTTAGTTTACTAAAGGAATTAGCCATCAACATGATTTTTTGGGTAAGATCTGAACTGTGTATTGACCTGGGATGTTTGGCTGGTTCTCTGGAACTGGAAAACCTTATAAGTGGGGTGCTTTTAGTTTTAATAACCTTACATCACAAAAGTCCAGTTGTGTGGGTGGTGATAGCCAGCCTCTATTTTAGCTCCTTGTTAACTAGTATAGTGATACAGGAGCTCACTTTTGTTTTGGGGTGTGTCTGCCCTGTTTCCTACAGTCTGCCCTGAATTTGGCACTCTCAGCTGTGATCCAAACCAGGCACAGCAACAGAAGTATCTTTTTACAGGTGGGGAAACCAAAATAGTGAGGGGCGAAGTGATTTGCCCAAGGACACAAAGCAGGTGGCGGCAGAGTGAAGAATAGAATTGAACTGAGGTTTCCCAAGTTCCAGTTGTCAGAGCACTAGAAGCAAGAGGAAAGCAGAGCGTTAAAACAATGAGAAATGACAAAGCAGAAGAGATGACGAGACAAAGGAAAGATAAATGCATTTGGATGATCATTGTTAACAATGGCTGACAGATTACACCATTTGGTTCTGCTTTGTCTTTTCCTTTTGCATTTATGTTAAGAAGGTAGTGCTAGAGCAAAAAAATCAGTGGGTAGAAACTGGTGGAAAGTGGTGAATTTTGAAGAGGGATTTGAAGCATAAAGTCTCTTAGTGCACCTACACAGATGCACACAAAAGGCAACCTGGAGTTTCAGGTAGGAGATGGAGATGAGGAGAGCACTAAGGTGGAGGAGACAAGAACTGTGGTAGAGTTTCTTTTAAATAACCTTAATTCTGTAGAAGGCACCACCCTGCGGAGTTGCATGCACTGCATTTTTATCCCCATTTGTTTTTGCTTTTAACAGAATCCCTGGTTGTCAGAATGAAGCTGTCACTTCAACCAGCAGATGTTTTCATTCCGACCTCCACCCAACACTTATGACACAAGATTAAGAAAAACAGCTACCCTGAGCAGCCTGAGCTGGCGCATAATAAACGGTTTAACCCTGGATAAATCAGATGACAAGTGCGGGTGGCTTTGATTGAAATGACAAGGCAGTTTGTCACCAGTGTTCTGTCACAGAGATTGGTGGCACTAAAGTTTTCCGCTGAGTTGTGGGGAAAGCAACCAGACACTTGCATATTTCAGAAGCTGTGCATAACAAGAGACTGAAAACAAAGGGGTCAGCCTCCTCATTGGTGAAACCCCCTTCTCTGTACCAAAGGAGAGTCACCAGAGGAAGAGGCAGATAGCGCGAGTTATTTTAGCAAGAAAATGAAAACAACACCCTCGGAAAAGAAAGGACACCTTCCAGACGTATTGAGTATAGTTTGCCGTAGGCTGGCTCCTGGCTTTTGTCACTGTATTTGGCCATTTATCTTCCCTTCACCTTGTACTCCAGGCTTCAACCTCCTTCCTTACCTTAGGGACAAGTTTTGACCTTTGTTAGGTGTGTGTTGCTCCCATGGAATGACAATTTTATGTTGTGATTATTGGTAGTGTTATTAAATAGCACCCAGAGGCCCCATCAGAGATCAGGGTACATTGTTCTAGAACTCGTGTACACGCATAATAAGACAGCCCCTATCCCTAAAAATTTATAGTGCTGCACCTGCAAAGACTTATGCATCTGCTGAGCTGACCTGGTGTACGGCCCTGGCCAAGCCATTTCATTTCTCTGTGCCCGTTTCCCCGGCCGCCCTTTGTCACTTGCTTAAATAGGCTCCGATCCTGCAAAGTCTTAATACATCCATCTAATTTTAGGCTATGTAAAATCAACGGGGCTACTTACCATGTGACAAAGGTGGCGGGGGAAACAGACACAAAGAAATGAAGTTACTTGCCCAGATCAGTGGCGCAGTTGGGAATAGAGACTAGTTCTCCCAATTCAGTTCTCCAGCTGCTAGACCAAGAGAATTAATGGGACAACCCTTAACCTCATGTATAAATTCAGGGTTTCCACTATATGATTTTAAAGGTTGAGGCTTCACCATGCTTTCATTTTCAACACCGACCAGCACACACTTGGAAACCTCCCCAGTTCCTACCGTTAATTTAGCCAAACAATTCTTAAGTAACACATTTAAGATATTTGATTTCAGCCTCTCCCAATCTGGAAGAAATTCAGATGATGATAATGAGATGCCTCCTATTGCTCTATAGTCCTTTTCAACACCTTGAAAAAAATCCTACTATTCACTTAAATTTCATGACATATTGTGAAAGAATACACCCCTGTATGCACACCCTATTGTAATCTTTGTACAAAGTATGCCTTGTAAGGTATCATATGAAAACGCAATTTGCTGGTCAGTATTGTCCTGACAAAAATGTGTCAGCATTGTATGTTAATTTATAAGATTCCCCCGTATGATGTTAACACATGTTCCAAACCCCACAGCCCTGCCCAAGCAGAAGTTGGCAAACAGGTCTGTCCTAAACAAAGGACTATGTGCTTGCCTTAATTTTCATTTAAGCAGTATACAGAGTCATCAAGCAGGAAAGGAAAACAAAGAAAGGGCAAATAAATGGGGGAAAAAAGCCCATCAGGGAATATCCTTCCACATAGACTGTCTCCTGGGTCTCAGCTGGAAATATTTTTTCAAGAGAGGGACTGAAACTATAAAAAGGAGGCACAGGCATCCCTCTCTCTCTCTCTCTTCCTGACCACCTCATTCTCTGCACCTTTTGAGGACAAAAGAAAACAGACATTGAACTCTGCGGTGGGAGAGAGGTCAGTAGTCTGCTGGAGCATATGGTGAGAAGTTTGCTTTGCAACTAAAATAGTTTAAGTAGATACTAGTAAGTGTTTTATATTTATTTCTGACTTATGTCTCATTACGTGTGCTCACTTAAAATCTCTTTGTACTTAGTAAACATGTTTGACTGTTTTATCTTATCCAGTGTGTTTAAGTTGAAGTGTCTGGATAACTCCATTTAAGATAATACACTGGCATATTATACCCTTAAAGAAATAACAGACTTAATATATTTGTACTGTCTAGCAGAGGACTGGGCAATGCAAAACACACATTTCTGTGGGAAATTGCAGAACTGGGCCTATGTTGGGGTCACCCTGTGGTATAACCCAGGCTGGCAGGAGCCAGGGTGTAGTTGGCAGGTTGCAGTTACACACCTTCAGGGTGTGGCTTGCATGCAGTTTAGCTGTTTGTGAGTGACCCATGTGGGAGCTACCACAACAAGGCACCCAAGGTTTCAGGGCAGGGGTGACAGCCTCCCACTAGTCTGGATTGTGTCCTGGTATGTCACACACATTCCAACTCTTTGACTAACTCAGACACCCACCACCTTCCTGCTCCTTGTTGGAGATTGGTAACAGGCCTGGTCAGCATTTGTTACCCTAGCATTAATACTGATATGGTCTCTAATTTGATACAGATGTGACACCCAGACCTGTAGCAGCTCCTTTAGTGTGGCAGGGATAGGTTGGCCCTGAATATTTTGCCCAAAGGTTATGTTTATGCTTAGTGTTTCTGCACATCAACTCTGACTGCATACGGTCAGCCTCCGATGGAGGGCGAGGAAGTTGAGGGTGACCAGCAGGGCCTCAGCAGCACATTTGGTGAGGGAGCAGTTCTGCCAGGGGAATGGTTGGGCTTCTTCCAACTCTCTATGAACCCCCCACGTTCTATGGTATTTCCCAATAATGCTAATCCCCAGGGGTGGTATTACATGGCCAGAACTCCGAAACAGAGGCCAACTCCCAATTGCCCTTGACAGGATGGTTTGACAGAGACCTTGAGGCTTCAGGGTCTTAGTTTCCCATCCAACTTTGGCTTTCCCATGACAAAGCAGCATTTAGTCCCTGGTTATTAGTGTTCATTAGAGCCTTGTATCTGACATCAGATAGGACTTTCCCCTCCCAGAATCCCTCTTCCTGCTTTACCATGGTATCTGACTGACGTGTCTCATTTACTTCCTACCTCCAAACCCCTCCAGGTGTCATTTGGACACATTCCCTTTCCAGCTATTTATCTGTCTTACTACTGTATTCCCTCTTAATCTCAATAGATGCTCATTCTATTGCCCACCCTCCCCATCAACCCAACATGTAGATTTAACTAGCATCTCATCTCCTTTCACCTCCAAGCACTGTAAATAGATCACTTACAACCCTGCCCCAACTTCCTCTCCTTTAACACTGCCTTGGATCCCCTATCTCCAAGGTTTCCAAAGGCCCCTTTCCTTGCCAAGGTGTCGTGATGGTTCTCCTTGATCTTTCTGCAGCTTTCAATACAGTTGATCACTCTCCTCTTCAAACACCTAAGTCCTCCCTTAGTTCTGCTCCCTTAATGACTACTCTTTTTCTTTTTTTTACTTTTACTTTCAGTGGTGGTTCCTCCTTTTCCCCTTAAATTTTAGACACTTGTTAATTTTTCCTAATACCACAATTGCACTGCATATTTTTGTCAGTTTGCCGGCATCAGTGGCTTCAGGTGAACGCATCTTCAACGTGTTGAAGCAGGTAAAGAACTATCACCATTCAACTATGGGACAACAGGGTCTGAATGGGCTTGCCATGCTTAACATCAACTGTGACATTGCACAAAATCTAGATTTTTCCCTCAATAATTAGTGCATTTGCAAAGAAAAAGACTAGAAAAGCATTTGTTAAATAAAAAAAAATTGTTCAAATTAGGCCTCACTTTTTTTGGTTCCTTATTTTGTTTTCACGTGTTGTCATTTTTTATTTTTATTATGGCTAGGGGCCTCAAAAGCTGGAAGTGGCCCAAAACTCTCTGGATCTCTGCAAGGGTCTGGTGCTTGCGAAGCACTGAGTTCTTGAGAAGCCAGACAAACAAACACTCGATAAATGCAAAGTAATGTTAAGTGTCAAGCATGGAATCATAGAAACACACGACCACACTGTGAGGGGGAGAAGAAAACCCGATTATAAGATGGCCGTTTCTAAATCCTGCACTAGAACACAGTTCATTCTTGCAGTGTAGATGGTGCCAAGCCATGTTCCCAAATCATGTGACAGCCCAGCTGAAGTGAAAGGCTATAGCATGGTTCAGGGGTATGGTTAAGACACAGTTCAGTACTGTCTATGCTGCAAGACCAAATTGTGCTTTAGCCACATTGTAACTGGGTGTCCCTACATGGTTGATTTTGCAATGTAGATGTGGCCTCTCTCTTTGTCTATCTTCACAGTAGGGCCTAGTCAACACAGAGGTTTTCTCTGAAGAACTCCCACATATTGTTGCAAGAATGGTGCAGCTCTCCACAGGTTCTAGCAATGGTAGAACAGTGTCATGGTCCAGCCACCAGCATTTTAACCCCTATTGTTTAGACCTGTTCAGATGAGGACTAGTTGAAGTTAGTTAAAGCAGCACCAGTGGAAGATTTTCCCAAGAAGAAGTGTACATCGTTGCAGGATTTACTGGCTACAGTATTTGTAGCTATAAAGGTTCTATGGTGGTTTCTTCGCCTAGCATGAGCAAGAGTTCATCCTCTCCAGAGAGCCAACCCTTATTAACACCTTTACACAGTCAACAGCATGGTTACAGCCAGCATTCCCATCTATGTACAACTGTGTGGTCACAGAATTCTCCAGCTGTAAGAACCACTCCCCCCAGTTATGTTTCTTGCCCTTTAGTTTAAGAAAAATCTTCTTACCTGAACAGAGTGTAAATTGATACAGCATTCCGTCTTCCTGAACAAGCAGCCAGCCTGAAACCATAGCCTTGAGGCATGAACTACTCCCATTCATCCCAATGGAGATATTAACATTGAAACCTAATAGCAATTTCGATGTTAACATTGTTAACTCTTTCAATGCTAATCATTTTGTTAGTCATTCAGCTAACATACTTATCCATCATGGTTACATTCGAGAGCAGATATTGCAGAGGAGGGCATTGGGGAGATACATTAGGGCTACTGGCTTCTGTCAGTATGTGGAGTGGGTTACTAGGAGTTTGAGTCCCTTTCTCCCACTCCTCTGCCTAAACTTTGAAGTCGCTTTCATGTCTGCCTGCAAAGGGGACAGGGAAAAAGCACTGCAGAGATGATGCATCTAAAAATCTTCAAATGCCTCATCTGTTTCTCTCCCTTGCCTGGGTGCACCCTATCCTGTTATTAAAACCTCTCATCTTCCACTCCCACTCCACATCATTTTCTACAGTGCAGTTCTTCATAGATTGTCAGTACAAGATTCTGCAGCATGCTAAAATTGGAAAATTTTGGGTAGAGACATTCCAAAATGGAGATTTTTTATTGACATAATAAATACAGAGCAGTGCACTTATATCATTCCTTTCTATTTTAATAAAACAAACGCTGCTTTGAATTTAATTGTAGCTGCCACAGACAATATCACTCTACTGCAGACTTCAGCTTTGCTATGCTGCAGAATATAGGGCCAGTGCATCACAGAGCACATAGTTATAACATTGAGAGCCCATTTAGACCAGACAAAAAATCCCCACCTCCACCATTTGGGGAAAACATGTGAGAGGGCTGCTAGCAAGACTTGTGTTTAAATTTGGTTGTAGCTAACACAGCTCTGCTCTCCATGTTAATAGGCATGCGTGTGCATGTGTGTGTGTGTGTGTGTGTCTCAGGTTCTTCTGTCTCTCTGCCTCAAATTTCCAGCTACAAAGCTTTGTGCTCTCAGGATGAACCAGAGGCTCTGACTAATTGGCTATTTTTCCCTTTTTTTTTTTTTTTTTTTTTTTTTAAATATTTCAGCAAGCTCTTTCTCCATAAAAACAAAATTGCTGCCAAGTATAGTGCCAGGTTTTAGGTACTGGGATGCACAAAGCCAATTAAAAGACAATAAAAGCATCTATTGAGGGAACAAGAGGACAGAACAGAAGCCAAGCGTCGCAAGAAAAACCAGGAGCATCTTCTTTTCACCAAAGCTATCACCTACCTATTCTCACTTTCATGTACTTCCCCTACAAAATGCTCTGTATAATCTAATGAAATACATTCTAGCAACAAATATATTAAGTCTCATGACACCCTGTGGGGTAGGCAAATACCATATTATATTCCTTTTACTGTCACGCAGTTTTATTTGCAGCTCTGCCACTGCAAGATGTGAAGCAAGCTGTTTGAACTCTGTGTGTCCATTTACCTACATGCAGAACAGGGACAATAATGCTAACGTTGACTGCACAGAGAGGCTGTAATTCCAAAATAAACCTTTATCACAAGTCAAGGCTAAAATACACATCCCTTAAATAAGAAATAGACTTTCAACATTGCTTAGACTTCTGAAGTTTGACAAACTTGTGGTTGTGAATGTCAAGAAATTTGGAGTTAAGGTTCCACAGACAAACATAATTCTGTTCCATGCCTGTAACATTGTGACCTGGTCTACATTACAAAATTAAACTGCATCTGAACATGTTTTTTCAGCAATCACGTTAGCTGTCTAGGTGAACGCAGTTCAGTAGCCTGTTTGTCCTGGTTTCCAGGGCTTTGGAACTGTGCTCCGTGCTCTGCTCCAGCTCCAGGCAAAAACCTGCAGCTCCACTGCTCCAGAGCTGCTCCGTGCTTCAGCTCCAGGCTCCGCTCCAAAGCCTGACCAGGAAACAGTGTTGAACCCTCATTCAGCTAACGTGATGGTTACCAAGAGGATTTGGTTACAGTACAATATTGTAGCATAGACCAGACCAGCAAATCATTCGTATACCGAAGATACACATTAAGTATTTCAACAACTTTCCAAATCTTTAAAATTCTTAACAATAAAGGTATATGCACAAGTCAACTCTGTTCCATATGTGGACCAGATAAAGTAAAATGGTAGTTAGCCTAACATTTGGGGGTCTGTGGCTACTATTTGTAAAGTTGACAAGGTTAAAGTAAATATCTTTATGTGGGTAGCTGGGTCTTTGAAAAGTATAGGGACGTTTCTATACGTAGGTGGGTGGATAGAAGAGATGTTAGCAGACTGTTGGAGAGCGTAAGTGGTGTTGTTTTCTTTATTATAGTGAGAAGGTGGGTTGGGAATGGACAGGTCTTTGATGTGTGTACAGAGAATAAGAGGTGAGAAGCTGTAGCTGGTTCAAAAGGGAGCAAGAATTGGAGGCGGCGTGTGTAGTGGGTGGATGGTGGCCACATCAGTCTGTAAAGGGTGGGGTGAAACAAAAGGGAGCAGGTGACATTGAAAATACAGAAAAGGTAGACTGCATGGATGTCAGGATAATTCAGGGATGTAAGTGTAGGGTGGTTAGGGAAAGATTTAGGTTGTTTGCTGATTTGCACCCCTGGATTTCTTGACTTTCAAATAGTCTCCTTTTGATTAATACAAAAATCATTATATCATTTCTTAGGCTTGCAGAAGATGGGCAGAGGATTCTGCTGCTACATGCCTCTTCCATGCAGAGGATTGGTGGTGATGTTTACATCACCTCACATCCCCATTAGTGGGAGGGCTAATATACAGCAGCAGTGTCTGAGGGGACCCAACTGAGACAAGACGTGCAAGGGAAGGGAGGCAGAGGAGGAATAGAGAAAGAAGCAGCAGTAGCGGTAGCCTCTGAGCAAGGTGAACAGAACTAACAGTGAACTGGTGCTCCGCTTCTCTGGGCACCAGCTGGGAGGTAATTGCTCTCCCCCTGCCAATGTTTTCTCGCATTAGGGCAGATGTGAGAGATGTGATGGCAAGGTGCCAGCAGATATTACACTACTTCACTAAGCATGTACATGTATGGTATTATACAACACCTGCTAAGAAGCACTTATGTTCCTAGGGGGGAAAAAATATGAAAAATTGACCGTGGGGGACGGAAGAGGATTTGCTTCTAAGTTTCTGTCTACACAGCAGCTGGAGGGGCGATTCCCAACATTCACGGACAGACATACTAGCTCTGCTCAAGCTAGCCTGCTAAAATAGCAGTATAGCCATGGTGGTAAGGGTGTCAGCTCAGGTTAACTGCCCAAGCATATATGCAGGAAGTTGGGCAGGTTTGTGCTAGGCCAGCTAGCCCAAGCCGCCAACCCTGCTGCAGCAGCCACACTGTTATTTTTACCATGCTCCTTGCTGCTGCACAGACATACTCAATGCACTTCTGTGTTCACCTGCATATTTGCAGGCATGAGTTTAATAAAACATTTACATAGATCTACATCAGTAGATGTGCTTACACACACATGCAGTAGCTATTGGTGCATGTTTGCATATATGCCCCTAGATCTGCATGTGTTTACATGTGTGCAAGTACATGTGTATGTATGTAGTTTTATATCACGTGTACCTTTGCATGTGCATTCTTGAATGTTCGATACCTCCCAGATATACATGTTTCCTTACATATGTGCAAACTGAGTAGGTATCTCAAAATATACAGCTGTTGGAGGGCTAGCATTTTGATTAGTTGTATGCAAATTCCATTCAAATTATTACTTGCCTGGGGGATTCGCTTCCAGAATATTTCAGTTTTCTTCTCCTTCTCAGATTTAGCCCTCAAGGCCAGCAGGCAGAAAAAAATCCTTGGAAGAAAATCCCAAGTAGCTTTCGGTCAACACCGGACACCTCTTTGAGCACTTTCCGTTATCCCCTCAGTGTGAAAGACCCAGTGTATGGAACTTGGCTAAATCACAATACAGATATTACCCTGTACAAGTCATAAACATTCTGAACAAAAGCATGGCAGCCGTGTAGCTCCCCTAAGGATGCCTTGTTTCTGAGAAGCCAAGGAATCCAGAGTTCAAGTCTGAGCTGCTCTGTGCCTCAGGCAGCCGAGGCTACACATGTAGCAAATGAGTTGCAGTCAATTCCCAGCTGACGTTGGCATCATCATGCCTAGTAAATAGTTAATGCATGGGGCAGGCCCCCAGCAGTCAGAAGCTATTTTTCTGGGTGAAAGGGAACATGCTGCCATGGGGGGGCGAGGGGGAGAAAGAGAGAACTGGATGATAAAGGAGAGAGATGAATTTCTCCATCTACTGACATAGCAACATCTATAAAAAGGTTCAACAATTCAAATAATCCATATGCTCTAACTAGCCCAAATAAGAAATACAACCATTATAATCATCACACCACTGTGTGGGTGATTTTGCAGGAGCAGAGGGCAGCAAGACTAGCTGCACAAGACCATTAATATTATCACCATTTCTATTGCCCCAGCACTTAGAGGCCAACCAGGCTGGGCCCCAGTGGGCTAGGTCCTGTAGAAACATTTACAACGTGGCAGTCCATGCTTGCTGCATTCCATGAGGTAAAGTGTTCCCTGGATAAACAGAGAGTTCCGCATAAATAATACATATTTTGTACTTCTATAGCACCTTGCTTCGATGGGCTCAAAGTGCTCTACAAATATTAATTAACCCTCATAGCCTCACTGCACAGTAGGTAAATTATGCCTGTCTCTATACTAATTATTTTTACACATATCCCAACAGTTCAGTTTAACCTGGTGTGGTGGAGTTTTTTCTTTGCCGGGGGGAGGCGGAGTGTTCATTTCCCCAGTGCAGAGAAGGTTACTTTATAAGCAGTAAGACTATGGCAGCAACTTGCACACTTATGTAAGTGGGACAGTAGAAACAGCACATTTCATCAATGGTCTCAAAAATACTTTACAGAATTAATCAATCAATCCTCTAGCTACCCTTGTGAAGCAAATATTTATACCTACTTACAGGTGAATAAATTACTAATACAATGTAAATTCTTCAGGCAAATACTGTGTCTTCCTTTATTTTTGTAGAGGACCTAACATACTGTGGCCTTGATCTTAAAGGGAGCCTAGCCTGGACACTATCCTGGCAGAAACTACAAACACAATCCCATGATTTACTCAAGATCACAACAAGTCAATGACAGAATGAGGAACAGAACCCAAGTGTGCCAATTCCCAGTCCCCTGCTTTAGCCATTGAGCCACACTGCTTGCAATTAAGCCAAAGTTGCTTTGTGCAGCCATGGAGACAACAACAATCGTAAAGATTTTCTGCTCCTGGCTCAGATGATACCAGCTTTATGAGATGACAGTAGACCCCAATATTTAAACTTGAGAAGCATTCACAAAGAGGAATATTCAAAATTGAAACCTCTCCATTCATATGCAATCATTTCCAATATTTCAAGATTAATTTTCTAGCTAGACAGAACTGAAAGCATTACAAGAACCTTTAAAGAATAGTCAGCATTTCAGTGGAGGCAGAATAATTAAGAATATGGCAGCATATTAGAAAACACAGAACTGAGTTTCCTTAGGAAAAGGACATTAAATAATTTGAATGTAGATGAAACTGCAGGAGCAGGCTAGAAAGGGAGAATTCTAGATCCAGGGGAACTTCACCCATCCAAGATCTCCAGAAGGAAATTAAGTTAAAGCATTACAACTGCACAACATGCTTCCATTGACTGATCACACCCTGTTATGAGAGGAGAATACTGTTTCTACCTGCTTACCATCATTTTCAAATGAACTCTTTCACTGGTGTCACAGTCATCACTCAATGGTAAGCATCTCCAACATTTAAACAATCAAAAGGATATTTAGAGCTATTTAGGCTACAAACTCATAAAAGCAGAGACCCAGTCTTCATATCTAGCTATAGCAATTTATATATGGCAATTTATAAATCAAGTTGTTAGTGATATGCAAATTATAATGAGGAATAGCATAGCAAACAGTTTCTTACTTTTAGATAATACTTTTAATCCCAAAGGAGTTTACAAGTAATCTACATGGGCAGGGGGAGGGGAGAAAATCACTTCTTCCACCACTAGGGTCAGACTAGAAGATACAGGCAGTCCATCCCAGCCATTGTTACAAGCAGCTCAGGGAATATTTTTAGGGCAGCACTATTTTATTTTTTGGGAGGGTAAGTGGAGAAAAGATTTGGGCTTTCCCCAAGAAAGCAATTCATTGGAGCCCCTATACACTTTTAATTCTCCAAGGGAAATGTAAGTAAATAATACTAATTTGTACATTTCATTGTAATATTAGAGCACCTAGTTCACTATATATAACAAAAGAACAAACCACTTTAACTTACTAGGTTTCCTTTCTTGGATTTGTTCTTCTTGCTCTCTTTCTTCCTCCTCCTCCCCAAGTTCTTTTCCTTTCCTTTTATGATAGATGCTGGAATCATTTCCCCCTCAGACTAGCTTTTCAGCTACAATAAAATTATTGTTTTCTTCCTACAAGTTCTATTTCTTCATCTTTCCCCTGTTTTTTCATCTTTTCTCTTCCTTCTGCTTTTCCATATCATTGTGATCATTCCCTCTTTCTACAATACTCTAAACCTACTTTTCTTTTTCCCACACACACTCTTGCATTGTGCCCCTTTAACCTCTTAATTCCTGTTTACTGACATGCCACACAGCTGCCCATGCTTATCCGGTGACACGCCTGCACCTCATATCCACTCACACTCACTAAAACTGCTTGCCTTATCCACCACACAGAGAAGGGGTGGGGAGAAGACAGACAGTTTAATAGGACTCTGCTTTCATAGCCCTGATGGAAGTAGAACCTCTGCTATTCACAGAGGATGTCTCCTAGCTTGCATCACCAACACAAGCAGTAGCACAAGTATTAGAATTTGGAACTATCTATATATAGGAGGCAATGTAGTTTGATCACGAGGCATAGGCCTGGGAATTAGAAGATGTGGGTTTTATTCCTAGTTCTTCTGGTGACTTTGTGTAAGTATTTGCCTCTCCCCTCCCTCCCCCCCCCCACTTCCAATATGGGAAGATGAAATGATATTTCTTTTCCTTTGTATGGCTGGAAAGCCCTAAATAAGGGTTAGGCACTTTACATATGGGCATGGTAGCTTGGAGGAAACTCCCTTTCTGGGGACCTGATCTGTGGCTCTTCCCCTAATCCTGCCTGCTGATGAGCCTGGAGGAATTTCTTGTGTTGCATTTAAAATGGGAAAAGGCAGCAGGCCCAATTGCTACTTGTATTACACTACTGCCTTGAAACTGCAACTGAGATTAGGGCCCCCTCTTGCTGGGCACTGTACAAAGTGTGAGAGACAGCTGCAAAAAGCTTACAGCCTAAATAGGCAGATAGGTATGAGAGAGAGGCAGCATTATCCCCATTTTACACAGGGGGAACTGAGGCACAGATAGATTAAGTGACTTGGTTGCACAGAGTCTATGGCAAAGCCAGGAACTGAATCCCAAGCTTTTGACTCCCAGGGCGTTTTCTCCAATAAAGCCCACTACTCTTATCAGGAGACTTGCAGCTGCCCAAAACTGCCAGATTAGAGAGGTGGGCACCCAGTTCTGTTGCTGCTGCAACACGCTTCTCAGGCAGTGTTCTAATTTCAGAGTGTGTGCAACCTCCCTCTGTCCCTCCCTGTCATCTGTATCCCTTGGGGACTAGAGCTGGCTTGGACTCTATCACTTTCCCCTAATCCTTCTCCAGTGCCTCTGCATCTCACAGTAGTTTGGAAAACTGGGCCTAGGTGATCAAGTGATGAGCAAGTATGGCTTCAGGAGTGGAAAGATTAGGGTTCAGTAACAGCTAACCACATGGCAGCAATATTCATATTTCTGTTGTACCGCAAGTGGGAGAGAACAGCAGCTATCCTGTGGCCCATTCCAGAACCTCCCACATGCAAGGGCCTGGCTTGATGAAATGCAGTCAATTCTGAAGTGCAGGGCAGATATCAGTGGAAAGGGAAATTTTGGGGCAAAGGCACTGGGGGGGGGGGGAACTATCCTTACCCAAAGGATATACAGAACTGGCAAGACTGTGGTGTCATACCTCTTGTCTGAAAGAACAAAACCAAAATGCATGGTTTCACTCACACACCTTCTGGCTGTGGTTTTCTGTCCCATCTTGTGGCACTGAGACCACTTAAACAGAAAGAGAAAATAAGTCTGCTTTACGGCCTTAGCTAACAGCCAATTGGCTTTTCGCTCATGCAGTAGAGGCTTATGCACTGAGGTTCCAGGTTCAATCCTGCCTGCTGACAACCGGGGTCTGTTGGTGTTACAAGTGGGGGCTTGTCTGGGATTTCACCTGGAAGACTCCAAAGCTTGGGACATGCTTCCTCAGCTAGTTGAAGTATGTAACCCACACAAATTCTGGGTGTGGTGTTCTGGCCCATCTAGTGGCAGCAAGACCACGTAGAGAGAGGTAAAATGAGTCTGCTCTACAGCATTAGCTAACAGCCAGTTGGCTTTTAGCGCATGTGGTAGAGGCTCATGCACTAATTTCTAGAAGTCCAGGGTTCGATCCCATCTCCCAACATCTGGGGTCTGTTGGCGTTACAATGGTCCTCAATTAATCTACTTTGGAAGGAACTAAACTAATCCTGCTGGGGTTTGAACCTGTAGTTCCTGATCTAACAAATATAGGTATTTAAAACCTAATATGTAAACTACTAAGTGATCACTTTGAGCAAACAGGCCTGTGGCTTCAATACCTAAAAAGAACAACACGAGAGAAAGGGGGCAAACCTGCCAGCTACTTCTTCGCAGCTGAGAGAGATAAAATCAGATAAAAACGTCTTGGAAAAGATGTTACAGGAAGATAGGTTTACATCTGACACTTGTTTTAAGAGAATTATAAAAGTAGAATCATGTGAAGCCTGAAAATCTGTTACTGTTCTTCAGCCAATGCAGACATACCGAACCACAGCAACAACAAATACATTTTAGCAATGTTGGGTCTGAATGCAGGTTAGTAAAATAACAGCTGAGATTATTCAAACTAAGAGATTAATTTAGCTGTATGAACAGGTTGGCAACAGAGAATTCCAGTTCTGTCCACTTCACATAAGCTCTGGCCACCTCAAATGCTAAAGCAGGTGATCAAAGCAATGTAGCCAACTCTCTTGATTTTATTGTGAGTCCCATGATATTTGATGGTTTATTAAAGCCACAACTCCTGGAGACAAGTGGTTATGTGAGAATCTCAGCTTTCATTAAAAAGTTATGTAAGTTCCTAGCTCTCATGATTACAAAAAAAAAAAAAAGCTTGAAGATGTGACCTAAATGAACCCTACAGACTCAAAACCAGAAGGCAAATAAAGAACCTTATATTTATTTATTTCTAAAACTTCATACATTTAAAGCCAATTTCATGAATTTCTGGGGCCTGACTCATGATTTTGGAATGGTTGGGGTTGGCAATAGTTTCAAAGCTATAAGCATTCCTCATCAAAACTTCCAGTCATACCCTGCGACACTGCTACTAATTGCTTGGGGAAACAGTTGTCTTAAACAAATTAATTTTTCCAAGCCGTCTCACAATCCCTCAAACAGAGGGGCTAAATGGGGTAGCAGTGTTTCCAGGAAAGCTGTACATGACTTACTCGGGGAGAAATGGGAGAATTTCCATTCTGGAGCAGCAAATCCTTATCTGGCTAAGGTACACACTGCCTACAATTGGTGCTGGGTTATAATTATACTAGAATGGTAACTGCCCAAGATATGTGGCTGACCATGACCGTCTACCATCACTTACCCACTCTAAGTCAAGCTACCCTACACTGGATTATGGGTGGGTGTTTCCCCCACCGTGTTTGATGCAATCCGGCTGTGCTCATATACAGGCAAAACTCTCAGTGATTTCCCACTAACTTTTAAGGACTACAGGGGATCAGGCTCTACTCTAAGAAGTCTCTGAATGTTATCTGTTCTTGCCGGGTCTTATATTAGCTGTGGAGGGTTGTTTTTTTTTAGTTCCGACCTTTTTTTCTGTCCCCCTGAGAAGCACAAGAACAGACATTTATTTGAAGCAGGGTTAGTAATACTCATAGGTCTATGTTTATTTTTAAAAGTGGTTACACTCAAATTGGCTTGTGAAAACTTTTTGTTCAACTTTCAGTGAATGATCAAACTTTACCAGACTATCAGTTTTCACTGGACTTTGAGGGGTCACTTTCACAATAACACCTATCTGCTGAGCTCTGTATGTTCGTTTAAAAATCAAATTTAAAAAATCCATGCTTAAAAAATTGAGAGAAATGAGCCAAATCATGACTGATATGGGTGTTGTGCACTCCTTCCTGTACAGGGAAAGGAAATCAGAGCAGAGGTGATGAAAATGCTTCATCTACCTTTCAGTGCCCAGCTCCTGCAAGGATTTATGCTCCTGCTTAACTTTATTCATGTGAGTAGCCCCAGTAAAATATGCACAAATCTCAGGACACAGGTTTAAAAAAATTTCAGAAGGACGTCCAGAGTTCAGGAATCATAATGATCAGAAAAGGTCCATTACTAGTGGTGAGAGAATGTGACCTAGAACCTGGGGTGAAAGCTGAAAGAAATAGAGTATAGGGACAAATTTGTCCCTGAGGTGCACCTCATGAAGTCAGTGGATGTACAGCTGGATGTACAGATGATTTTGGTCCATATCAGGGGACAAACACTCACAGATTTGAATAGTTAGATACAAATTAAATCAAATGCAGAAGAAAGGTGGATTGAAAGACTAGCAGCCATTTATACACCTCCTGGGAACTATTTAAATAAGAAATGATGCCACCAAAAAAAGATCAAAGACAAAAAAATTATTCATACACACACTTTACACTTGTATAGCACCTTTCATCTGAAGCTCTTAAATAAATGTTTTATATATATGTGTACACACACACACTTTTTTTTAATTAATCAAGCCTTACAATTCCCTTATAAAGTCAGCAGTATTATCTACATCTTACACATGGGCAAACTGAGGCTCACAAAGAGAGTATAAGGCCCAATCCTGCAATGAGACGTGCAAGGGCAAATCCTTGTGTTTGCACAGAGCTCCTTTGGGATTCCACATGGATGCAAGGGTCTGTCCACACGGATCTGATTGCAGGATCAGGGCTCTTAGTGATTTGTTTCAGGCCACATATTTCATATTTACAAAAAATAGCCTGAGTTAGTATGGAAATATGATTTGTATTTAATTACTGTACAATGCATGGAAAAGATCAGTGATAAAAATGAATGCAAAATGGGTGATTTTGAAAGATCAATAAAAATAAAAATTCCACTTTTATGCTGTGCAGTATTATCAGTTTAAGCATTTTCAGTGAAATATGTGTTAGTGAATGATACCAGCCTGATAACATTGGTGACTAAAGCCCTCTAGTCAGAGAACCTAATTTTGTTTTGACCATTATAACTCAAAAATAGCTGTATGGTTTGTATGACATCTTTTAAAGGACTAAATACCTTGGATTGATGGGTTGAAATCATGTGAGCGGCAACCTGCAGTATAACAATTATTTACAGCTGAATTTTAAAACCCTGAAAAGAGGTGGACTTAGATATGATGGCATACATTTATTGATGCACAAAAGCTACATTTTTAGATTGATGGTTGGTAATACTAATCAAAACAAATATAAAATCCAAAATGGAAATCTTTGCTATGACAGTAATTTCTCTCTCTCCAACTCTACCTATTTTGTAGTTTTCAGTTGCTGCCTATCACCATATTATCGGAGCACCTTCCAGGTAAAATCAATAGCAAAGTCCTCTGAGGATTATCTGCAAAAATGCCTCTCTCCAAAATGTGTGTATGTACAGTACAAATACCATGACTTTAGGCTCCCAACCTACCACATAGGTCAATTTCAACAGGTCTGCACACAGGCATAGGGATCCACCCATGTGAATCAGAATGCAGATCAGAAATGTTATCCATCTCATTAAGAAATTTGTCCCAAAGGATGGGAGAAGGGGAAAAGAAATATTATATGGCTGAGGTTTTAAAAATAAGGTCCAATCTATGCTGAAAAAATGTGTCTCTAATTTAGTGAACCATATACTTCATTAATGTAGCTTTCTGCTGTGGAATGTTTGTAGCAGACCAGAGTTTCCCCAAATCTTTTTTAAAGAACATTATTTTAACTGTATGGATTGATTGATTGATCACAAATATCTTACTGCCAGTCTTCAGTACACAATAGCTGAGCTGTGTCATTTAATTGGGATTTATCATCCCAATTAAATGGTGGGCAAGCATTGGCGGGATTGTGTGGAATGTTTGTCTAAGTGGATTTAAAGTTTGGTTGCTGCATTTATACAAAAAACTCTGTCACTCTAATGTTGATCAGAAGTGAACACAAAAGGGGCACGTTTACGGCTAGAGCAAATTCCTTACAAAA
Organism: Chelonoidis abingdonii; assembly: GCF_003597395.2. Classification (NCBI taxonomy): domain Eukaryota; kingdom Metazoa; phylum Chordata; order Testudines; family Testudinidae; genus Chelonoidis; species Chelonoidis abingdonii. Next base: position 178,092,221 of record NC_133769.1, on the reverse strand, counting down.
TCTGAATGACTATCCATTTTTAAAAGTGTGCAGTATTCACCCAGTTTTGTTGTATAATCACTTTAAAAAAAATATCAATATTCTACCCTGAAGTTACCAAAACGCTACGGCTTAAAATACCGTTAGTGTAGTGTTTGGGACCAGTCCTTGTAGAACAGCATAGTGTCAGGTTTGGGTTTTTTTAAATAAATTTGGTTTTGTCTGCTTGTTTTCACTGCTCACGGTTTCGGGGGCAAACACAGAATGAAGACACTGGCAACAGATTTTGCCATGGCAGTGTTGGCGTAAGACACTGTCCTGGTACTAAATCCTTTGTCAATCTCTCAGAGTAGGCTTTCTAAAACTCAGAGCAGGTTACTGAGAGTAGCCATTTTCCAGCTCTCATTTAAGAACTGTGCGTCTTAATGTACAGGCTCCAGAGATTTATTTGTACTGGAAGAAGCTATCGGCATTCCCTCTCCCTCTAACTATCTATTCCTTGACTCTAAAAGTTCAATAGCTTTCCAGTCAAAGAATGAATTTTCAATATTGCCAGCCTGTAGTGTTCAAAAATCATGGTCAGGTCCCCAAAAAATTATGAGATTTTTAAAAAATAATAAATTCAGGGAGGAAATTTGCTTTCTGTTTTTTGAGCCTTTCTAGTTCACATTGTCTAGCTTTGAATTGCAATCATGAGGGCTCAAAACTTTTATTTTTAATGGAAGCTGAGATTTGCACCTAATCCCATGATTCCAGAAAACCACCAAATATTGCAAGACTTGAGAAGAAAATATGAGAGTTGGCAACACTGCTACCCCCTACGTACTCCCATTCTGTTCTGCTGTGCCTTGTATTATATCACTTGCTTGATAATATTACAGTCCCTTCCTCCACCACTTCTATTCAATTCTAAGTTCTTATACTATAGTATTTGTGCATCCAAAGAGCATATCGTTATTTGGGTGGCTTCTCCTTCACTTAGAAACTTCACAAATCAGTCAGTACTATTTTCTTCAGAAAGCATCAGGAGACAGGTGGAGATGTGCAATTATTATTTCACTGTAATTATGTCAAAATAACACATAGGCGGCATGTTGTACACAATAATATCTGAACTGGCTCAGAAACTTGCTTTCGGCCATGTTGCAGCATAATAACAGTGGCGCAGAAAGTGGCCGTGTCCCATCTTTTTAATTTTGTCTTTCTTCCTTTGGTTTAGGATTCTTTTTCTCTCCAAGTTGCCTGTGGTCATTTCCAATTCAGTAGACTAACCCAATCTTATAAAGAATGGCCATAAACAAAAAGCAGAGAGGCCATTCAAATTGCAATAGTTTGTTTCTAGCAATTTTGTTTTTTTAAATATTTGAAACATACATTATTTAAAATTAAAATTCAGCTTCCATGCCCTTGAACAGACTTGTACGCGCACTGACAGGTGTGTGTGTGTTTAAGGGTTGGGGAAAGAGTGCGGCTAGGTAGGGTCTTTCTTCTCTGTTTTTAATGGCTAAATTGTCAAAGGAGGGAGCAAAAGTTGCACCCACAAACACTTCCATATTCCCCTTGTACACACACAAGTGCTAACACACCAGTTGCACACTGCTAAACACTCACGCACCCATTTTCTTCCCAGTTTTCAGCAAACAAGTATTTGCATGTGCAAATTGAGGAACTGCAAACTCAACTACTCATATGCATGCACAGTTATCTGGTTTGTATATGTGAATACTAGCCACCTGTGCATGGCAATGTGGGATTTCACATAGCATAGTTTTCACCCCTTCTTTGAAAAACTTGATCCTAAACCTCATTCCTAAAGGATACAGATTGCACATACTTTTTTAAAGGAAGAGAAATTAATTTAGTTACCAACAGATCTACAGTCAGAGCTAATCTCAAAATATCAGGTAGCACATTATTACACATCAAAGAAAGGTTGTAAAACCCAACTTCTCCAAGATTCAGTAAGTATAGACATTTTCTTAGCAATAAAATAAAAGGAGTAACAACACTTTTTAATATAAGTTTTGATCCAAGTTATATACATATGACACTGAAATCTTTTCAACATACACACACACAGACAGAGCAGATCCTCTTAGCAGGCCTGATACTTTCTCAGTTTTTTTTTTTTAATTCTGTGTCTTCTGCCCATGCCATCCTAAATGACCAAATGTACCATATATGTTATTTAACAGGACCCCATCTGTTTCTTCACAGACACATTTTGAAGTTCTAGATGGTGGCCGGGGGTGTTGTCTTTTTATAATATTTGGCTATAATTATATAGTGGTAAGGATTTTAAAATTCTTACTGGTTTAAACATGGAGTTAGTTAGAATTTAAATAGGGTTTTTTTGGGGGGGGGGAGGTGTTATTTTTTGAGATTTAAAACTTTTTTTTGTTTGATATTTTGTATTTCAAAATCATAATTTATGAATACGCATTGATTCCACAAAGAACGGGTATCTAAATTACATGTTGTATGAATTTGCATCCATTATTAGCAAACTACCCAGTTTCTTCAATTTATCCACATAGTACAATAGTATAACAAGGATAGACTTGTACTGGAAATGTATAAATATATTTTCAAATGGATCCTTCCATTTTAAATACACTCCTTCTTGCATACAGGGGTCAGATGGAGTGAATCATGAACCTGTTACTTCACTCATTAAGAATTTAACATGGTATTGTTTTAATAGAAAGTGCTTACTATATAACATATAATGATCGCTAAAGAAACTGAATTTAGCACTGTAGGAGTGTAATAAACAGCCCGTCATAAAGAGAGGCTATATTTGCCTACATTTTGTCTGATGCGCAAATGTCCCATTTCTGAGTATTTATTAATGAATCACTGTGAGTAGAAAGAAGCACAATTATTAAGTCCCTGGTAGATTATTGCGTTAGTGCCAAGAATACAGCAAGGACGATGTAGACAGTATGGAGAGTGGCACCTAAAAATGTTCTATCTTTATATTTGGTTGAAGTATCCAGGGTGTATTTGTAAACAAGATTTTTTTTTCTGTTTTTTAAAGTGTAGATCTTCTAAATAACGTATTTTAAGGAAGGAACGAATGAACGAACAAAAGAACCCTTAAAACACAACGCTGCCCATTTCTTCCTGTTACCCATATGCTGATTAGCAAATCGCTCCTGAGTTGCATGCTACCCTGTGGGTAGAAGAAGCAGTTGCACAGGGCAGCTAAATGCTGATTGACTGAACTGTGTGAGTGATGTCTCTCCAGAGTGGACATGTTCTAGCTTCACTACAGCCAAATTATCCAGGGCTGGGTTCAGTTCAACAGGAGATTTTGAGGAGAATTTGAGAGAAACCCCCTTTTAGGATCCTGTTGCACATGTCTTTATATGGCTCTCATATTAAGCTGATCACCCTCACCGGATAACAAAGGCAGTATTGCCCCAAACACTGCCATATTGCTATTGGAAACTGCAGTGGTTTGTGTTCATCACTGCAGCATATTGCAGGGCTTTTGGTTTTTCCTGATTTGTTTGTTTGTTTTTGTTTTGGGGTGGTTCTTGCAGTACAGACAGAAGAAATGTCTTTTAACAGAATTTCCCAAAGCAGCAGAGAACAGTGTGGTAAACAAAATCACTCTGCTCAGAGACTCGGAACATATTTATTTTCTTTTATAAACTCCTAGTGAAATATTTATAGGAGGGCCTGAACCAGACCTCCCGATCCACTCCTGCTGAACTCTGAAAAGGGGAAGCATTCCAAAATCCAAACATGGATCTGAATTTCTCCAGCAGCTCCTCTTGCTTTATTGGTCAAACCTGAACTCAGAACATCCTCAAGTTTATGGGCTGGGGTTGATGGCTACATCAGAATTTTGCAGCTTTGGTCCATAGCTAGAATTACTCTTAAAAAAATGTTTCTGCTGCTTGATATATTTGGCTCAACACTGTTGAGAGCAAAAGGAAAATGCATGGTTGCTCTTTAGCTACCATTCCTGGGGGCAGCACCTTTTGCTGGACTAACTAAAAAATAAGCAGACTCCTATTGCAAAGTAGACTGAAAACCAGAGCACCATAGTATGAATGCATTGTAACGTGCCATCTGCAATTCCACTTAGTGATGGTTTGCTTAGAGCAAACATGTTCTGTGAAAAATAAAAATATACTTTGTTTTAAGAAGGCTCCTATTTACTCCAAATAATGGAAGGTCCCGGATTCGGGGTTCTTAATTATGACCCCCCAAAAGTCATCTGCCTGGCAATATGTTTAGACTAAATTAATAGTGAAGAGCTCACATCTTTGTTAGTGCATCTATCTACTATTTGAATAATTCCATGGAATCTCACTATCATCCTCTTACTCTACATTCATTCCAAAATGTAAAAAGGTCTTTATAATATTGCAAATATCCAGCCAAAAATTCTGCCCTCAGATACATACACAACCATCTTCGTTTAAATTAACGGGAATTGTACGTAGGGCAAAATTTGGTCCAGGGTGTGTCATAGCTAAATAGTCTCTTCCTGTGAGCATGGTTATCCCCGAAGGTGTGTGAACAGAGAGACCATAAGAAAGTTGATACTTTAGTAATTAGCAGATTTGATTAAATTGCTCTATTTTTTTTCAGTACGGCCTTTCTGCTAAAAAAGAACAAATAAGAGCAAGAGCCTGTAGCATGCTAGATACTGATGTTTTATAAAAGAATGAAGGAAGAAGAATCAGAGAAACAAATGCTGATCTTAAGTAGTTTCTAAATCTTTACATGCCTATAAGTACAATCACCTTTTCTTCAGACATCCTAGGCCTTTGTGCATTTTGGAAATATTCTAAGAGGACAGAAAGAAATGCTTTTCCTACTTTTGGTACACATATTTGTGCATGTGCACGCACAGCTCAATGTATGTAGAAACACATTAACATCCCAAAGGACATGTACTCGTTATATATTAACATAAATGTAGCTGTGAGTACTTACTGCGGATAATGCAAATCTAGTTTAAAATCCTGTTGAAATGTATGGTACATAGGTAAACTGGAACATGATTATATCGCACAGCATCTGTGAATGCTTTGGGTCATTTTCCTAATCATCAAAAACCTTGTTTATTGAGGTCCACAAAACACTTGATATAAAAGTGCTGTTTATGGTGCCTTGGTTGTGTACATTGACTAAAGAAAACATGGATGAAACTCTTCATATGGATTTTCTGCATACACTCGAAGGTGGCCTCATTGTCTCTCATGTTTGCTGACTACTCAAATTCAGGCCTTTTCCTGCCCCTTCTCTAGATGCAAATTAAATTAATCTAGTTTTCCTTGATTTTATAGATTATTAAAATGTATGCCCATCTTCCCCCAAATTAACTTAAATCATGGGTGTTTGCATGTTAAACCCACTCCATTGTCTGCCTGAGTGGGGTCGGTTTATAAACACCAACCAAATAAACACATAAGAGAGGGAAACTTTATTCATTTTAATTACCTGAAAGCAAGTGTGCAGGTATAGACAAAGATGGGGGGAATCATAGCCTTTTTACCCTTCCTCTAATCCCTCAACAGCAGCTTCTGAGCTGCTAGGGTGACGTTTATTGGAAACCAAGCACTGAACGTGCCACTAAGGATCAATGCAGCCCAAACTCTATCCAGCTAAATTAAAGATATCTCTTGGGCAGCATATTGAAGGTGGTCGCACTCCGAATACCAACTTTTCATTTTTTAAATCCCAAACAGAGAACTGTTGGAGGGAGGGTTAGAAACCCCATTTAATTACAAGATGTTATTCGGCTGTCATATCTTTTACTCTGACACAACAAAGGCAGGCCTCATCAATGGTAGGTAGCTGCTGCTGCTGCCTTGTTTGCCCCTCCCCATCTTCCAAAGGATTTCTTTATAGCAAAGACTTCATTTTCAGCAAGTCCTGCAGTTGCTAGTTCTGAACTAGTGCATAACTAGTCATAATTAGGAGGACAGACATGCTAGAGGTTCACACGCAGATGCCCTCCTGCTACCAGAAGGGCGGGGAGCCAACAGAAACGTTGTGTTCCGTCCCCACCTCAAAAGGGTTTTAAAATAGTTCCTTGTCATATGAAAAGCCTGCCTTACCTGTAATTGGGAGCTGTGCCTGCAGGACAGCAGAGATAACAATCCCTTTCCACTTCATCTTGCTCCCCCCGGATTGCACTGGGGGGCTGGAGGCCACGAGTTAACAGATAGTGGGATGATGAGGAGAAAAGACACCTCCACTGGCTTTGTTCTTCTGGCTGCCTCCACAGGAAGTGCGAGGTCTATAAGATCTTTCAGAGTCCACCTGCTGGCAGTATGGCTGAAACACACGCTCCTTCTTTTGCTTCACAACCAGGAAGCTTTAGAGGTTTGGTTTCATATTCTTGGTATTGATGTTTGGGGTTTTCTTTTTTTCCTCTTTTTTTAGTTTTTCTGATGGAGCCTCAGAAATTCTAAATCATCAGCAGCTGAACTTCTACAAGAAGCCTATAAAGTACGCATGGTATGATATTCATTCACAGTTCAAAAGAGATGGAATATAACTATGTCCAATGTACAGTAAATCAGAAACCGAGGTGAAAATACAACTCGGGGCATAACACAGTCATCCTCGGACAACTACATGGCTCCGGTGATAGGCGGAGTTCTTCAGCTTGGGTCACTGATTTAAATCCAGAAATGGCCACTAGTGATCACAAGTTTTTATCCTCTTTTGGCTACTCGGTGGCCCATGTGAAAGGAGCTGATCTCAATTTTGTTCCCTATAGACAAGTGTCCACGTGACAGGAAAGCGCCATCAAATTTGGAACTAACAGGCCCCTATTGGGTGTAGGTAGCTGGTAAACTGCAATGCCTTTTGTTTTAAAGGTGCCACCCCTTCCTTTACATAGCTAAGAACTGCCTCTCTCAGAGTTTAGCTGCCATTTTGTTCTCAGAGTTGCTGCAGCCTGTAGGGGAGGAGATGCACAGTGTGCACTCTCCCACACAGACTCTGTGCCCCCTGGACAGGCTGCCACAACTCAAAATAAAATGGCTGCTGACCTCTGCACAGAGGGAGAGTTCTTAGAAAATTTAAAGGTGTAGTACCTTTAAAACAAATGGCATTGCAGTGTCCTAGCTACATACTCCACATCTTCTCTCACTAAAGGCCTGAGTGGGCCAGGAGACTGAACAACCCTCTCATCCCTAGAAGTGGTCCCTCCATGACGATATTGAGACACACTAGCAGGGTGCAGCGGGTAGGGGAGGCCCCAGGCCCCAGCACGCCAAGCGCGTGCTTGGGGCAGCAAGCCGCGGGGGGCACTCTGCAAGGGCGGCAGGCAGGCTGCCCTCGGCGGCTTGCCTGCGGAGGGTCCGCTGGTCCTGTGGCTTCGGAGGACCTCCCGCAGGCACGCCTGTGGGAAGTCCGCCAAAACCACGGGACCAACGGACCCTCCGCAGGCAAGCCGTCGAAGGCAGCCTGCCTGCCGTGCTTGTGGCAGCAAAATGCCAAGAGCCGCCCCTGGCAGCAAGGGGATGTTTGCCCTGCTTCTACCTGAACTGTTATGCTCTGGGAATTAATAGGACTCCTTGGGGGTTTCAATCTAACACCTTCAACCAGCACTTAATATACAATTCAAAATAAAAGACTCAAATAGGAGACTACCAAGGCGCCTTTTAGTAGCCCAGTTCCAATTTAACAAACTATGTAGGCAGTAACAGAAGAGTTATTTCAAGTGAACAGTAACTTGGCAGATTTCATTCTCCAGGGCTCTTTTCTTAGTCAGTTGGCTAGCTGTTGTCAGCTCACAGTGTTAATAATACTGAGCCATTCCACCGTGTTTTTCCTTGAGGAGCTCAAAGAATTCAATTAGCCTCACAAGCATGCCTGATGCAGCAGCTAAGCATTATTATGCCCAGTATGTAGATAGAGAAATTAGCCTGCCAGAATTTTTAAACGACCGAAGAAACAGCAGCAAGGGGGTGGTCAGAGCACACATTTCCCTGAATATTACCCAATGAAACTGAGTTTTACCATTGACTTGAGCAGCAACGGGCTGATAAAAGGAGCAGAATTATTTAGGCTGGTACAAAGGAGGTACCTAAGAATTATGAGATGAAATTAAGAAAGGGGAATTTAGTTTGAATACCAAAAAAACCTTCATAACAGGGAAATCGGTTAAGTTATGGGACAATCTCCACCGGGAAGTGGTGAGGAACTCCATTGCTTGGAATATTTATAACAAAACTGGACAAAATGCTCATCAATGCAACGTTGTCAATCTTGCAACTTTATAGCGAGTCAGGTCCACAGTGGAGACAGCAGACCTTCTCTGAAGGGTTAAGAGAAGCTTTTAGCTATCTTGAGTATATGTCTAGCACCATGTCTATTGGGGAAATTACCCATTACAGGCAGAGGGAGATAGGTTTAACCATGGTTTCTGGAAATGTACTGAACAGTTTGGTATACTGCACACTTCCATTTCAACTGTGCTCAGCACTGTTAAGCTGCACCTTTTTCTGATACCTGTTGCCTATGATTGGTAAATTTCCTAGGGTACACAAAGCATACATTCACCAGATGCTGTGTCAATATGGCAATCTCTCTCTCTGGCCATAGGCAGGCCTTTCACAAGCTTCTCTGATACAGGGGGCTAATCCATCCCCAAAGGCAGCCTGTTTTCATTCTTGCTGGGTGTGCTTGCTTGAGGTATAAAGAAGCAGCAGGGTTTGGAGTTTAAACAGAAAATAAATGAAAACTAAAAATGAACCTGCACCACAGTCAAGCTGGGGATAAAAATAATGACACACTGCCCTCTGGCTCATGCACTGCTACCACAGAGACCCTACCTGTAATCATCAATACAGACTGCTGGGATTAAGAGCAGATCTGTTATCAGCAGATCTGATTCTCCTGATCCTACCTGCTATAGTTAGTACTTTCAGACAAACTTAATACCTCTGTCACCTGTTGGAGGATCTGGAAGACATTGGAGAAAGACAATGTCTGTAGAGCCTGGCCTATTTTCAGCAATAAATGGTAGTGTTGTAGTCCCCAGAAACTAATTCAACACCAACCTCTTGCAATCATTTTTGGAGATGCTCACACAAAGATAATGGATACCAAATAGACAGTAGTAGTTCTATATGGTGAGCAGGATGTAGCCCACAGCTGGACCTGCCATTCATGCACAAGACACTGCAAAGAAAAGAGATGTCTACATATCACTGTTTATGGTATGCAAGCTACTGACTTACATTGACAAAATGTAGCCTAGAGCAGCGTTTCTCAAATGTGGCCACCAGGGACTTTTCTTGTGGCGAAAGCCTCCTGGGCTGGGGAAGTGGGGGGCAAAGTAACAGCCTCTCCCAATCCCTGTTGCTCCTGGATGCCCTACCTTGGTGTTGGTTGCTGGGGTTGCCAGCAGGGGTTGGGCCCTACCCTCCTTTGGAGATAACTGGGACACAATACTGGAGGAGCAGGCACCCAGTGAGTTCCCCACTTTCCCAGGGTGGGTGGGGCTCAGGCTTTGGGGTTCAGCCTTGGGGTAGCATGGTGGCAGGCTCTGGCCGTGGGGCTTTGGACTGCAGTCCCGGTCTTTGGCTGCACTGCAACAAGCCCCAGGTTCTGGCAGCGGGGATTCAAGCTCTAGTCACCCGATCCCTCCCCCGGCCCCCCATCCAGGGTTTAATTTGTCCCCAGGCTTGGCAGAGCTGAGTAAGTCTGCTGTGAAAAGTGATACTTGTATGTTTGTTAATATCATTTTTCGCAGCAGACTTACTAGCTAGCAATAAATAAATTACAATGATTTGGACATGTATATGTGCATATTTATTTGTTTTTCCTAAAGCTAATTACCGATAAGTGTTTTAGGAAAAAGTGTGAGAGCAGCCACCAGTAAGAGTTGGTGGCCGTACTCTGAGGCCACCAAAAAATTTGTCCTGAGAACCCCCAGTCCAGAGGCAGTCAGTCCGATATTGCTCCACTGCATTTTAGTGCACTGGAACTTATAGTGAAGCTTCACTCTGCTATAATTGCTTCTATGTACTAATCCCCTTGCAATGCAGTAATGATTGCACAACAAGTATTAATGGTTGCATTCCAAGGGGATTAGCCCCTCCCCCTCTGCACATTTGCCAATACCCTGTATGGAGAAGTATAAGGAAGAATTCCTGGCTCCTGCTCTTGCTTCAGATGCTCCCAACAGACAGCGAAGAGGAGTTTGTCTTACTACAGCTGCTCCCCTCTGGGAGTGAAAATATTGCTTTCCTAAGGCCTCCCACTCAGCTTCCAGTATCCCTTGCAGCTGCAGAGTGTAAACAGAAGCCCTGCCACATCTAAAGTGACAGGCTACTGTAGAATAGAAGAAAACAGACACCTGTGTAACACAAGAGATAAACATGTCCATGAGTGTACACGTCCTATGGGAAATAAACAGGTGTCTTTGTTTTTAAATGTTCAGCCTAATTAACGTGTTAGAAATATATCTAAGACATTAGAAGAACTTTAATGTGGGGCACCTATGAACATGCACCAGTTCTCAGCCTGTTGAACAAGCATGATAGTGTCACTTTCAAGATGCCTGACATTGAAAAGCAGCAGCTGATTCTTACACCAGAAACGACCTGTTCAGACCACAATTCTCTGGAGACTCTAACTGATTATGAGAAAATATAAGAAGTAGGCAAATCACATTAACCTACAGAAAGGGAAATAAGCAATCCACTGGTCATTAATACTTTGACCTGTTAATTCCACGTTGATTTCTGATATAGCCTATTTTGCTGTCACAAGTTTCACAGGTTTACAGTACCTTGGACTGTATATAGGAAAACTCCAGAACTTCTTTTCAAAGCACATACTCCAAAAGTGTTGATTTCAAGTATGAACCAACTTCAGGACTTTATTCTCACGTTTATACAAACCTCACTATTATGTATTAGTTTGACTTATTGTGTAAAGGCATGGTGAACACCTTGAAACTACTGTGATCCCTGAAGCATTTCTGTATTTCAGGTTCTCTTCCTTGTTTCTCTCACCTTTTCTTTTAGGAGCTTTTCCACATATTTAGTTGTGGGGGCAAAACATTAAAATGGGTGTGTTTTTTTTAAAAATGTTTTTGAAAAAAATCAAAGCCCCAATCAATAGTTGATTATGTAACTTGGTCTTGACTACATGCCAAGAGGCATACTAAAATTGTCACTGAAGTTTTAATAGAATCGTCTATTTCTTGTCTAAACGAAGGCTGCATTTTTGGCCTGCAAGTCATTACACAGTAGCCTTGGATGAAGTGATCTTTAATAGGGTCCATGGGCAAATACCCACACTCATACACTCCTCTATTGGGCTTTGTCAGCTTACTATGTTTTTGTGGTAGAGTAGTCAAAACAGGTCCTGTTAGTTTGATTTTTAAAAAAATCTTTCCGTTAAAGATGTTGAGCTGCTTTACAAGCATTATTCTCACAAGAGATCTGTGAGGCAGGTATTACCTACATTTTACAGACATAACATGTAATGGACAGAGAGGGTAAGGTCACAAAGCAAGTCAGTGGCAGAACCACAAATGGAATCAAGGAGTCCTCATGCAGCGTTTCTTAAATGCGGCCACCGTGGCCGCATGTGGCCAACAGGGACTTTTCTGAGGCAATAGCCTCTTGGGCTGGGGTAGGAGGGGCAAAGTAGCAGCCCCTTCCCCTGCCTGTTGCTCCTGGATGTCGTGCCTTGGTGTTGGTTGCTGGGGCCGCCAGCAACGGTTGGGCTCTGCCCCACTTTGGAGACATCTGGGGCACGACCCTGGAGGAGCAGGCACCCATTGAGTTCCCCCCATTCTCAGAGGGCGGTAGGGCTCAGGCTTTGGGGTTCAGCACTGGGGTCAGTACCAGGTTTACTCTGGCACCAGCGGGTCCATGGCTGTGAGCCCACACTCAGAAGGGGCCATGGTGTCCAGACTAGCCCCACCTCTCCAACCCACTCTACCTGGGTTCTGCCCGTCCGAGGTCCCACCCAGTGCTCACTCCTCTTCACCTCCGTCTCTCCTGCCTAACCCCTGGGGCATGAATGGTGAGCTGGGCCCCTCCAGGCATGTGAGTCCTGAGGGAACCTGCCCGGGGCAGGCCACGCTCCCACTCTGTCCTGGCTGGTTGTGCTGCTTCTGAGGGGCTAGAGGGATCCCTGACCAGCCCCAGCAGTGCTGCAGGCTCAGCCCACGCATGGACAGTCACTTCCAGCAGGCCGGTGGCTGGGGGGCAGGAAGGGTGTGGGGGAGTGGGTCTCTGGAGGGTCTGTAGGGGAGGCACTGGGCAATGGGGGTTCTGTGAGGAGTACTCCTGGAGGAATGAAAACAGATCCCCTGAGGATGTCTTTGCTTCCTTTTCAAAAGTGACCGAGAAGCAAAGGGAGGGAGGTTGCAGCTGAGAATGCCCATGGGCTTAGTTTGGGGGGCAGTGTCCCCAAAACAGAGGTGAGGCATGGGGGCACACGGAGTCACATGCCACTGCCTCCCCCTCTTTCTGCAAACACAGAGCTTCCCCCCGCTGAAGAAAGAGGGTGCTGCTCAGAAGATGCCACTTTCTGGGTCCTAGTGCTGGTTGAACTCCCCTTCTGTGTTCTGGGAGCTATCCTGTTTTCTGTACAACAGTGAGTGCCTATGGTGGGGTAGGGTAGGGTAGGGCAGGGCAGAGCCAGGCTGGGGGAAAGAGGCAGTGGGGAAGGAAGGGGGTGGGGTGGGGAGGAGATGGAGCAGTGGGGAAGGGGCATGGGATGGGGGAAGCGGGGCCAGGGGGGGAAGCTGGAGCCCAGCATGTGGCATCCCCTTGACAGAAGCTGGGGCTCCCCTATTAAGCAGGCCCATCAAACTCTCACCCTGACAAGCCCCACCTCCCCTGCATCTGTACCACCCTGATGAGCCCCCCACAGAGCCCCAACAACCTGCACCTTGACCCCCACCCAAATGAACCCCACTTCCCCTGCACTAGACCCCCATGCTGAGCCTCAAACACCTTCACCTGGATCCCTAGCAGAGTCCCATTGCCCCTGCACCTGGAACCCCCCAATGAGCTTCTGTGTATCCATATCCCCTCCACTGAGCTGCCTGCACCCAGATTGCCCCTCAGAGAACTCTCTTACCCCTCATCTGGATCCCCCCCACAATAAGTCCCTCTGTACTTGGATCCTGCTGCCAGACAGAGCCTGCTCACCCACACCTGATGTGCCTGGCACAGGGGGGGCAGGGCCCCAGGGTCTGTCTGGGGCAGCCCTGGCCTTTGCAATGTGTCAGGGTCAGGTGCAGTCTCCCTGCTGAGTCCCTGTCCAGAGTGGGGTGGAGGAGGCTGCAGGGTAATCTCCCACCTCCATGCAATCAGTGGCCTGTGCTCCCCACTGCCATGTTGGAGCCTCCACATTTATTTATTGACAAATAAAATTTGCAGATTTTTAAAATATTGTGAACAGATTTTTTAATTTTTTGGTGCAGAATCCACTCAGGAATATGGGGTGCTGTGCAGCTGTGATGGTGGGACTGCGAGGAAAGCGGTGGGCAGTGGGGAGGTCTATGGGCAAGCGGTGTGGTGTGCAGGGTGCTGTGTAGTTGTGGTGGGAGGCCAGCAGGGGAGGTCTCTGGGAGGGGTGGAAGCTGGACATAGAGATCTGTGGTGGAGGTCTCTGGGCGAGGGGGAACTGGACATAAGGGTCGGGCACTGGGCAGGGGAGCAGTGTGGTGCGGGCCCGCCCTCAAGGGCAAGGGGCATGCTGGCAGCACAGGGCTGGGCTGGCCACTGTGCATCCGGCAGCTGCAGGTTTGTAAACAGTGCCCTTCTGCTGGGCTGTACAGAACGGGGCTGCTCCCACCTCATTCCCCTCAGCCACTCTTTGCTGTGGAGACTGACCATCCCACTCACCCCCCTACACCTTGCCGCAACTATGTTTGGTGCCAGGCCCACAAAAAGTTAATCCAGCCCTGCCTGGTGTAGCAGGCTCTGGCCATGGAGCTTTAGGCTTCAGCTACACACCAACAGGACCCAGAGGGCAGGGCTTCAGGCTCTTACCCCCCCAGTGCCTCTCCTGGCCCCTCATCCTTACACAGAGTAAGTCAGCTGTGAAAAGTGATACTTGTATGTTCGTTGTTATCACTTTTCACAGCAGACTTCCTAGCTAGCAATAAATAAATTACAATGATTTGGACATGTGTATGTGCATATTTAAAGCTAATTTAAAGCTAAGTAAGTGCTTTAGGAAAAAGTGTGAGAGGCCATCAGCAAGGGTTGGTGGCCGCCCTCTGAAACCACCAAACCATTTGTCCTAACATCTAGTTCCTATTTACCCACCAGGCAACATTTTTGAGGGGCAACCTCCTCTCACTCAGCAGTAACCCCTGCAGCTACCTAAGAAGCTTCAGTGGGAAGTTCCAGAGTGTCTCTTCCATTCTACTTAAACTGGAAAGATTACATGCACAAGGCTGGTAATGAGAGTTAGAATCTAGTGGGTAACAGGGAGAATGACTGGGGCTCTCTAGATGTAGGATTAGCAACAGGGAGAAATTTTAAAACAAACATTTTCAAATCCATTACTTTTATTGTTTTGCATGTTAACCATCATCATAGCAACAAGGTACTTTTGATTAAAAATTAAATAAACCAGCCTCAAATGACAGCAAATTAGCACTTCTCTGATCTCTCACTACCTGCATGCCTTCATCCCAATCAGAGAACAAACCCAAGTGATACCAACTACCCATTACACTGACCTGAAGCAAGAGAAGCAAGTTCTTCTTTTGGAGAAGCCTTTGGACCAACTCCAAGAGTTTAACCTTAGAAATTGATTAACTGAGCTTCTCAGCCATGATGAAACATAAAACCAGTGGTAGTCTAGTCTAACAATGTCCCAGACCATTCAGCACTTGAAATATTACTCTCTCCTTGAATGCTGTTTCTCTGTGTAAGAGCCTGCACAGTTAAAGCCTGGGACCATAGGAGTTCTGGGCTGCTGACGCCTCCACATCACCGGAGGAGGCTTTGGCTAGGTTCCCACAGGACCACCATGTGAGGCTGGGCCCAGCAGGAAATACTGCCCAGCAGGACCTGAGTGGCAGCTCCTTGCAGCCCACTGATTGGCTGGGACTGGTACTTAAACCAGAAGCCATGCCAGAGAGTTGTTTGAGTAACAATACAGACTGCCTGCTTGGTTTCAGAGCGAGATCCCAGACTCTGGCTTCTGACCCTGCCTGACTCTTGGTTTAGTCTCAGGCCTACCTCAGATTCTGACCTCCAGTAACCAGATGCTGCATGCCTACTGATTACTGGTTTGCCCTCTGGCCTTTCTTAGACTTTGACTCTCTGGTACCTGATTCAGCCTGACTTCTGACTCCTGCTCTGATTGCCCACAAACCGCTCATAACACTCTAGGCTACTCATTCAAATCTGGTCCAGATATGCAGCAAACAAAAGGTTAATTATCCAATGGCTATTTGACCATTGTGAAAAGAGATTTTAGGTATCTCAGTCCATTTGCTAGTGGACAAGTGTCCACATGACAAAGAACCATCACCACAATCAGCAGAGTTTGTCTCCACTCTCAGCAGAAGGGCTAAGAACTGAATGAACAAGGAAACCTGTCAACCACTGGTAGTGGCTTCTCCAAAAGAAGGTTGAGACAGGTGTGAGAAAATCTGTAGTGCCACCACCTCTGCTA
This sequence comes from Chelonoidis abingdonii, assembly GCF_003597395.2. NCBI lineage: Eukaryota > Metazoa > Chordata > Testudines > Testudinidae > Chelonoidis > Chelonoidis abingdonii. Next base: position 178,076,594 of record NC_133769.1, on the reverse strand, counting down.
GACATGTTGTGTAAATTTAAAACTTTCATTTTTCAGGGCTGCTAATCCAGCACCTTTCACAACAAATTAACTACAAAAACAAAAGAATTATGAGTATTTTATTAGATAATTGTAATAGAATGCCTTCTTTTGTGGAGAAGAGCATACAGAATTTGAAGTGTTGAGAACAGAACTCTACGTATCTGAACTCCAGACCCAGCATTCTTCTTAGCTGGATTTATAACAAGTCAAAATCAATCTATTTTAGGTAATAGTTTGAAAATGGATCAATCCAAGAAACTAAAGTCTACGGCACCCTCTTGTGGCCAACAGTGATACAGCAATTTATTAGAGTTTGGATACTTCCCACTTTTGTTACTGGACAGGAAACACCAATGTCGTAAGCTCCAATGAGTATGTTTTGCTGTGTAGAGAGTCTTTAGGGAGGGAAGCATGACTCTAAAACATGATACTATTAAACAGATGACTAAAGGAAGACTCAGCTTGGATTTATTTATTGTTTTGGCAACAGACTATTTTATGTATAGCAGTATAAGATCAAGGATACAGCATTGCCTCAAACACAGTAATTTAAACTGCAAAACTAACACTGTTATTCTGATCCACTTCTGTTTTGACATGTCTACCCCATACTCTGCAGTTTGCTGTAGAGCACTTTGCAAACAGTTAAAACATCACATCTGTGAGCTACATAAATATGACCCCATCTTACAGATTGGGAAGCAAAAGCAGAGAAGTCACACAGCAAATCAATGAGCAAAAACAAGAACTACAAGGAAATACTGTCTCTTGGTTAATTAAGGTGCCAATCCAAGATTGACCTGGACTCAATTCCTGATTCTGATATAAACATCCTGTGAGACTAAGCAAGTTGTTTAAAGTCTCCCTTTTCCTACCTGAAAAGTGGGGATATTTTCCTGGCTCAGTACATGTTGCAAGGATAAATTCATTAGTATTTGGAATATACTTAGGTGATGTGGGGGCAGGAAACAAGGAACTAGACAGAACCCAAAAGTTTGAATCTGATCCCTTGCTCTGTTAAGACTAACTGTTCTCAACATTTTCTGTGATATAACTCAAAGCTACTTTTGCTTATTGATCCAAAAAAATGACTTCAGTGATCTATTGACACTAGAACATTTATGTAAGATTTGTCATTACTATCCCTTAGCAAAGTAATGAGGAAGTCAGATGTTTTACTGGATTAGCACTGATAATAGTACTACTTTCAGAAAAAAGTATCTTATACTAGCTTGGATTCCAGCCAACTGTCCTATCTTAACAGTGACCTGCTGAAAACTTTTTCAGCCCAAATATTCTACGAGACCTATAGCCGCACTAGCACCTTAAGCCAGGATCTCTTAAGTTCAGCTGGGGGGGTTCCCATCTGGTTTCTATCTTATGTTCCTAAAAGGCTTCAGCCAGTCACCTGGCAGGGGTCAAGAAGGCTTTTTCCATTATTCCTCTTCCCCACCTGCCCTGCTCCCGATGTACTGGGGGAGAAGGGTTGATCTCCTTCTTCTGGAGCATCAGAGACTGGGCATGGGACACTGTATATAGTTTCTAAGGTGGCACCAAGCATTCTCTCAGGCTTGTTCTGGCTTGGTCCTTCTTGCTCATATGTTCAGGGTCTAACTGACCACCATATAGGTGAGGTCAGGAAGGAATTTCCACCAAGATCAGACTGGCAGCAACCTTGGGTTTTTTTTTTCCTCTTTCCTCTACAGCACATGGGTATGGGTTATTTGGTAGGATTCCCTGCCACTGCAGAAGCCTTAGTCCTACCTATTCTTTGCCTGTAGCACATAATAATTTAGTCTCCTGTTACCTGTAATACTTTGGTCTAATTTTGGTCATTTGGTTTAGTGTGCAGGTGCTGTTGGTGGCTCATGAGATACAAGTCACACTAGATGATTTGGTGTTCCCACCGGGTCTTAAATTCTATAACTAGTCCAGAAGATCCAGGCCCCTGAAAGCTCAGAGGCCTACACTGGGCACCTTTGATAGGAAAAATGCATATGTGGCCAGATCCTTCTGGTTGTCGTATCATGCTTTCTAAAAGAAGCATTCATCCTAGTATCCTGCCCCAAGTTCTAGTGTAGGCCAAAATCCCATTATTTATCTAAAATTGCTCCATTGACTCTACTGGAAAAAATTATTAACCAATTTATCCTAAACAATTGTGTAATATTACTGGAAGGTAGTAACAAATGGTTCCGCCCCAACCCACAGAACAGCAAAGGAATCTGTGCAAGGAGAAAAGACTAATATAAGGAGACCGTCATGCTAGGCAGGGCAAAGGAGAGAGTATAACTGCTTACAGACCTTAATAGAGAACACTCAGGAGTATAGTCACATTTAAGGTTTAAAGAGCAAGACGGTGACCCATTTCAGTGATCAACTAAAATGACAGCAAAAAAGATCCCTTTCATGGAAAAATGTAGTCTTAAAAAAACATTTAAGGGATCAGAACTACTGAAAACATGGAGAGGGTTAATATATAAGAGGAGGAAGATGAAGACACTTTGATCACTACTAGTAAAATACAGAGCAACGGGTTTAAGTGAAAAACAAAGTCAGGAAAACAAGAAAATGTCAGCAACAAGAACCATCAGTGGAATAGTTTTAGATGTGGTAAAATATGGAAAGAGGAATGGTCAAAATCAGACTTGTTGGCTATTAGATCTAGTGTTGACCCAAAGAGTCCCTCCCTTCCCCAGTATAGTACATCTCCTCGAGGTCTTGGTTTATATGAATGAAACCTTTTCCCCAGCCCCAGATCAGATCGCTCTCTAGACCACCACAAAGTGACAGCATTAATGTAGGAAAGAAATAAGGAAGCTGGAGGCATAAAGTCAGATAGATTAGGACAAGTCAGGCTTTGACAGAGCAGCTTCCCCATTTCTTCTGGCAAATAAGATACATCCATGAGCAACAGCTACCTGGCAAGAACGAGGGGGAAAGTGGAAAGCAAATTAGTAAATCCTGTGAAATAACTAAACCAAACACCATTTACCATAAAAATAGATTTTAATAGTTACAAATGCCCAGGACCAGAGGTTGTTCATGCAGAATAAAATACATTGACTCATAAGTCACTCTCCAGAAGCACAAGAAGAGCATCCAAGGACTTCCATTAGAATGGATGCAACGAGTTCTTCTGACAATTTAGAGTCACTTGAGAGCTCTCCAATTTTTTAAAATATACATTTAATATAAAATTATTTGCTCATTCTGCATCTAGAGTCAGCATTATCTATCCAATACAAGGCATTTCCAAATCGCAAGCTTCTTCTGTTCCCAATTAGTTTACCAAAAGTGTTTCAAAGTGTAGTAACTTGGCTAGATTTTCCCTTTACAAAGAAGGGAAGGGAGCAGTTTACCTACAGTACACTGATAATTTATCAGAGATAATCAAAGTGATTTACAAATCTTCCAACACTTTATATAGTAAATAGTAATACAGCCACACTATAGCGAAGAAGAGAGGTTACACAATTTAACCATGCACACTGTTCTATTTCTGTGCCTGCTACTGACTCACTAAGACATCCTGATTCTTAAGTCCCTTGCTCTAGCCACCAGACAATACTTCTTCAGTATGAGTTCAATATAAATTAATCTGCTGAGGTGGTCCTTTTTGACACTTCTTGTGAATTTAGCACTTGGGAGAACAGATAGGACACAAATAGAGGTTTAATTCTGTAACTCAATCCCGCTTGACAGAGGGACACTTAAAGAGCAAGGAACTAAGTTTTTCATAAGCGTTTTCATTGACTAATGTGAATGAAGACCACTTCAAAGGATGAAACAGCTATATTACATTTCATAAACCTCCCCCTCTCACCGAAAAGTTCCTTATATGCTTTAAAAAAACCTGCCCCGCAAACTAGTTCTATTGTTGGGAGAAAATAAAGTTGTTCGGCTATCAACTGACTAGATTTATAAAGTAAGACTTTTCTTCATGGATTCAGAAGTTAGACACTACTAGTAAATAATGGACCCCCTTTTCACAGTGCCTACACTAAATTCACAAGCCAAATGCTATGTAAGCGATGAGTGAGTGAGCGAAGGAATTCCAGAATGAAGACTGGATTTAACATTCATATGGTGAAGTTTTCAGCAGCAGAAGAATTAGTAACTGACACGCAAGTATCAGACATTTTCACTATTCATAGCATCTTATTTCTAAAGAATTAAGGGCACACAAGCTTTGCCCAACCTTAAAGCTATGTCAGCAACTTGTCAGAAGCCTGAAGGATACATTTAGTTTTCCTAAGAGACACACTACAGCAGTGATACTCAGACTGAGGCTTGGGAGCCAGGAGTAGTTCTTTAATGCATCTCCTGTGGCTCTTTGCAGCATGATATTAAAACACTATGATTTAAAATCTAAAGTTATTAACCAATCAGGATGCTTTTACTATGTTATTAACAAATTGTAGACTATCTGGTCAATCATTTTGCTGTGAGAATGAGAATAATTATAGAAAATGGTAAATGAAACAAGAAATTCACACTACTATGGCTCTTTTGGGTAATGTTGATTGCTAATTTGGCTCCTGAACCACTGAGGTCTGAGTATCACTATATTACAATGATGAGAGCTATACAAGTACCTAAACAGGAAGTGTTTCAGACTGCAGCTGTACTCATCAATAATGTGCAATCGAGGTTCCTGGAGCCTTCAGGTTCCCAGCAATTCACTCTCCATCTTGATGCAAATAGTTCATTCCATATTCTAGATGTCATCAGCCTCGGGCCACACTGCAGAACGTAGCTGGTTACAGTTTACTCTGCCCCAAAGACTATGACCCAGAACATAAGTAATATTTTAAGAAGTTCTCTCTAGAATTTCTAGAGAGCCCACAAACAAAAATGATTTAATTAAGGCACAGAAATGTGTAGAGCTGAGCTAATACTCAAGTAATTTTAGATAAACTTAGCCCTCTTCTGCATGCAAACAATCCACAACAAATCATAACCTGAGTTATTTAATCTGTGAATGTCAAAGGGGTCATGGATTCCATGACCTTCACAGCTGCAGCAGCCAGTGCGGCTGGCTGCAGGGCCATCCAAGCAGCGGCCCCGGGAATGGCCCCAGAGGCCACTGGAGAGTAGTCCCCGGGGGACTCAGAGCAACAGGTGGCCAGAGGCAGTCAGCTCCCACTGCCAGAGCAGGGGCCAACCTTTGGCCCCTGAGTCCCCCCAGAGCAGCAGCACCCTAGGAGCAGCTAAGAATTACTCAGGGGTATTTTTTAGTAGAAGTCAGGGACAGGTCACAGGCAATAAACAAAAATTCAGGGCCCTGACTTGTCCATGACTTTTGCTATAAATGCCGATGACCAAACCTTAGCCTTATTTATTAGGCATAGTTGTTTAAAACCATACAGATTGATATTTGTAAAACTGTTTGTGCTCAGACATATGATTTAAACTGTGCTGATAAGTTGTGATTAACATCAGTAGCACAGCTAGAAATAGAAATTTGACTGGGTACCAATTTATGGTAGATGGGCAATGATGAGAGAGCTTGGCTGGGCTCCACACTGCAGAAGCAGCAGCCTGTTTCTCTGTTCTGTAGCTGATGCCACCTGGCTCTGATCCCTGCCACCACTGGGTGCACAGCACTCCACCCTCCTCAATCCCTGGAGTCTATAAGGTGTCTTTACATGATCCTGCAGGGCAGCTGTGTTCCCCCTACTAGTAGCCCCTCCCACCCCTCCCCCCCGTTGGGGGAAGCTGTTACTAGCCAATCCAGAAAAGCTAGGGAGAGGAGGGAAGAACAGGCTTTCCATTTCCTTCTCCATTCCCTATAACAGGGGAGGGAGGAGATTCACACTGGCTCAGATTTGGGTAGGCCTAGGTGTGGCCCACCCATGGCTATGCCCTGATTAACACATTTTCCTCAACAGGAATACTCACATGAGATTTGCAAATTCACTTGTGTGATCATTCTTGCCAGTAATGGCTCAATTACACAAATGTTTGTGAGATGTGAATACAAACACGTGGGAGTATACACAAAGCAAGCTTATTAAAAATTGAGCTCATTTGTGATTTTTTTTTTCCGTATTAACTCAGCTCTAGAAGCGAATGAGAAGATACTCTCCCTTGAAACAAAGCATGGCGATAGGCCAGGAAGTTAGTTTGTATGTCGATAATATCCAGGATTTTCTTTTACCTACAAGAGGGTAAAAATAAGAAAAGTTATTAAGTTGAATGTATAGGTATGTTTTCAAGTAAAAAAAAAAAAGTTATATCAAGAAAACTTCATTCTGCAGCCTTCTGTCCCATAGAACAAAGGGTATGTAGCAAGATTTGTAGACACCCCAGTATTCTGATAAGAGAGTTTAGGCATTGTGTATGAATGACTCTTGAGGACTCTGCCTCAGAATCCTCCAGCAACCGGTATAATGATCTAACAAACAATAAGAATCACACCCTAGCATAAGTGCATTTGAGTGTTCTCACAATTCTTAATCGTTACACCAAACAAGATATCTTTCCATCCTGCACGTAATAAAGAGACAGCACTGTCTCTCAGTGCTCCTTCCAAAGGAGCCTTCCCCCTGGAAATCATGTTTAAGTTAGAGGTACAATTACAACTGTCCATAATGATCCTTCTTAAAAAGGAAAGTGTTCCAAACTTTTGTATTTCACAACTTTTAGTAGATACACCACTGGCTAAGATTACAAGTGGGTAGAATTCCTACTCACATAACAAGAAGTGCATACTGAAGGGTGAAAGGAAGGAAACTATTAAAGGGAAAGCTTTGTCTCTCAGGAATCGATCAACAGGAATATTCATATTAAAGCAATATCTTTACACTAGGGACCAACATCTACCTAATAAATCACTTCGGGGGAAAGATATCAACAAGCAAAAAAAAAAAAAACCCCAAACAAAAAAACCCACACCAGCACAGCTCATCTCTCTGATGGGGTTGTTTTAAGACTAAGTTTGCAGTTTCCAAGTATGAGACAGACAAGTACATGACAAACTTAGGGACTTACTAAGGTGTGACATTGTAATATTCTTGTGGAGTCACAGTTTTCAGTCCACCAAAGTAGTCCAGGACCCAGATATTGGTGATGTTGAATTTGGCAAAGAACCAGTTATGATCTCGAGGCCAGCTTGCCATCTCAGGGTGTCGACTGAATAATGCTAGCTTTGCAAAGACAGCTTCTGTTTCATTCACCTAACAAGTAACCGGCAACATATTACAAATGATGTAAGCTTCATTAGTAAAAGACAAATCTAGAAGCATTTTAAATCAACTACCAATAAGAATATTAGAGATTTCCCTCACTGTAGTAGCTCTGCAGAATTCTCTCTAGAGACTCTCAATGACACTTTGAGTATTGCTCAGAAGTTGTGAGTTAATCTACCAATGCAAACTATGAGCTAGCTTGCTAGATCGTCAAAGAGCTCAGCCTGAATCATTAGATTAGTTTGAATCTTTTCTGTCAAGTATGTAATGTTACACTTCTGTACAGAAGTTATTAAATTTCTATTCTCTGTTCACTAAGGAGTATTGCTTTGTACACAATACTGTCCTGTTCAGTGCAGACTTTCAGTTGTTTACCTTATCAACAGTCCCAGAGAAGATAATGTGGGCACACAGGGGATTCTGGGGATCATAGCCTCTCTTCTTGCAATAAGGAGTCTGTGCCAAAGACACTGTTAGGGAGGCATTTGCATCCACCTGAAATACAAGCAGTAAGTAATTGGCAAAGCTGTCCCAAAACTATACATTACATAACTGTGTTAAAATAAACTGATTGCAGGGTTGTCAATATCCCAGGAAATGCCAGGTACTGGTGCATACCAGCCTAAACCTGGTTTAAAATAATTGCATCAATGTCCAGCAAGTTCAGAATGCATCTTTTCAAACATCCATTCAAAACTGAGGAATAGGCTCGACATCAAAGCTGGTCTTCTTCGACAGAATGCTAGACTGTAGTCTGCAACTCTGCATGCATTATGCTTCAAGCTTATAACTGCATTATTGGTGTTTTTTGTCCCATCTAATGTTTTCAACTTTTGTTTATGCAATACTGAAAACTGACATATGAGTCATGATATGTATAATTTCTTTGAGAAAAATATCAAACTAATATGTATAGACATTCCAATGTTCAGTATTACAGTTACATATTAATATTACACCCTCTGCAGTTTACTTTTCATTTGTACAATCCTAAATTAATCTACAAGTCTATTGTCTTATGTAACCGCAATTTGAATATGTAACTAAAACTACATGTACTATGATGTGCGTTTGAAACAGTTTTTTGGTTTTGTTAAATGCCTTAAACTGGAACTAACTAGTTTTTCCTGGGGTTGTAAAAATCTTGATTCTATCTAGTAAAAACACCTCTGGTAAATACCCATCCCTGAATGATTGTCACAAAAGGTATTTTCAAATTAAGGTCCAGGTAGTACCCAAAATGCTTAGTGAGAAGAAAAAAAGTTATCAACATTTGTCTCCACCTTCTTATTCTAGTTATATTATTCTTCTAAAACTACTTAATTTGAAACCCTAGATAGATGGCCTCTGAATAGGTCTGGAAGACCACGCAGTTTAGAAGGTTCTAACAGCAAAATTTGTCTAACGTACAATTGGAGGGCTCAAAAAAAATGGGCCTCATTAACACTTGAATGTAACATATGATCTATATATCCTCAACTCCATCGATGTTTGAAGCTAGTTTTAAAAATCCAGTTTAAGTCAGGAGTGTAAAAATCTACTTGAAAGCAACTTCAACTGTTTAAAATAAAAAGCACCCAACTCCATTCTGGTAGCACAAACATAGCTGAAAGACTTACTCCTAGTTTAAAAAAAAACAACCCAAAAAAACACCACACCTTTGGTCTAAAAATAAGCATGACAAGTATGTGTCCAAGAATAAATTAGAAAGGCCCAAAAGCTGACATGATGAGAATGCCTTAACTATAACTTGTCACACTTAGTGGTTGTCAACACATGCATGGAGATTTTTTTAAATTTTACAACAAATTAATTTGTTGAAAACATCAAGAAATTTAAATAGAAGCTTTTGTAGTAAGAATCCAGATCAGGAAATCAGTTTTGCTTCCAAAGCTAGATGTGGATGTGGTAAAAGTCAGTATGCGTTTAAGATACAGGTTATGGGTCCTGACCACATTAGCTACGTGGATGCAAATTCCTGGTATAGGTATGTTGCATCTGAAACCAAGATACATTGCACTAATGCGAGCCTGCTTTAAAATGGAGTAGTGAATCTACATCAGTGCAAAGACCCCCTAGTGTAGTTAGACCTTAAGTGTATGTCAGGAAACAAACAATTCAACAAAAATTATGCCTCCAAAGGGGGGGGGGGGGCAGAAGAGGAATATTTCAAAAAACTGCATTCCCATCATGGAGTGAACATTCACATAAACTTCTTTATTTTCAATATTTATAAGACTATAACACCCTCCCCCCAATGTTGAAGTCAAATCACACGCGCAGCCCCTTATGCCCATGCAATGGGGTTTCACACAGGGGCAAGAGTCCATCAGTGCAGATCCAACTGAGGAGGACTCATGTCTGTTTACAAGTCTGCTTAACCAATAATAGAAGATAAGCCTCATTCCTCTCAGCTTGGTTTCAGTTTACCAGGTTAGCAGTAACGGACTTCAGAGAAGGGCAAAATTTAAGTAAGTTCTGGTCCTCCAACAGATAAAGTAGAAGTTATTAAGGCTTTTACCTCCTGAGGACAAGATTCATATATAAATTAGGCCCCAAATGAATTTAGTTTTGTAATTGCAAAGATCTGTAGAGCTTTTAGCTAGAGAAGGAAGAATATCTGCACAAAACTTTATGTAGGGCTGCCTAAGTTTCCAATTTTCTTGTGCATTTCTTTGCTTTCAGAACCTGAAGTCTCCTTTCAAAACACTAGATTTAATATCATTTGACATTATATTTCACACCTCCCCCGAAACACAACTAAGAGTTCAATGTGCATCTGGGAAATTCTATTAGAATAGCTTATTTCAGCAAAAAAAAATTAAGTGACCTAAGCACTATACAAGTTCCCACTGCATTTATGGAACTACAGCCATCACGAGACTATGACCATGCAGATGCTCAAGTTACTCAACTCCAAAAAGAGCTGAGTCATAGTTATTTGGTGTTATCTGCTGGCACAGGTCTCTATGTGATGAACCAAACAGTTGATCTCTGTGCTGCAACAGCAGAATACAGATAAGAGAACCTGATGTCTGTGGGGGAGTTTTCTGATTGGAAAGAGTCCACTGAACCAGTAAAATCTATGACAGTGTTAAAACAGTTAGGCAGGGGTCATAACATGCAATGTTTGATCAAACCTCCATATTTCTTAAAACAGACAGTTTCATAAATGAAATATTACAAATAGAAATTAAAAGGGAAAAATGGTAACTGCAAAGCATTCAACATACCAGGTGAAGACTACAGACAGATAATTCAAGAGGCAAATTGGCATTAGTTATATGGAAAAAGGCTAAAACAAAACTTCATGCTTGTTTTGCCCAAGTTTTAGTTCTCTTTACAAAGAAAACAGGAGTGAAGAGAGGGGAAAGGATGTATTGGATTCTTCTCCAAATCTGTGTTGTTTAGACTACACTCTTTTACAGGGACTTGTGTGTGTGCAGACATGTAAAAATAAGTAGCATCATCCTGAGTATTACATAGTTTAATAATTTCTTCAAACAATACCATCGCTATTGGTTCGTCATTTCTGGATCTCATGATCCCAGTGGGAATCATGACACACTTCTATTACTTTTAAAATTAGTCACTGCTACTACTTCTGTAAATAGTGCAGAAAGCCTCTCCCGTCCACTCCTCTACTGCATTGTACATACAACCAACTGCTGCTATCGCCTTAAGTGTGCTAAATCAGTCTAGTTAGTTCATTCTTCACCAAACCAAGAAAAGAAGTTTAGCAGGAGCTGATTATGGACTTTCAGTGGTTGCTATTCTGACTCTCTTTCTGCTCTCATATGCCTTTTGCTTCAGCTATAAATGAATTTAATAAGTAGTTGGTCTGAGTATCTCTTAAGCTCTTCAGGTACATCTACACTGCAAAAGACACTGAATCACACCAACTCACTTGGACTCATGGAACAGGGCTAAAAATAGCAGTGTGTATGTTCCCATTCGGGCTCTCAAACCCACGAGAGGATCGCTGAGCCCAGGCTCCAGAACAGTGGTGGGCAACCTGCAGCCCATCAGTCCGCCAGCCGCTTCCCGCAGCTCCCACTGGCTAGGAACAGCGAACCACGGCCACTCTTGTGCTCTCTACTATCTCTCTCATATAAGGTCGCATTCTTAGTGGCTATCACCTCAGCCAGGAGGGTCTCGGAACTCAGAGCTGTGGGGGGCAGTGCCAGGGAACGATTAATGTCAGCAAAATATCTTGTGGCCCGCAATCAGCTTAACCTGATTGGCCGCATGCTGCCCACTGCCTGCCCACCACTGCTCCAGACCAAGCGGCAATATCCACACTGATATTTTTAGCCTCACAGTGCAAGCCCCCTGAGCCCAAGTAAGCCAATCTGGGCTCAGACTAGCTGCCTTGTTTTTTTATTTCTGTTTTCCTGAAGTATAGACACACCCTGCCAATTTTTCAGCTCAAGTCCTTTGTGGCTCATTTGGTGCCTACCCTCCCCTTTTTGATCTTTTTGCAGTTCTCTGCTTCTTTATTCAGTGCCTCCTCTTAGAGCTTCAGCAGTTTCATCTATTGGTGCATTTTTGTCATAGATGACCATGACATGTTTGAGGAGACTTGCCTAGAGATTACTTTCCTGGCTGCTTGTAACATTCTACACTGATACGTTAAGATCTAAAGAACCACCAGGGCAGAATGCTTGATGCTTTGCTGATCAAACGCTATACTATTTTTAGTCACCAGTCCTCTTCTGTACATTTAGCAGCTTCACTGTCTTCACTTTATTATGCTTCTGATATTTCCAGATGTTGTATTCCATAACGGCTATTTTAATCTGCACTCAAGTCATAGTAGTCACAGAGGAAAGAATGTTCCAACTCCTGAACAAAGTATCACATACTACAAATATATTAGCAGCAAGTAGGTTAGGAAGTTAGACTGTTTTTTCAAATATCTGAGCTAATTCATATGCCAATATCCCTACTTTTATTTCAAATTTTCACACATTAATATTTGCAGTTTTTGCAAGGATGCTAAGCAAAGGATCACTGCAATACAGGAGTGATGATTCTTGCCATTTCCACATACCATAAGATGATTATTAACTTGCCCAACAAGTTCCATAATTGGTGATAATAAGCAAGGATGTGTGCTAGTAACATCCAAATTAAGACAGATCTCAATATACACTTCCTTTACTGTTCAAAGGCAATTAGCAATCTTGGTATGCTTGAGACCCATTCAGTGTCAGCAAAGCTCTCATGTGTACCACAACTGGCATGTGTGCCATGGGTACACAGGACATCGCAGCAGGGGTATAACACCACTCACAAATGGGGGAGGAAGGGCACACTCAGCAGCAGCTCCCCTGTAGCCTGGAATAGCAAACCCAGTCCCCTCTGCTGCCAGATCAAGCTTTATCCCCTCTGAGCGGTGCAGAAGAGACACACCGGGCTAGATGAGCTCGGTCTTTGCACTGACTCACTGAGGGACACCGGAGCGCGCGGAAAGGGCAGCCGGCCCCGCCGCGAGGGGGGGGAGGAGGGGGGCAGCCGGCCCCGCCGCAAGGCGGAAGGTCCAGTAACACGGACGCGAACCCCCCTCCAAGTACTGGGGTCAGCGATCGCCCGCCGCGCCCAGCCCCAGTCCTGCGGGCCCGGTGCCACCCACCTCCTCCAGCCGGGGCGGCGGGTCCCCGCGCTCACCTGCAGGTCCTGCACGGACACCTCCAGCGCGGTGAGGTAGAGGTAGGGGACGCCGCTGCCGCGGGGCCCGGGCGGCCCGTCGCTCAGCGAGAAGACGTTGGCGAAGGGGCGGCCCCGCAGCGGCTCGCGCCGCGCGGACAGCGTGGCCAGCGCGCCCAGTCGCGCCCCAGTCGCACTGGTGAACCACGTAGCGGGCCACGCGCGCCGCGTCCTCGTGCGGCGGGATCCCGGCCCCCGCGCCGGCCAGCAACGCCAGCAGCGCCCAGGGCAGGAGCAGCAGCCTCATCGTAACTAAGATCGTAACTAACCCTCCCTGCAGCTGGAGGCCACGCTGTTTCCTCCTGACGGGGTGGGGCCACACCACTCTCAGCCAACGGGCACCCACCACCCGGCCGTCTCCACCAATGAGGGCGTGTTGGAGGCGCAAAGGTATGGAATACCCGCTTCAGTGGGGCGTGGTCATTCTGCTCTCAGCCAATGGAAGCACCCCTTCCTCTCATATCCTCCAATGAGCTCTGCCAGGGGCGGGGCTAATGAGCACAAAGTCTGTCGGTTGTAAACATAACCGATTCTCGCACCAGCTCTGTGCGGCGGAAGTCACTCAAATATCAGCCTTTCTCCTCCAATAACAACTGGCACTGGGCGGGCGGAGGCGGGATTAAAGAGAATTGGGGCGGAGTGAGTGGCACTCACAGACCTAGCTACTGGTTAGGTAAAACATAAACAAACTGGTCACGTGGGAGAAGGGGGGCAGCTGTGCGACGAGGAGGCCACTGACTCCCCGGGCGGCGGCGCGCGCGAGCTGGTGCGGTTCGTTCTTCCCTCTCCTTGCAGCACCCGGGCCCAGGCAACAGGGGGCGTTTGGTGCCCGGGTCTCCCTTGGAAGCGCCCCAGGTTTGTCCCACGCACCCTGCCCCCGCTAGACTGTTTTGCATGGCTATTGCCAGGCTGCCCCCTGGATACCATGGCTTTATAGAGCGGCATTATGCTATGTTCTGTTGTATGCTCTGTTCCTGTCCTAATGGTCCCTAACAGCCTGCTCGCTTTTCTGATGGCTGCTGCGCACTGAGCGGGGTTTTCACAGAACAGTGACTGCAAGGTCTCCTCCTTGGGTGGTAACAGCTAATTTAGATGATGGAGCCCATCAGTCTGTACGCATAGCTGGGATTTATCAACATTAAATGTAATATGGCATTTTGTTCCCAGTAACTCAGTTTAGTGAGAGCCCTTGATAACTCATAGTAGTTCAGTCCAAAGCTGACTGCAATCTTGAATACTCTTGTATCACCTGCAAACTTTGTCACCTCACTGTTTACTGCCTTCGTAGATCATTTATGAATCTGTTGAACAGCACTCGTCCCAATACAGATCCTTGGGAGACTTCGCTATTTACCTCTCTCCACTATGAAAACTGACCATTTATTTCTCCTCTTTGTTTCCTATCTTTTAACCAGTTAGTGATCAGTTAGAGGGCCTTTCTTCTTATTCCATGACTGCCTACTCTTTTTAAGAGCATTTGGTGAGGGACCTTGTCAAAAGCTTTCTGTAAGTCCAGGTATACTCGATAACACTGGATCACCCTTGTCCACAAGTTTGTTGCTCCCCCTCAAGGAATTCTAATAGATTGATGAGGGATGATTTCCCTTTGCAAAAGACATATTAACTCTTCCCCAACATATCATGTTCATCTATGTGTCTGATAATTCCGTTCTTTACTATAGTTTCAACCAATGTACATGGTAGTGAATTTAGGCTTACTGAATTGTAATTGTGGGATCACCTTTGGAGCCTTTTTTAAAAATCAGCATTACATATCAGGAATGCCAAGTCTTGTTTTCCCTGACTTTTTCTGAAAGCCTGGAGAGAAGTCTACCTTCCTACTCTAGTTATATCTACATTACAGCCAAACGGGTGATTGCAGCTTGATTAGACATACAAAAGCTAGTATTAATCTAGTTAGCTTGGGTCCCAGAGCAGTGAAGCTGCAGCAGTGCATGCTTCAGCATGTGGTAGCCCCATGGGTGATTATCCAGGTTTCTTGGCTTCACTGTTTGGGACCTGGGCTAGCTAGATTAAAGCTAGCTGGGGTTTGTTTAGCTGAGCTGCACTCACACCTTGTAATTGCAGTACAAACATACCATTGAAACAGGTAGGCCGAGTAATCTGAGTACAGAACAGAACACTCCCTCCCTCTCTCCTCTCTATTCAAGTCCCAGTTGGCATTTAATAGATCAATTAATAGTTCAAACCCAGCTATATAAAAGACTGAATTTGCTCTGTGAACTACTGTGACAGCTGCACTCCTTCACAACAATGCAGATCACAAAACCATGAATGAAGCAGGTGAGAGCTGGGGACAGAGCATTCTCAGTCGACAGAATCTGGCTACAGAGAAAACGTCTAGAGATGATCAGGTGAATTCAGAATCAGACCATTTTTAGGAAACGTTGCAAAACCTGCTTTTGAGAAAGCCTTTCCACCATGAAAGATGCTCACAACATGACTCTCTGTTTTATTTGTAAACTCCTACCAACTACCCCTCAAAACCAAACTACCCCCAAGCAGAGTTCTGACTCCAAAAAGGGATGAAGTGCAAGAAAATCGATGAAGTTCACTAGAGACTCTGCTGTTGCTGTTGATTTTACATGGAAGGTGCTGAAATACTACAGTGATAGGTGGCAGCATAAAACCCTAAATTAGATAGATAGTTGCTCCCAGAATGCCCCCAACACACTTTGTTTCATAGATTTTAAATCCAGAAGAGACAATTGTGATCGTCTCTCCTGAACTCCTCTATCACGTAGGCCATAGAATTTCACCCTGTGAATCTTTCATCTGTCCTAAAAACTTGGACTTGAACTAGGTCATCGCTGTTAGCAAAAGACATCCAGTGTTGATTTAAATACTTCAATTGTTGGATAATTTACCAGATCCTTGGACTTTACCACATTCTTGGCAGTCTGTTTACTACAATCCTGTGGTTTCAGGCAGGCAGAATAAAGATTCTCACTTACTATTTTGTCCTATTTGGCTTTGTGAGGGAGAGAGACACCTGTGGGAGACAGATTACAAAATTCTGCTGGTGCTGTCCCCTAACCCTCCAAAGCATAGGAGAACAGCTATTGAGTATGGAGCTGAACTGAGGGGAGAAACAACTCTAGCTGCACAAGCAGCTGTTAGGGGTCTCACCAAAATGGTGGGAGAGCCACACAAGTCCCCTTGCTTAAGGTGTAGGGGAAGCTAAGTTTCAGGGCAAGGGGCTAAGGAGAAAATAGGGGAGGAAAGGGAGCTGGAGATGAGAGGAAAGGAGACAGAATAGCAATTAACGAAAGGATATATTTAGAAAGGCAGGGAAACTTTGAAGGGGAAAAGACCACATGGATGATGGGTGGGGGGAAAGAAGAAAGTACTGAAAAAAGTATGCCCCAATAAAGGATGGGAGAAGATAGATGTAACCCTTCTGCCCCTCTGAGTTGGCAGCAACAAGGGCCAGGTTCAGTATCCAGGGGTTCCGTTTCAATAACACAAGGCATAACCGGCTCGAGCCCCCACCCAGTGACCTGGGACACTTACATACCACACCCTCTGGGAGGCAATACTTCCCCTCTCGCAAGCACGGAGTCTGAGTGTAGCGAAATCTTTTTAATAAAGGAAGGAATCAATGCGGCATCCCATTGGAGAAACACCACAAACAGAGTTATAACACAAACCATAACCACCCCCCAAGTACATTTGGCAATGTCCTTTTCCCCTTAGGGTCTTAAGTCCAATCACTCCAAAGTCCAACAACCCAAAAGTCTCTGGTCAATGCCACCCCAGATAGGTTTCTATGTAGACCCAGCTGGGGAAAGGGGACCACGGGCACTGGCCTCTCCGTGGGTTTCTGCTTCCGCTTCTCCCGAAACTGCTCGCCTTACCAGCCGCTCCAGCTCTGCTTCCTTCTGGCCCCTCATAAACTGCTCTGCTCCAACCACGCCTCGTGGCGGCTATTGTGCTCCAGTGTACTCTCGATTTCGTCCCTTGCTCTGTGGGCGCGCCACACGCCCACAACGCTTCCGTCTGCCAGTCCACTCCCGCTCCGACACTGTCCCGTGGTCCGCTGCCAGCCATCCTCACAAACTGTCCTACTCCGCCAGAGTCGTTCCACATTGTGCTTCAGGCTCCCTATTAGTCAACAGTATCAGTGCTCCAGCGTCAGTAACTCAGCTCTTTTTGTGATCTCAGCTTCTTAGATTGATCTCAGCACATGTTAGGGGAGGCAATGCTAGGCCTAGCCCAAGTGTAGTTAAGACTCGCAACTGTATCTAGGTCTTAGGGATAAAAATCAACTCGCCTCTCCACCGTGGAGAGATGAGGGTGTGCAACTGGTGCTTCTGAGCTCCACAGGAGCCCTGCACCCAGAACAATTACTGTCCCCAACCTCTCTCCTTCGGGTTTTGGAACCCATGTCCCTTGTCTAGCAAGTACCACCCAACTGAGGTTGAGTCATTTCTGTCACAAAGCAGTCCCACAGCTCGGCAGTCTGGGATGGGGTAGGCGTGCCTATGCAAATATTTGAGATTTCACATTCCGGACATTCTTTCCACACTTCCCATAATTCACCACCAGATGTCAGGGTACAGCTCATCCTGACTCTGCTTACATAGACAATAACAATTTTTTTTTGAGATTTGACTGATTAAAATATACACTCCATTGTATATGAATATAGCACTACTACCTCACACAGAAGGAGTCTGCTTCTGTTAATCCTTGCTGTGATCCTGTCCTCTAAGAACCTACAATAGTTAATTACTCCCTTGCCACCCTTCCACTGCCTTGATGGGTGGGGGAGTACAGCTGGAGGAGTTTGTGAGGGAATGTTATTGGGGACAAAGAAGGGCCTAAGAGGAGAGAATGTTAGTGAATAGGGGAGAGAGTGACTGGGACAGGAAAGAAATGATAGGGAGTAATGGAGACCAGTGGAACGAGGAAAGAACACCACAGGGGGAAAAAGAGAGGGAGGGGAAAGAGAGCAATGTAAGTGAAAGAAGGAAAGAGGGAGTTAGCAATTAAATATTATAGAAAAATTAGATTGAGGGAAACCAGACAGCTGAAGAAAACAGAAGAAAAAAACTAAGATACAGTAGATGGAACAAATGGGGCAAAGGAAGGGAAAAGGTAAACAATGGTGATACAAGGAGGAGAACAAGGAGGCCTACTATGGTTTATTACTTCAATTATTAGACCAAAAGTGTAGTGTCAACAAATAACAATTACTAACTTCCCATTAATCATGGTATCTGGTTACAAAAGTGCTGGGCCAGTCTGGCGATAAGTGCCATTGAAAGCAGTCTACAGCCGTATTTTTAAAAGAACCTTTCACTACTATCCCAGGAGTAGAAGTGTGTAAAGTAAATTATGTATTTTACACACACTTCTAGGGATTGTTATATGCCCAGCCGTCTGACCCCGTTGGATCCTATTGCTCTCACAAGCTACTGATGCCATTATGAATCCTGAAAATGGATACTCCATGGTGCAATAAAAATCTGCAGCTATTGTTAATTATATCATTATTTAAAAAGGGGGAATAACTGGAAAAGGCAATGTTGGAGCATCCTCCTGACATGACAGTTTCAACAACCATCTAAAGATTTCTTTGAATGTTTATCTTACTTTAAACTTTAAATGTTCATTCTGCTTCCCCCCTACTAGTCACAAGAGGGTGCTATTCTTTCAGCTTTAGTAGTTTGAATTGCAGAAGTTAATCTAATGGACTGAGCCTGTAGAATCTTCCCTGGATGAGATATTGCTGAATACAGTTTACCGATTGAACAGAGTGTACCAGGCTGAACAGTACTTGCTGGACTTGCTGAAATTAATAGGGTTTACCAGGCTGAACAGTGCTTCCAGAATGTACCAGTTTGGTGCATTGGACTCAATGGGATTCATACCTGCACAGTGCTGTCCTGTATTGGACAAGGTATACTGGACTGAAGAATGCTGGGGAAATATCCTGAACTTTGGCCTTAGGGGCAGACACTTAATGAGCAGCCACTTTGGGCACTCAGTGGGTAATGACAATCACCCTGTGAGCCTA
The DNA here is from genome assembly GCF_003597395.2 of Chelonoidis abingdonii. NCBI lineage: Eukaryota > Metazoa > Chordata > Testudines > Testudinidae > Chelonoidis > Chelonoidis abingdonii. Next base: position 178,057,628 of record NC_133769.1, on the reverse strand, counting down.
CTGACGGTTTGTTTGCTGAAAGTATCACAAAGCAATGGCAATAGTCCCAATATCAGGAAGAGGAGGCTGTAGTTTGATGTCTCATTAGCACCCTCAACCCCAGCCAGTTCAGATCAACAGCTCATTGGAAATAAATCTTCTGGGCTTCTCTCTCTTCCTCAGATATTTCTTCGAAAAAGGAGAAGGGCTGTTCTTCTTGCTCCGCAAGGAGGTTGGGGTTCCAAAGCCCTTGCATAATGAGGTTGAGGAAACACTGCCAACTGCTAGTTTTCTTTTTAACTCACATTCTTACCCCCTTGGTAAAAATAACAAATATGCAGTACAGTCTTTCCATGGGCTGGTCCAGCCCTCTATCCAGATAATCTATTCCCCTCGGGGCTCAGCCATCCCTCTGTCCAGATAACATTGTTAGTGAATTAGTCTAGGTTTCTTTCCAGAGGCTGGGCTTGGGCCTTGATAGAATAGTCTAGCTATAAGCCGAGCAAGATCTCTTTCCATCCTACCTGATCTGTCTATGGGAACAACCAGCTCTCTCTGTAGATAACACAGTCCATCTCTGCACTGAGCCAGCTCTTCGTCTTTCTGTGGGCTAGACTAGTACTCTCTTCAGATACCACAGTCTAGCTGTGAGCTGGGCCAAGCTTCCTGTCTAGATCATATAGTCTCTCCATGAACAGGACCCTTTCTTTGTCTGGCTAACTCTTGTTGAGGGCTATGCAATCTCTGCCTGATAATGGTCAGTCTGTGAGCTGAGCCAGCTCTGTGCATTCAAGTGACAAGCAAAGACATTAAAGCCACTTTTCCGCTATGTACCACAGAAAAGATTGACCTCTGATACAGTGCTGTCAGAAAGCTAAAGTATTCAAGGCTTTGAAGTACCAGCCACTCAAAGCCACGTGGGACCCTCCATGCAAATTTGTTACTAAAAATGTTTGTCAGGTGTCCACCCCAACAGATTAGCCAATTCCTGTTCTGTTACAAATAGGAAATTGCATAAACTTACCCTAAACATTGCAACATAAAAACATTGCATGTTAGAACTATAAGCCTGTATTTATTTTTCAGGAAAAGGTCCCAATTCAAATGGTATGCGTTTAATTTACACAACTTCCAGTGATATACTTTTTAAGCATTTTTTAAAGTTAATTTAGTGCTAGTTAAAAATGACAGCTTGACAGTCAGTGAGGCTGAAGTCGTCTTTATCCTTACAAGAGTCATAGCAAGGGTAATGGCATTATAAACTTCCTCTTCCGTACTTATGTGCCCCAAACCCTCTCCTGGAGGAGGGGCCATCTCAGGGGACTGAGCATGTGGTTCAGTCTCCAAGGTCCAATCAGTTCTTGGCCTCTCTGTTGAAACAGCCAAAAAAGAGGCCAGTTCTGATTGCGGTTTCTGTGATGTTGATATTTGTCCACTGGGAATTGGACCTGACAGCACCAAATTCAGAGACATGCTGACATCTGGTACCAATATACATAGATTAGCCCAGCTACTGGGCTCTGACTGTATTTTTTTAATGATATCTAAATTAAGGCTTTCTGTATATTAAACTGGTGATTTATTCTACTTGGAACAGTTTTGCCATGGCCAGTGACAAGATGAGTTTTGTGCCGGTGGTGAGCTTGTCCAGTGACTGCGTTTGTACAGTATGGCACATGCTTGCAACCTAACCACTTTGTGCTCCCATTCTCTTTGTTCTCTCATGCTACATGGACATAAGCTGAGTCAGTTCTGAAATGGGAGATCTCCCAAGAAATGTAGGTGCTGTAAGAGACAGTAGTGGCAGTTTGGTGTGTCTGTGACCCAAGGACCTCCTGATGCCAACTGGCAGAGGGTACAGGGATGCATAAAGGTTACAAGAATCTCTGGGTCTAGTGTTCACTAAAGATTGTCATGTAAGGTTTCTCCTGAACGTTTGGGCCACAATGGTCACCATAATTTTTGTAAAATGTATGTGTGGATAGTATGTAAGGAGATATGTATATATATTAGAAACTATGTTCTTAAGGCCGTGTAGTTAAAAACAGGTCACCCAAACATAGCGTACCTTAAGACAGACTCCACCAGACAGGAGATGAGAAACCTTTGTCCCCCTAGGTGACCATAGTGTATTGTGGGTCTTACAGTAGAAGTCTATTAGCATACTGAGTAAAGTGTTAATGAGGAGATTGCTGAGACTTCAGAAGGGAAAAAAAGAGCAAACGCAGGGAGATGGGACCCTGTTTTAGAGGTGAAGAACAAAGGACTGGTCTAGTATACCTAGGGATGCAGAAAGACATCCTGGCTTCCTCATCTGGGGATGACAAGCTGCCAGTGGGCCTTGGTCTCATGAAAAGAGGGTCTCAGCTACTGGTTGGTAAACGCTGTGGGAAGGATGTTGTGGTAAGCAGTACCTTATCAGACAAAAGGGCACCTTGTTAGCCGAGTTGAGGCTCTAGAATGCGTGTTATGAATGTATTTTATATGTAACCCTTTGTTTCCAATACTTCTGTTTGGTATCATTTGAATCCCTGTTCTTTGTTAAATAAACTTATACTTGCTTCCCCTATAAAATCTAAGGGCTGTGTGTTCAGCAGAGTTGTGTTCTAAGTTGTAACTGGTAAGCTGTGTGTACTCTTCCTTTGGGAACAGAGGATCTGATAATTCTGTGTGTGTCCAGTCAACAGGGGTGGCCAACCTATGGCTGTGGAGTCACATGCGGCTCTTCAGAAGTTAATATGTGGCTCCTTGTATAGACACCAACTCCAGGGCTGGAGCTAAAAGCGCCAGCTTTCCAATGTGCTGTGGGGGTGCTCACTGCTCAACCGCTGGCTCTGCCACAGGCCCTGCCCCCACTGCACCCCTTCCCGCCCCCTCCCCTGTGCTTGCAGTGGCCTCGCTCTGCCCTCACTTTCCCCCTCCCCCCAGCCTCCAGCATGCCATGAAACAGCTTCTTGAGAGGGAGGAGGAGGAAGCGTTGATCAATGGGGCTGCTGGTGGGTGGCACTGGGATTAAGGGTGGGGGGAACTGATGGAGTGTTGCTGGCATATTACTGTGGCTCTTTGGTAATGTATAATGGTAAATTCTGGCTCCTTCTCAGGCTCAGGTTGACCATTCCTCCGGTTGATAAGGGCTGGACACTGCAGGGGAATGCTCAATGGATGGAGTGTGCCTATTGATAGCATTCATGAAGAACAGCGGAGTCAACGTGTGCTTGAAAAGTGAGTGCTTGTGTTGCCTGTCATTGGTGGAGTTGGGGACCTGACCCCTGGCAGACACAGACAAGGCTTCCTCACGCTAAGGTGGTAGCGAGGTGCCTCACAGCCCTGGGTACCTCTGGGAAGTGTCACAATGTCACTCTTTCCCACCAGGTACTGAGGCCTTGTCTGGTGTTAGTGAGTGCAATGCTGTTGGAAAAGACATCTTTCAATGTAATACTGTTTCCAGGACCAAATCAGACAACTGTGGATTTATTTTCATATGGTGAAGTATTCCCTATCAAGTATTGTCAGTAGGGCAAATCCTGTGTTCCTAGTACATTCTAAGGTAGAGTGACCAGATAGCAACTGTGAAAAAAACGGGACGGGGGTAGGGGGTAATAGGCGCCTATATAAGAAAAAGTCCCCAAAAATGGGACTGTGCCTATAAGAACGGGACATCTGGTCACCCTGTTCTGAGGATATGATTCTTCACAGGGACTTGAGAGTTAGGAAGGAGGACTGGCTAATCTGGTTACACAGTGCTAACCTCTGCATAGTAGAACCAACGTGTTAGTAGATACCGCCTGACAATCATATTACAGCCCAGCTCACAAGTAGGTTTGAAATGCTCACAGGGTTAGGATCCATCCGTTAGCTATTTTGTACAAGGCTACAAACTCAGTAAAGTCCTGCACTCTTGGGCCAGTCAGACTGTGTTAGGAATCAGCTTAGCTGGAATCATGTTTAGCTCAAATTTAAATTTCCTTAATTTGATTTGAGTTCCAGTGGTGACAGGGCCTTAATTGCCCCTCTCCCATCAATTCCAGCAGGTCCTGGATATCCTGAGCAATGAGTTAGTGCTGGGTTTGTGTGTGTTCAAATGTGCTTAAGTGCAGCTGCAGAAATAGAGCAAAAATGTCAATAGTAGAAAGCGTTCCAGCTGACTTCATTTCCTGCAGATAACTCCCTGAAGAGGAGGGTGAGGTTTGGAGCTTGTACTGTTAGTTTACTGGTCAGGGATGGGAAAGGGTTTGGAGAGGTGAGTGGGGAGAGATATTTCAGGACACAGTTAGCAGGACATAGGGTTAAAAAAGCGAGGGTCCCATATGAAAAGGCTGTTCACATTTGCTTCCTGTCAACTTGCCATTGACACAGAAGGGTTACAGGAGCTGATGTACAACCCCTACATACAAACAGGATGTTGGCTTTTAGAGTTGATTAAGCTATGAAAAGCAGTCTCTTCCATGGCTGCACTATCGCCTTTTCTTCTGCTGAGACTTAAACGTTTGGGTTGGAACAGGAGAGATTCAGAAGGAAACTTGGCCACAACTGCTTACTAACATCATTGCTGACAAGTGGTGTGTATAGCCAGCCAAATACAAAAACACAGTCCTGTACTGAATGCTTCTACAAATCCTAACAAACATCTTCCTAAATTCATCACACAGACACCCCTTATCCCCCACAATAATTCACCACTCTCACAAACATATTCCCAGACTAAATGCCCTCACAGACACACTCAAATGAAATAGCTGCACAAACGCATCTGAGTCACATGGTCTCACAGATACACTCCAAATGTAAATGCTTTCCTTCTTCAGTAGTCTCTAAACACAGAATTGTCATTTCCCTGCATATCATCTATCTGTCCAGGTTCTTATAATGGTACTCATCATCACAGTATCTGAGCTCCTCTCAAGGGTTAATAACCAAAATCCCAAGAGGCCAGCAAACACTGTACTAAGTGTTCCTGAGCACAGCTAGGATAATTATGCTGCCTCCTTCATGGGTGTGCTGGGAGGGAAGGAAGGAGCTCCTTGTGCCCTCTGCCCTTTCCCCCACATTTTGTGCACTCCTACAGGAACAGCAGTAATTTGGCCTTAAGTGAGCTTTCTGGGCTGAGCTTCTCCCACTGTGGTATTGATCAGCTGGGAAGCTACAAAGCCCAAATGGACCACAACAACATTATTTTCTAACCCCTCTTCACCAGAGTCTGGTTTCATGTCACTTGGCGACAGCTAGATTTTTTTCTGCTGAACAGAATAGAATCAGAAAGATTCACATGTTCCTTTCTATATACAAACACATCAGACAGACTCATGGACACTACTGTACCCTGAGAAGAACCATAACCAAATAGATACACAATGTGGCAGATAGGTGCACAAGGTTATCTTTCACTTGTCAGCCTCTTCACACACGCTGTATGTAAGGGCACACAATTCCCCTTGCTTTCTCCTACCCTGCAGCCGATAATTGCTCTTCCCAAATTTTCTGCCGAAAGATTTTACAGAATTAAAGAGTGTGGTTAGTTTGGCTCAGGTTTTCTAGTGGTTTTCCGTCCAGAAACCTCCATTTACACAAGGGATTCTAGAACAAGCTCGTAGTTCACATTTTCCAGTCTTGAGACTTCAACATCCACCAGGATTCTACGTGTTCATATTCTGCTTCTTCAAGAAGAAAAACCTCTTTTTGTCATACTGAAGATGCTGGACTATGCTCACGGTATTTGCATTTAAACTGCTGTTTGGGAATCCTGTTTGTAGGAAAATCAGAGAAGAGCTTATTTGCCTTGTGGAATGATAGTTTGTTGCAGTGATAACTACAGCAGGCAAACAAAGTAAAGACTTGATACTGGGCAGCTGCAGCTATCTTCACTTGAAAATACGGCTGAAGTGATACTATCTTTGCCTAACAGTTTCCTTTTTCATAGACCTCAACTGGCAACTTCCGCTCCCTGTTTTGTGAAGAAGAAAAACACCCTCTTGCAATACACAACCCCCTCAAACCAGAAAAGAATAATGCTGAAATAGAGCCTCAGTGAGATGAAGCAATTGTTACATTTGGGTGAGAAGTGTGGTTTTTGAAGGCCTGTTATTGGACAGACATAGCAGCAGCAAACCCAGGTGAAAGATGTCACGTTGAAATCCATGGAGGATTAAGTCCTCTTGCTATCACCAAAATGGGTACAGCAAGAACAGCCAAAGTGCCCCCCTACATTTCTCCATCAATGGTAACTTAAGGGACCAACTTAAGTTGCAAGTTCCAAGCATGTGCCCACTTAAGGGACCATTTAGGAGTAAAAGGGGAGCTGAGTCTCAACATCCTGTTCAATTCTTAGTCTCTTGCTGAGGCTTCCAGTTGTAGCATTAGTGGTTTGTTGTGATGTGGAGGTATGAGCTAATGGAATGGTTCAGCAGCCAGTAGCCAGTTTTAGTCAGTAGAGTCTCTTCCCTCTATATTTACTCTGGAAGGATAGAAGCAGTATTTACATGAAGAGACTAAAATATATTAATCAGAAAACATGTGGTGCAACCCAGTCCTATTCCCTCTGTTGGGTGGAGACATACCATCCCATGTGCTTTCTCCTCCCTGACTTCCAAGCAGCCTCTGTTTTAGCACTTCCCCCATACCACCTGTGCAAAGGAAGGGGGAAGCAGAGCTGGAGTTAGTCTTTTGTTCATCAGGAACCACTTAATACCACAGACCTTGTCACACTGTTGACTACCTAGTGACTAGAGACCACTAATGCATTTTGCACATGGCACCAATCCCCCCTGCATTTGCAGTTGCTAGTGTATGGCTGTATGGTTTGGGTATGTTATTGAAGTGATGTGTATTTGTTGTGAATGATACTTTCCTCTTTGGAATGTGCTTTGAGATCTATTGATGAAAAGCACTATAAAAGAACTAAGTATTATTATATCTAGCGTTTAAGCTACTAATACCTGTAGGTATGTTGCTGTCTGAAGTGACAGTGAAACTGTATGGCTGCTATTTTTTTATATTTATATCAGGATCAAATAATCATGTTGGAATAAGTGTAAGCCAGATCTTCTACTTTGTCCAAAGAATGTACAGTGCAGGTTGGGGTTGATGCTTTGCACACCCTTGTTCCTGGGTCAGCTGTTTGCCAGGTACTCCCCAGGATTTGGTCCCGCGTCTTCCCACTGCATCTGTACAAATATTGTCACACGCTGACAGTGCCATGACTTGAAAACTCAAATCAAGTCACAAAACAAACCGGGGCTGATTTTTTAACTATCCACTGAGTTGCAAGATTTGGGACCAGCCCATGACAATTCCAGCAACCATTCTGAGAGCTTTTTGCTGGATAGGAGCTGAGGATATGTCTACATTGCAATGTAAACCTAAGGCTAGTGGAACTCGATTCAGCAGACCTTGAATTATAGAGCACAGGGCTTGAGCATCTACACTGATTGTCAACCCCAGGTTAAGAATTTTGTAACCTGGGCCTGAACCTGAGGTTCCAGCATTCAAACTGCTGTATGCAGATCTGAGTCCAACCAATCATATTGCAGACTTCCTAATACCCTCCTGCTCTAGCCTTTTGTTCATGGTGAAGTGTGGGAAAATGTGACTGTCTTAGCAAGAGAAAGAAAGTTGGCCTATAGGATTATGACATACTTTTGGTGGCTCCCAGAACACGAGTCCAGTGGGGCTGCATCTACACTGCAGAGCAATAGGGTTTGAACCCTGGTCCTGGCTTGACTCAGGCTTGGACACTCCACCTCCATGGAGTCCTGGGACCCTGAGTCAGATTGTGTATGGATGGAAGTAGTCTATTAGGTTCAGTCTTGAGTTCAAACCCTGGGCTTACATTGCAGTGTATACATACTCTGAGTCACAGAGTAGCCTAGAACACATCAATATTGCAATTAAGAGGTAAAAATATCGTGACTTAAGTTTATTTTATTCCAGGATCTGCTAAACAATAATAGGGTTTGTATGCAAAGCAGTCGCTTTAATAGGACAAGACATAAGTATGCTGTAGGGCCATATAGTTATGCTTTGATGGCATCTAGGTGGCTAACATCACCACAACCATGAGGAGGGTCAAGTTTAAATCCTGAACCTGGCTTTCAGAAAATACTTTTAAATCTTCTTTTACCTGTCCTGGAGGCAGAGTTATGAAACAGGACTGTCCAGTGGGTTGTGTCACTTCCCAGCTCTGGAGGATGGAGACCCTGCAATTGACCAAAAAAAAAAAGTCTTTCCAAATTCCTCTGCACTCCTCCCTGTAGGTGGGGATCTGATCCTCTGCACTGATCTGTGTAAATGGGGATCAACATTCTGTGGGTGGAGCATGTGCATGAGGGCTCCTAAAACAGGCATGATGAGCATTTGTTTAGTTGACATTTCTGTGATCTGTATGGAAAGCAAAATGCTCTTGTGGTTTAATTCTTCCTAACTTAGGCCCTGTCTACAGTTGCAAGTTTCTACACAGTAAAACAGCTTTCTGTGTTGTAACTCCCGAGGTGTACACAACGCCAAGCCACGTAGTGCACAGAAACTGTGTAGTTGCAGCACTGTAAAAAAAACACCTCAATGGGAGGCGTACAGCTTTCTGCACTGGGGGTACAGTGCTGCAGTGCCAGTGTAGACACCCTGGTCAATTACAGTGCTACAATTGGCCTCTGGGAGGTGTTCCACAATACCTGTTCTTGCCTTTCTGGTCATCGGTTTGAACTCTGCTGCCCTGCCCTCAGGTGACCAACCGTCATCCCCACCCCGTACATTCCTTCCTGTTTGCTCGGTGATGCGTGCAGTGGTCTGAGCACATCTTTCCAGGTGGCCATGCCTGCTCCACTCACCAGGTGATCCCCGCTTGGAGCAATGCCGAGCTGCTTGACCTCCTCAGCATTTGGGGAGAGGAGGCTGTCCATTCCTAGCTGCGCTCCAACCATAGGAATTATGATACCTACGGACAGATTTCACGATACATGTGGTGATGTGGGACTAACCCCTGTGGAGCCTCCTCCTGGTCATCTGGGGAATTAGCTCTTCCAGCCACTGGAGCACCCTCTACAGGCCGGTGTCCTGCTGCCACAGGCCCCCATGTCCCTCCCAGGACCCAGTGCCCCTTATCTTTGAGGTGCTGCCCCTGGCAATGCTCCCACAGTCTCAGGGTCTCCCCACCCAGGGGAACCTCCAACCCTCTATTCCTATCTTGCCTCAGTCATGGACTACTGCCAGTCACCATCTAGCCCCCGCACCCTGGGGCAGACTGCAGTGTAAGCCACTCATCATAGGCAAGGTTGGTCTGGACCTGCTGCCTCTGTCTGGTAAGTGGATTTGATTTTGGGAATCATTGAAGCAAGTTGTTGGGAGCAGGAGGGTTTCAGAAAGCAGGGTTGTGCCTGTATGATGCACGTACCACCACATGCCTAGTCTGAGCAGCAGAACAGACTGTTGATTAACTCCCTCACTTCACAGGAATCTGCCTCAGAGATCTCCAGGAAACTCTCATGGAGATACTGGGCAATCCGCTGCCGCAAGTTCTTTGGCAGAGTTTCTTTGTTTCTTGCCCCATTAATGGTAACTTTTCTGCGCCACTGTGCCATCACAGGGGGCTAGAAGGAGGACCATTGCTGCACACATTGGAGCTGCATAAGGGCCAGGGCAGAAGCTGCAGTCTTAGAGAAGACTCTCCCTTGATTCCCTGCTCACCCTCAGCAGCGAGTTATCTTCCACGCCCCCTCCCATGCCCGCAAGAGCTGGCTGTCCCCAAGAGCCACATGCCCAGTGTACAGTAGGATCCAGGAACACTGATTTCCCCTGCTTCTGCAGCTACTCACCATTTTGGGGGTCTTGTGGCTCATGTGTGCCTGCCTGGGGTCAGCCGGTTAGTGACAGGTATGTGAATACTGGCTGTGTTTTAAATCACTGAATCAGTGGTCTGTGTGTTGCAAACAATACTGCTTCTGTAAAATGTTGCATTTTGGCTTGACAGAGATGACCTTGGGAGCCCAGCCTCCCTCTTTGTTATCGCTGGCTGAATGGCTGCGCAGAATTAGAAAGTGGCCACAAAGAACTAAGGAGGACTTTCTGCGTGATGTTATGATGCACTCCGCTGCCGAAAAACAGGAATTGAAGGAGTGGAGGGACAGCGAGAAGAGGGACTGAAAGGAGAATGCAGCATGCCAGAAATTAAGCCACAGAGCGGCTCTTAAACATTATGGAGCTCCAAGCGGACACGCTCCAGGCGATACTAGCACTGTAAACCGAGCAGCTCCACGCCCAGCCTTCCCCTGCAGCTGCTGTCGCAAAACTCTTTCCCATGCATCTCTCAGACACTGCCAACACATTCTTATCAACCTCCTGGCTCCAATCTGTGCTTGTGGCATTCCACTCCCCCATCACAGTCCAGCCCTGCAGACTCCCAGTACCCACAGCACTCAACCCCCCATCCCTCTACAGTTTGTCCCTGCTGAAGTACAGTACCCGGTGCACTGTGCTCCAGAAGAGAAGGTTGGATATGATCCCTGGACATACAGAAATCTTTAGCCATCCCGGGACCGCACCTCTTCCTGGGACTTTCCCTTCCCCCATCCCCCTTCGTGCTGATGTGTTTTTTTGTTTGATATTCTCCTTCGGTTGCTGTTTTTTAATAAAAGAATTGTGTTGGTTTGAAAGCAATTTTTATTCTATAAATTGAAAGCAAACAGAGCCCTACAAAGCAATACACAGTTATCTTAAACCTTCATATTGCATCATCTGCACCAATCACAATCACCTCCTAGCATTACACTCCTGAGCATAGCAACAAATATTAGTGGCTTTCAGCTTCAGATTGCTGCCTCAAGGCATTCCTGATCCTTATGGCTCTGTGCTGAGCCCCTCTAATAGCCCTGCTTTCTGACTGTTCAAATTCAGCCTCCAGGCACTGAGCCTCAGCGGTGCAGTCCTGAGTGAAGCTTTCACCCTTCCCTTCACAAATATTATGGAGTGTACAGCACCCTGCTATAAACGTAGGAATATTGTCATGGGCCAAGTCCAACTTCCCTTATTGGCAGCGCCAGCAGCCTTTAAACAGCCAAAAGCACACTCAACAGTCATTCTGCCCTTGCTCAGCCTGTTGTTGAACCGCTCCTTGCTGCTGTCAAGTTGCCCCGGGTATGGCTTCATAAGCACGGCATTAAGGAAGAGGCGGTGTCTCCCAGGATCACAGTGTGCATTTCGACTTCCCCTATGGTGATCTTCTGGTCTGGGAAGAAAGTCCCTACTTGCAGCTTCTTGAACAGGCCAATGTTCCGAAATATGCATGCGTCATGCACCTTTCCAGAGCAGCCTGCGTTAATGTCTGTGAAATGGGGCCACGATGATCCACAATCGCCTAGAGAACCATTGAGTAATACCTCTTTCGATTAATGTATTCAGTGGCTAGGTGGTGTGGTGCCAGAACTGGAATATGCGTGCCATCTATCGCCCCTCCACAGCTAAGGAAGCCCATTTGTGCAAAGCTATCCACAATGTCACGCACATTGCCCAGAGTCAGGGTCTTTTGGAGCAGGATGCGATTAAAGGCCCGGCATACTTCCATCAACATGAGTCCAACGGTCGACTCTCCCACTCCGAACTGGTTAGCGACCGATCAGTAGCAGTCTGGAGTAGCCAGCTTCCTCAATGCAATCGCCACACGCTTTTCCAGCAGCAGGGTAGTTCTCATTCTTGTGTCCTTGTGCCGCAGGGCTGGGGCAAGCTCATCCCACAGTCCCATGAATGTGGCTTTCCTCATTCAAAAGTTCTGCAGCAACTGCTCATCATCCTAGACGTGCATGACGATGTGATCCCACCACTCAGTGCATGTTTCCCAAGCCTCAAAGTGGTACTCCACTGTGGTCAGCACCTCTGTGAATGCCACAAGCAATCTTGTGTCATAGCTAGTACACATGGCAAGATCGATGTTACAGTCCTCCCGCCTTTGTAGTTTAAGGAATAACTCCACTGCCACTCGTGATGTGGTAGTCAGAGCAAGCAGCATACTGGTCAACAGTTTGGAATCCACTCCTGCAGACTGAAGAGGCAGAGCGTGCTGTACGCAAACCATTGAAAGATGGCGCCAAACGTGGACAGAAGTACAAGGATTGCTGGGATGCGAAGCAATGCATCATGGAGCATTGGGACAGGACCTAGGATACCCCAGGACCGCCTATGCCTTTCCACAACTCTTAGCAGCAGAAGAGAAAGAGATGGTTGGTGGGATAGCTGCCCAGAGTGCACCGCTCTGAATACTGCTGCAAGTGTGAACACACTATTGTGTGGGCAGCTGACAGTGTGAACACACAACAGTGGTTTCCCTTCAGCGCTCTCTGAGTGGCGCTGTGCCAGCGCTGTAACTCTGCCAGTGTAGACATACCCTAAATCCTGTGCATCTACCAACAACAAAAACAAAAACAGCTTTACCACCACAACTGTAGCTTTATTTGTCAGTGCTCAAGTCTTTACTGAGAAAAGTAGCACCCTGGCTAAGTGGCGAAAAAAAAAAAGACTGGAAGTGGAAAAAGTCAAGCCTGTTTCAGACTTAGCAATTTACATCCCTAGTTGGGACCATCTTTTTATTGTGTGTTTGTACAGCACCTACCACTGTGAAACCTTCATCCTTACAAAATAATAATAATATATCTGCTCCTCTTATGTTCCCCATGCCCATCCCAAGTGTCAGTTAAAATCTTCTCACCCCCTACAGATTAAAAAGGTCAGAAGTTGAAAGAGGAGAAGAAAAAGACAGAAGGAACGGCTGCAGCAAAAGGAAAAGAACCCAGATACAGCAAGAAGGAAAATTCTGCAGACCCAGAGAGGGAGAATAATGACAAACAGAGGAGGGGAAGAATGCAGATGTAGGGAGGAGAAGAAGAAGAAAGAAAAGGAAAAAAAAAGAAAATTATGGTGGGAGTATGGACAGAAGAGAAAAAAAAAGGGAGAGATACAGAGGAAATACACGCTTAGTGCCCCCATGTTTGGGCAGAGCAGCAGAGTTTGCAGCTAGCTTTCTCTTGAGCCCTGCACTCTGGGAAGGACAGTATCTGTTTAGATTTGTGTCTAAATTTAAACTCTGATTGCTTTGCCTCCCCCACCACTCCCCACCCTCCCTTCCTCTCAACCACCCTCCCTCCTTCCTTGTTCTCTAGTGCAGGGCTGCTCACTGGGCTCTGTCAGTGCTCAAGCTGAGCTGGGGGTTGGATATTATATTATACGCTGCTCGCAGTGTGTTCTTACTCTGGCTGAGCAGAAACTTTCCACAGCTAAGTGGGGAAAGGGTGGGGAAGAACGACTGTCCTGAGGACACCCCTCACTTGCAGGATATGGAGGTAAAAAATTTATTTCAGTAGCCGCGCGTTACTTTGCTGACTTGCTTGCCCCAGAAGTTCAGAATGAATTAGCTCCATCTTTACATGACACTTTCCCACTAGGTGCAAGTAATAATTTCAATTTGCTGTATTAAGCTGTAAATGACCCCTTGGAACTTCATGCACAGAGTTATTCTAAAGTTGCGGGCGGGGGGATAGAAGAAGAGAGCATGTGAATATAGGGGAGGAGTGTGGAGTATCATTCACTTTTGAGCCTCTTCCCCTGAGTTGAAGAAGGCAGTAACCTTCAAGGGCCTGCATCATTTTGAAGCATGATTCAAACACTCGGTTGTAAAATTGGGCACAGGAGGAGGAACTAGCTGATAGAGCTGAAACTTCAGGCTTCATTGGGGTAGTAGTAGCCATACATCTCAGCTGCCCCTTTGCAGGAATGTCCTTTATTTTAGATCCCAATATTCCTTCTGTCCCTTGTGGATCTTGCAATCTCACTTTCATTGTCGAAATCAGAGATTTTTGACTCAGGAAGCAGTGGACATAAGAAACCTTGTTTATGCAAAAAAATTCATACCATATATTTAAGAATTTCTTGTACTTTTCATTGCACCCCCAATCTTGTCCCAGGGAACGCAGGGAGCATGGTCTGATGGTGGGAGTACAGAGATATGGGTCAGGATTCCAGAGTTTTATTCCAAACCCTGCCACTGACTTGCAGCATGACCTTGAGCACAGGGCTTCACCACTCTGTGCCTGAGTTTCCAGTAATACAAAATGGGGGTGATAGTGCTCCCCTAGCTCCCAGGGATGGTATGAGGCTGAATTCACTAGACTTTTTAAAGCACTTTGAGAGCCTTAGATGAAAGTTGCCATAGAAGAGCAAAGTATTATTTATTGTTATTAATTAGGGCATAGAATATAGAGAGATTTGAAGTTTTGACAATTCTAACAATGACAAAAGATTTTCTCATTCATTCCTCTGCAATTACAGATCTTGCTAAGTACCTTATTGTATTCTTTCTGGGGAAATAAGTTTTGCATTAGGCCCCAGTCCTAGTGGTGAAGTGGCTCTGAGCACAGGAGACACGCAGCAAGAATAGGGAACAGTGTTCCTTGGGCACCTCCATAATTTTTCTCTGAATATTTCCACTGTGCAGTTCACCTTGGGAGTTCTGCTAACTCCCAGTTGCTAAACCAGCTCCTCTGCATGCTTGGATTTCCTAAGGGCACAGGTTAAAGAGCAGGCACCTTCAGTAGAAAGTCCTCAAAAGGCAGTCAGACCTTTGGTCACCCAGGTTTTATGTGTGGAGCAGAATCAAGCAGTGATCACACTAACTCAAGATGAGCCATGTTGCAGGGGTCACAAATTAAGTGGATTCCTATGGGATTGTGGATTTGATATAGCCAAGCCTGGGTCATTAACTGTCCTTAAGTTACAGTTAGTTTTATCGTCTTTCATTGTACAGCATCCTGTGATGTCTTCTGTCTGAGAAAGGGCTTTGTTGTTTGTCTCATAAGCAAAAGAAACAGACTAAAGGTTATCCAGGGGTGATTCTCAGCCTGTTAGGAAACTGAAAATATATAAAGCTATAAAGTCAGACACTCGTGAAATTCAGGGGCTAGTAGAAAATCTAATATAAAAAGTACTTACTATGCAGGAAATCACATGCTTACGGGCAGACTAATACTTAGAGCGGGAGCAGACATTAGGTCCCATCTAATCCATTCTCAACCAGCACAGGACAATGTGTTTTCTAGTGTTTCATGCAGTTGTGTTTTAAAGGTCACAAGAAATGTGGCTTCCACTTCCTTTGGGAGACACACAAGGCCTACTAGATCTCATTATCAGGAAGTTCTTCCTCAGATTTAATCTAAGATTTTCCTTCTCTTGATTTTTCCCATTACTCCTAGCTATCTCCTTTTTACCACCATAAATTATTGTCCTGCCTATACTTTTACTTGCTCCAACCATTTGTAGACCATCACATCTCCTTTTAGTTATTATATTTAACATTTAACAGCACCTTTCATCTTCAAAAACATTTTACAAATCATAAACTAAGTCTCTCAAACCATTGGAAGAGAAGTTAATACTGTACACAGATATTAGGCCACATATGAAGCCAGTGGCAGAGGTAAGCTCAAAGACTCAGGAATTCCCAGGTCCCTTCTCAGTCTGCTTCTCCCTCATTAGAGCATTTCACAGACCGCTGGGTCAGAATATAGTGGTAGATACAGACTTTTGTCTGAAGGATCCATGCTTAATGCATCGGTGCAACAGGAACAAGAAGTTCTGTCATTTTCCCCCTTTGCCAGACAGTTTGCTTCAGTTGTAGAGTTCAGAGCAGTTATGTGCTCTGTAGCTGGTATAATTGGCAAGCTCTTCACGCTAAAGGGACAGATGATGATTACCAGCACTACAGAATGAGATGGGCTACCTCCAGATGATTGCCATTTCCATCAGATCTCCAGAACCTTTAGAAGAAAAATAGCCAGGGCTCACTTGCCTTGTGTGGTTTTATTGCTGCTGTTTTTCTTTGTGTTTTGTTGCTAGAATCTTATCCAGTCTGCCATCAGGAACATACTGAGCATTTAGTTAGGTCAGCTGTTTTACAAACAAAGATGAGTTAGCACCCCAAGTAAGGGAGAATACAGCAAAGTCCAAGGTTGCCAGTTCCTATGGTTTCACTGTGAGTTTCATGATATTTTGTTTTTCTTAATGCCCCCGCTCCTGGAGTCAGGTTTAACCTAAAAATTTCGTCTTTCATTTTTTAAAAATAAGCTTCTAGCCTTCATGGCTGCAGACCAAAGCTTGAAAGTGTGAATCCTAAAAGGCTCCACCTGCAGACTGCAAATAAAGAGAACTAAAATGTAAAACACTTGGGGTTAGCAATACTGAAAGCCAAACTTCCTTCAGGAGTACATTCACTATATTTTCTCCCCAGGACCCACAGAATTGGGAGTAGGGGAAACATGCAGCCCTGTTACTTTGTAATTACTTTAGAAGGTTTGGAGTTTGGTCTGAATAAGCAGCCTCAAGTTCAAATGCATTGTGGAACTGTAAGAGCCTCTGAGCTTTATGAAACTCAGCTGGAAACCTTGTGAGATTAGGCCTCTTGTGGAACAACCTCCTATTGCTGGTTAAGTAGATTATTGTTATGGCATTTTCCCTGCCACTCTTATGCTGGAGACTGGTAGCACAGAGGCACATAAAAGTTACAAATAAAGTAGGCGGAAGCAATCCAAGTCTCTGAGCTTCAGTTTGTTTTCTAGACTAAGGTGAAAAGTGGTTCTTATTTTCTCTAAACAGTGGGAATGCAGCTGACAACTTTATTTTGGGGACATTTACCTATCCCTTTTCTGTATCCCTCAGCAAGTTTCATTTCTCCTCCTGTTGGTGTCTATTCCTGTCTCCCTCCAGGAAGCTGACTCCTGATGGGTTCTCATTTTGCCATGCAGGAGAGCAAAAGAGTACTCTGCTCCTTTGGTAGCTCATTTGGCCACTTCATTTCTGTGGCTATGTACTGAATGGGTTCCCTGTCCCACAGCCTGTGTTCTTTCTGCTTTGGGGCATCCTCCACAGGAGGCGTGTACAGAAGCTGCTGGGCTATGGGTTCTCACCTGATACAGGCGGGGCATTGAGTATGAGAATGACATCAACTCCTTACTTCTGCTACTGCCACAAGAACCCATGGTGGCCTGTACCCTGGTCCCAATAGGTGAGATAGTGGGGAGAAGCAGAGGAGTGGAAGGAATATTCTCTCAGCCCTCTTCCCCTTTCCTCCCACATGAGCTGTCAGACTCATCATCAGAGTCCAACACAATGGCTCCCTCTGAAGGGAATACAGACAGACTTACCTTCCTATTTAACTGCACATTCAGACAGACTGCGGCAGAGAATAGCACTGAGCTCTAGTCTACCATTACTATATTATACTAAAAATCCAGGGGGCTAAAGCCCTCTCCCCAAGCCCCAACACTGCTGCAGAAGCAGTTATTCTGTCTCTACTAATAATTGTTCAGCATCAGGTAGAGCAAGGACTTGAATGTGGGTTTCCTGCAGCTCAGATGATAGCTCTAACCACTAGGCTATTGGTTATTCTGGCTGGTGGTACTCTCTTAGGGCATGTTTACATTTCAAAGTGGGGATGTAATTCCCAGCTCAGGAAGATATACCCATGCTAGCTCTATCAAAGCTAGCATGCTAAAAATAAGAGCGTAGCCACTGCTTGAGCAGCTGGAGGGGCTTGGCACCCTGAGTACACTCTCGTCCGAGACATGAGGCATGTTCCCAGGGTGGATAGCTCAATTTTTTAGTGCAGGGTATTTAGTGCAGGGTATTTTTTAGTGCAGGGTGGCTAGCTCAATTTTTTAGTGCACTAGCTCAATTAGAGCTAGCACAGGTATGTCTTCTTGAATTGGGAATTACAACCTCGGCTCAAAGTGTAGACATACCCTAAAAGTCTCATTTTCATTCTGATGAGAAACTAAAGCAATTTTTTAAACTGCAGCGGTTTTATTTTTCACAAAACAAAGTTATTGTTTTCCAACCAGCCCCAGTATAATCCTATCAGCCTCCTGAGCCAAAGATTGGACAAGTCACTCTTCTCCAGCCCATCACCACTTTTTAATAGGCTGAAAGTGTTGCAGTTGAGCAGCATAATACACTTCCTTTAGTGAGTGAGTACATCAGCTCACCACATTTCAGGCACCTGTGTGTCTGGAGAGTGGAGAAGGGGAAAAGTCAGCTTGCTTTATACATACTGTTCGTGTGGGTCTAGGAAATCCTGTGACCCTTCCTCATGGAAGTGATGGGATCAGTGCTAACTAGGGCATCAGTCTGTAATTTTGTCAAACAGTGCAAAATTATTTCCCCTTGGATGATCCTGTGTGTGCAAGTCACAATTCTAATGATAGTTGGGGGAAGGCGTGCGTGTGTATGTGAGATCCTGTGTTCTTGCTTCACAGTTCCAATGACAGTTGAGTGCATGAGGCAGTAGGGGAGGAGGTTTGAACTACCAGCCCTGCAATCTGGGATCTCCAGCAATAATAAAGACTGTGTATGCAGAACGTAAGAGTCTATTCTAATGACAGGGCCAGCTCACTCTCTCGCAGCTCCTTTAGCTCTGCAGAGTGAAAGCTTGTTCTGGTCTGTCAAGTCAGCAGAGGTGACTTGAGGACAACCACATTCAGCACTGAGATGATGGGAGATCTTCCATTTACTGCAATGTGAACACTGCCTGCTTAAGCTAGGGTGGAATTTGGTCCACAGGGAGCATATATATTGTTTAAGAAGGGCTATTTTTACTTAGTTACTTGGATTATATTACTGAGTCATTATTTAGTCTCATCTCTCGGCTATTAGTCCAAGGCCTTCCAAAGTCAATCAATGCAGGGCCCAACTGATCCACCAGCTAGGAGCCTCATCCAAGGAATGCTTTTACGTTAACAATTTTCCAGCCTATATCTTTGTAAAATCTTATTGCCAGCACAGGCAACATAGTGATGCAACAATACTGCCAGCAGGAATTGCAACAGGGTTATCTTTCCTGATATTGTCAACTAAATAGAACTGGACCAAATTATTTTCACTTACATGCATATAGCTTCACTGAAAGGATTTAATGGGTGTAATGGAGCAGAATTTGGCCCTTGGTAAATATACTATAAAATAACTATGGGTGTCCTCTACTGAACAAAGGAAGAGGTTTCTCCAGCTTTAGCTTCATGACAGTCTTTACAATTGGAAGGAAGTGCACTGATGTTGTACAAGGTAATTCCATGGTGGTACTTCTCCTTTGGACAATAGTCTCCAGTTTTAGAACTATTGTTCTAAGAAACAACAAAAATGATGTTTAAGTAACAACATTACGGTTCTTGATCAGAGCATATCTTGTTACAAGCAACTCTCTGGTTGTCCTTGTCATAGACTAACAGATGCTGAAAAAGGTAACTCAGTGGCTATGCTGGCCACCACATGTGGGCTGTTCGAGATAATACCATAGTTGCCTTTGCAACACAATTTGTTTAATATTAGTACTTTGATTTCCTTGGATTAAAGGTGATCTAGATGGGCAAAGTGCTTTCTAAACAGAGTGGATGATCACACACTGTCCCCACACTGAAATTGCTGAGACTCTCACCTGCTGTAATGGCGTACAGGCATATCTCCTCTCATTCGAAAGGACTGCTCAGTGTGAGGCGTGGCCCCAGGAGCAGTGGGCCAGCATTCTCGCCCCTTTTTTGTGTGGAGAGGCCCAGAAGACTGACTTTGACTTGCCAGCCACAGACGTCACTAACTATACCCGGCTGAAGGCAGAGATCCTAGCACAATCAGGGATGATGGCCGCGGTACGGGCCCAAAGGTTCCATGAGTGGAAATACCAGGAGAATAAACCTCTGAGGTCCTAGCTATTCGACCTCATGCACCTCACACGGAAGTGGTTACAGCCCAAGGTATGCAGCCTGGAGGAGATTTTGGAGACCCTGGTCATGGACCATTACATGCGGGGACTGCCACCAGATCTCCGCAAATGGGTAGGCCAGAATGATCCGTCCACCTACAACAAGATGATCATGCTGGTAGAAAGGCAGATGACAGCCAGGGAATTGACCCGACTACCCAAGGAAGGCCCCTTTCGAAGCAAGCACCCAACCCAACCCTGGAAGGGTGGGCAGCGAAACCCCTGGGGAGTCCTAGGTGGAAGAAGGAGGGAGCTGAAAACCAGCAGGAACCCCAGAAGGTCAGGAATGGCCTGAGTCGGGCAAACCCTGGGACTAAACCCCCTAACCCATGTGATGAGGGAATGACTAGAAGTAATTATAGATGTTCTGCATTGGGGAGTGTCCCAGCACCTATAAGCCTATGCAATGTAACTTGAGGGATTGGGAGGTCCCATGCCCCTTCTTCCACCTCAGAGGGGTTGCATTAGCCCCACATAACTACACCAGGCTGGTAAGGATAAATGGAGCAGAGACTACCGCGCTTGTGGACTCTGAGAGTGCTATCATCTTCATATTGGGTAAGCTGGTAAAAAGTAGCCAGCTGCTACAAGCCAAATACGTAGCAGTGACGTGCATGCATGGGGCCATTACCCCACCATCCCGGTGGAGACAGAGGTTCAGGGGACCCGAGGTGACAGTGAGCATAGTTCCTAAACTCCCATATATTGTAGTCATTGGGAGGGACTATCCAGGGTTTGATAATTTACTCCCCCTGGAGAGGCTGGAGGGAGGTGGGGACCCTGAGGGCAATGACTCGTCGCCAGGGGAATGTCAATCCTTGATGTTTATTTGCTGAGATTTCTTAGGATCTGTTCTCATCTCCCCAAAAGACCTGGAAGACAAAAAAAAAAAAAGAAAGGAAAGCCTTGGGAACCTGGATCCTGACCCAGGGCCATAAGACTGCCCTAGTAGGAAGATGGACATGAGCAGCCAACAGAGAAACTACCACCACGGAAGGTGAGCTGGAGGCCAGCCTCAGCCGTGACGGCAGCAAGCCTATGGAAGAAGCAGAAGCCAGCCCCTGGGAGCTTGGGCAGATTAGTCCCAGGAGAAAGACTTTCAGGCGGGTCCAGGCAGAGGACCCCAGATATGATAATGCCAGGAAAAAGATGGCCGAGATAGATGGGATACCCGTGGATGGGAAGGTCTGGAATCCAGGACCTCACTTTACAGAGTGGTGCCAATGCAGGAGCAAGAGATACAACAACTTCTGGTGTCACGAAAGCATCAAAAAGCCATATGTGACTGGTTGAATCACAGAAACTCTCTTGGGAACTGTCAACTCATGTTTCAAGACTACTTCTACTCCTGCTTTCCCTGCCAGTTCGGGACCCCAGCACCCTGTCTTGCTGAGCCAGACACACCCGTTTGCTCCAACAAAGACCCAGGGTCTGAATTACTTGCCCCAAATCTGCAGAGTTAACTGAAAGTAGCTTACAGAAGTGTTCTTGTCACTTACGCTCAGATGCCCAACTCCCAATGAGGTCTAAACCCAAATAAATCCGTTTTACACTGTATAAAGCTTATACAGGATAAACTCATGAATTGTTTGCCCTCTATAACACTGATAGAGAGATATGCACAGCTGTTTCTCCCCCTCTCCCACCCAGGTTTTAATACATACTCTGGGTTAATTAATAAATAAAGAGTAATTTTATTGAATACAGAAAGTAGGATTTAAGTGGTTCCAAGTAGTAACAGACAGAACAAAGTGAATTACCAAGTAAAATAAAATAGAATACACATGTCTATGTCTAAGAAACTGAATACAAATAAAATCTCACCCAGTAAGCTTCCTTACACAGACTGGTCTCCTTCTAATCTGGGTCCAGCAATCACTCACACCCCCTGTAGTTACTGTCCTTTGTTCCAGTTCCTTTCAGATATCCTTGGGGGTGGAGAGGCTCTCTCTTTAAACAGCTGAAGACAAAATGGAGGGATCTCCCAGGGGGTTAAATGGACTCTCTCTCTTGGGTGGGTAGAGACCCCCTCCTGTGCAAAGTCCAGGTCCAAGATGGAGTTTTTGAGTCACATCGGCAAGCCACGTGTCCATGCATGACTCAGTTTTTACCAGCCAAGCCACATTCCTGGGAAGGCTCAGGTGTGAATTGTCATCTTCAAGTTCATTGTTGGATTAAGTGGTTTTTGATTGGGCACTTTTCTCAAGAAGCTGACAAAATGCCCTACTGGGCTAGTTAAAATCAAGCCAGTACACAGCCAATATTCATAACTTATACAAAAATGATACATGGATACAAATAGGATGAATACATTCAGTAGGTCATGACCTTTACATAGACATGTTACATGGCATATGTAGCCTAAAACATATTCCAGTTATGTCATATATATACATTCATAAGCATATTCCATAAAGCCTTATGGGGGACACCGTCACATCATATTGAGCCTTGCCCACAATCACCTGTTTGGAGGACACCTAAGGGTAGAGAAAACCCAGGCATGGATCCTGAGGAGGTTCTTCTGGCCAGGAATACACGAACATGTCTGGCAATACTGCACTTCTTGTTCAGAGTGTCAACTACATAGCCCTCGCCCACACTTGCGGGCCCCTTTGATACCTCTTCCAATAATAGAGGTATCATTGAATGCATAGCCATGGATCTGGTAGGGCCCCTAGAGAAGACAGCTCAGGACCACTAACATGTGCAAGTTGTACTGGACTATGCAACCCAGTACCCAGAAGCTGTTCCCCTACGCAACACGGCTTCCAAGACAAAAGCTGAGGAGCTAGTATAGATGTTTGCCCAGCTTGGGCTACCCAAGGAGATATTGACTGGTCAAGGGACACCTTTCATGTCCAAGCTGATGAAAGATCTCTGTTCGTTGCTCCATGTATAATCCCTATGGACCTCTGTATACCACCCACAAACAGATGGCCTTGTGGAAAGATTCAGTAGGACCCTCAAGGCCATGATCAGGAAAGTGGTGAGCCGGGATGGGAAAGATTGGGATACCCTATTGCCTTATCTCATATTAGCCAGGGTGGCACCCGTATAGTAGTTCGAACGGGTTTCTCTCCGTTCGAACTACTATACGGGTGCCACCCTGGGGCATATTGGATATAGCCAAAGAAGCCTGGAAAGAGCAGCCAAATCCCAGAAGGAACATAGTCAAGCATGTACTGCAGATGAGGGCTCATATAGCCCAAGTTACGTCCATTTAGAGAGAGCACAGGAGACCCAACGAACCCATTTAACCACCAAGCAAAGCTTTGATAGTTCCCACCAGGGGATCAGGTGCTGGTACCCACAGCAGATAGTAAACTGTTGTCCCAGTGGCAGGGACCCTGTGAAGTGATCGACGCCATGGGGGAGGTGAACTATAAGATGTGGCAGCCAGGCCACCGGACACCGGAGTAAATTTACCACATCAGTCTTCTAAAACCTTGGCATGATCGAGAGACATGCTTAGTCATCCAGGAGGCCCTTCCCCTTGCTTACGTGAGCGAGTGAGGATATCACCCGACTTGATGCCGATCCAAAAGATCAAGGCAGCTGACATGATTAATCACACCCGAGATGTGTTCTCTATGAAACCAGTGCAGATGACTGAAACCTATCAGCATATCCACACGATCCCCAGAGCCAAGGTAATATTGAGACCCTACCGAATCCCAGCAGCCAAAAGAGAAGAGATGAAGGCCGAAGTAAAGAAAATGTTAGAACTGGGGTTATTGAAGAATCTTACAGTCAGTAGTCCAGTCCAATCATTTTAGTGCCTAAATCTAACAGTACCACGAGATTCTGTAATGACTTTCACCAACTGAATGAAGTATCCCAATTCGATGCATACCCCATACCATGCATCGACAAACTGATTGACCAACTGGGTAGTGCCAAATTCTTGACTACACTGGATCTGACTAAAGGTATTGACAGATTCCTCTGACCAAAGAAGCTAAAGAAAAGACAGTGTTCTCCACCCGGGAGGGGCTATTCCAGTACACCGTCTTCTCTTTTGGGCTACATGGGGCATCAGCCATATTCCAATGCTTCATGGATAAGGTCCTGCACCCCCATAGTAGTTATGCAGCCACATACCTAGATGATGTCATCATCCATCTGCCAGACTGGGGAACCTACTTAGAGAAAGCTGAAGCAGTACTGCATATCTTAAGGCAGGGTGGCCTCACCACTTATCCTGCTAAATGCACCATAGGGCAAGTCCCCTAATGGACCTGGTAAAGGCCCGAGGTCCAGACACGGTGAAGTGGACCGACGCAGCAGAGGGGGCGTTCACATACATTCAGACAGCCCTCTGTAATGATCCCATACTCATAGCCCCAGACTTTAACAAGGAATTTATTTTACAAACAGATGCTTCCGAGGTGGGGTTGGGAGCTATTCTATCACAAATGGTGGAAGAAGAGGAACACCTCATCCTTTACCCAAGCAGAACGATGCTCTCAAGAAAACAGAAATACGCAGTAGTCGAAAGAGAATGCCTTGCTGTCAAATGGGCCATGGAGACATTGTATTATTACCTCTTAGGACAGAGATTTACTCTTGTGACGGACCATGCACCCCTCCAGTTGATTCAGCGGAATAAGAAAAAGAATGCAAGGGTCACCAGGTGGTTCTTATCTCTCCAGCTGCTCCAGTTCTGTACACAGCACAGGGCTGGATGCCACCATGACAATGCTGATGGTCTGTCACGAGCACACTGCCTGGTGTTCCAAGTTGCCCAACTCTATGGTATTCAGCCTCGCCGTGGGGGGGAGAGTATGTGATGGGGCAAGGCTAGATGGCTATAGGAAAGTAGTGGGAGACAGATAATATTAGCCCAAGACTAAACAAATCCCTGTTACCAAGGTAAGCAAATGGCAGTTGCTCCAGGTCAATTAAGACACCTGGGGCCAATTAAGATCCTTCCAGAAAGCAGTGGAAATAGCTCGGTTGATTGGGACACCTGAAGCCAGTCAGGGTCTGGCTGAAACTAGTTAAAAGCCTCCCAGTAAGTCAGCTGGGTGGGTGTGTGTGTCAGGAGTGGTAGGAGGAAGCCATGCTGCTGGAGAAACTGGGTAGTACAAACCCTATCAGGCACAAGGAAGGAGGCCCTGAGGTAATGGGGGGAGAGGGAATTGTACCTGTCCTGTTTCAAAGTCAGCTACCAAGGGTTGCTGCTATTAGGGTCCCTTGGCTGGAACCCAGAGTAGAGGGTTCCCTCCCTTTTCTCCCCCCTTTCCCCCCATTGCCGATTAATCACGGAGACTGTGCAAGCGAGGATTGCTTCTTCCCACCTCCCTTGCTGGCTTATGATGAAAATGGCTCAGTAGGCTGTGACCTTTGCCCCTAGAGAAAGAAGGACTATGCGGAAGGTCACAGTGAGTCTCTGAGGCTAACATAATCTGCCTGGAAGCATGGGACCCACTGAGACAAGGTCAGAGCTTTGTCTCACAGTCTAACTAATTCCTTACCCTCCTTACACCTATCAGTTATTAGAAGGATTCTTCAAGAGTCCCAAATTGCTTCATCTCCTCCAAACTGTGCCTGGGGCCTCCCCTGTACCAGAACTACACTTCTTAAGGCAGGAAACTCGTCTATACATTTGTACAGGACTGAGCACACCAATACTTGATCAGTACAGTTATACAAGTGTATTGGATTGCTGCTTTCAGTTCTGGAAGCCTCAGCATCAGGAAGATGTAAACAAAATGTAGGGTGTACAGAGAAGAGCATCAAAATGTAAAGGGCAAGAAAAATTGACTTATGAGAATGGAGTTAAGTCACTTGGCCAAATGGTAAGAGGGAGAATGATAACTGCCTAAATATATTTGAAGGGTGTAGATCTCATGGTAAGGAATAATTTAGTTTACTGAAACAGCAGTAATTCAATGAAATTACGAAAAGGAAGATGTTGGCTTAATAGCAGCAAAGTTTTCTCGCAGCAAAATCTATTATGTTTTGGAATAGTTATCCAAGTGCAATGGAAGCCCCATCCCTTGGGACATTTAAAAATAGATTGGACAAAGCACTGGAAAAAGAGACTGTCAGGAGCTATTTTGAATTGAGTTGGAGCAACAGCACCGAGTAGGAGTCTGATCCTGCAAGCTTCCATGGACCCGTGTACACTTCCAAGTTGGTCAACTTAACTACATTGCTCAGGGTTGTGAAAATCTTCACGCCCTGTGTGTTGTAGCTAAGATGACCTAAACCCTGGATTAGACACTGCTAGGTCAGAATTCTTCTGTCAACCTATCTATGACCTCTCAAAGAAGTAGATTTACTCAGGTGATGGAAGAGCCCCTGTGAAGTTAATGGGTGCTCTGCCCACGATTGGCTTGTAGGAGCAGCCCTCAGAGGACCTAGCTGGTGTGATGAGATTATTGCCACTATCTATGACTTCATCCTGCTCCCTCAGATTGTTAAAGACTTGGAAACTCTCACATATAGGAAACATAACTCAGAAAAGAAACATGTACAAAGTTTACAAAAGCCTGGGAACTCTTTATTGCATATGCAAAAAGATCAGGTATTACTCTGTCTTCCTTTTTCCAACTGCTTTCCATAACAGCAATCTTTGTTGGTTACCAAGTTCTTGAAACATCTTCCTGGCTGGATGTCATGTTTACTTTCATGAAAATGAATTTTTCCCCCCTTGAGTTTATGCTATAGGTTTCCCTGGAATTTCAAACCTTTAGTCTTGCTGTTATTAATCTGTGTTTGACTTGTGAAAAACACAATTTAATAGTTGGGTTTTTTTTATACTCCATTTAAAAAAAAATAAGAATAAGTGGCTAATCCAACAGGTCCCAGAGTAATAAAGACCCACCCTGTAAAGAACACAATCTCTTCCAAAGTCTTTTTCCCCTGTGAGGTAGGGGGACTGTCAGTGCAAACCTCCACTCAAGTTCAAGCTATTCACTCAATAATTATAATAGTGTTCAGAAAAACAGGAACAAACGTGAGAAGGCCCCTGCATCACTGAACAGAGCTGAGTGGGAGGTAGCAGAACACATGATGATAATATACAAAACCTTCACTAGTACAGAATGGAAACAGCAGCTTTAGTGCAGTCCCACACCAGAGCCGAAGTATCATGAAATCATAGAAATGCAGGGCTGGAAGGGATCTCAAGAAGTCATCTCATCCACTTCCCTGTGCTGTGACAGGATGAAGTAAACCTAGACCATCCCTGACAGGTGTCTGTCCAACCTGTTTTTAAAAACTTCCAAAGATGGGGATTCCCAATCCTCCCTTGGAAGCCTAATCCAGAGTTTATCTATCCTTATTGTTAGAATTTTTTTTCTAATATATAACCTATATTTTCCTTGCTGCAGATTAAGCCCATTCCTCCTTATCCTCTCTTCAGTGGACATGGAGAACAATTGATGATAGTCCTCTTTATAACATTCCTCAGCATATCCAAAGACTGTTATCAGGTCACCCCTTACCCCATCCTTCTTTTGTCAACGTTAAATATACCCAGTTTTTTTAACCATTCCCCATAGGTCAGGTTTTCTAAATACTAGATCATTCTTGTTGCTCTCCTCTGGACTCTCTCCCATTTGTCCACATCTTACCTAAAGTGAGATGCCCAGAACTGAACACAGTACTCCAGCTGAGGCCTCACGAGTGCTGATAGAGCAGTACCATTGCCTCCTGTCATCTTACATATGACACTGCTGTTAATATACCCCAGAATCATATTAGCCTTTTTGGCAGCTGCATCACATTTTGTTGACTCTTATTCAATTTGTGAGCCACTATAACCCATACATCCTTTTCAGCAGCACTATTACCTAGCCAGTTATCCCCCATTTTGTAGTTGTGCCTTTGATTTTTCCTTCTTAAGTGAAGTACTTTGCACTTGTCTTTATTTAATTGCATCTTGTTGAATTCAGACCAATTTGGCAAGGTCATTTTAAATTGTAATCCTGTCCTCCAAAGTGCCTGAAACACCTTCCAGCTTGGTGTCATCTTCAAGTTTTATAAGCATACTCTCTACTCCATTATCTAAGTCATTAATGAAATATTGAATAATACCAGACCCAGGACTGATTCCTGTGGTAGCCCACTAGATACGCCCCTCCCAGTTTGACAGTGAACCATTGATAACTACTTTTTTAGTACAATATTTCACTCAGTTGTGCACCCATTGTGACTAAATGCATCCCTCTATTCATACCCTACACACTATTGTAATAATCTTTGTACAAAATTTGCCTTGTGAGGTATCATTTGAAAACTAATAACTCGTTGGTCAATAATATCATGGTGAAATGTGTGTAGCAACATTATATGTAAGATTATATACATATGCTGAAATTATGACTAACGTGTTTACCAGACAAGTCTGGGGAGGGAGTAAACCTGTTCCTCAAAGATAAAGGACAAGCTAACTCCTCTAGCCAGGTGTCATCAATGTTGATTGGCACTTGCCTGTCAAGCACCATTCTCTGGCAGCAAAGGGGAGGGTTCAAGAACAGATGGATCTGCATTTTAGCAAACAACAACATGCAACTTCTTTCACTATGAGACTCCATTTCTTCATTCTCATAGTAGGAAGGAACTTTATTTAGGGGTAACTCTCAAGAAAATGCATTTCATGGTGTGACTGGACTATAAAATTGAGGGGCAAAAATACCCCAGGACCAATCTCTCTCTTTTACCTAAGAAGACAAAGGAACCAACCTTTTGATATTGGGAGGGACCCTGACATGAAAATTTGGTTAGCAGTGTTGCTGGAAGCATGTGGTAAAGATTTTACCTTGAACCAAGTCTAGTTTGTTAAGTTTTAGCTGCTAGAAAGGATTTTATCTTTATTTCTATTGTAACCATTTCTGACTTTAATGCCTTGTACCTGTATTCACTTAAAATCTCTCTTTGTAGTTAAACTTGTTTTATTTTTAATCAAAACTAATCCAGTGCTGTATTTAAACTGAGTTTTTTGGTAACTCTGTTTAAAGTAGCAGGCTGCTGGATATTGACCCTTTAGCAGGGGCAACGGACCTATAATATCCGAACTGTCCAGGACAGGGCTAGATAGTACAGAACACACATTTGGGGGAATATTTGGGATTGTGAGTATGTTCGGGTCACCCTGATAGTAGTAAACAAGGCTGCTGGAAGCCAGAGTGCGGCTGGTGTGTTTCTGGGGTTGCTGGATCAGGGCTGTCGCTATATACAGACACTCAGGGTGTGACCTGAATGGTATTTGGCTGTTTGTGAGCAGCCCAAATTGAGAGCTACTGCAGCAAAGCATTGTGAGGCACCCAAGGTTTCAGGGAGGTGGTGACACAACCCCTCACTGGTCTGGAGTGTGCCTCAGAATGTAACAGAGGAACCACCTTATAGTAATTTCCTCTAGACCACATGTCCCTAGTTTGCTTATGAGATTGTCATGTGGGACTGTGTCAAAAGCCTTACTAAAATCAAGATAAATCACATCTACAGCCCACCATCCACTAGGCCAGCAACCTTGTTAAAGAAGGAAATTAGGCTGGTTAGGCAAGAGTTGCTCTTGACAAATCCATGTTGGCTATTCCTTATAACCTTATTACCCTCTAGGTGCTTACAAAAAGTATTATTAACATTTATTATTTGTATTACTGTAGCTCCTAAGAGCCCCAGTCATGGGCCAAGACCCCATTGTGCTAGGTGCTGTACAAACACAGAACAAAAAGACAGTCCCTGTCCCAAACAGCTTAAATACCTTGCACCTCATCTCCATTCTCAACCTAAGGCCATAGTGTCCTCCAAGGTATTTAAGCTGATTGCTAGGGATATCCACCCCATTTGACATCAAGCCCTGATCGATCGATCTCACATGACCTGAAGCCAAGAGAGCTCTTTGCAGATGCATACTTTCTGTTCCTTTTTAGGAGATTTGGATCATAATTTGTAGCAGCTTTGCTAGTCAAGCAATCTGTTTTTTAGTCTGTAGATTCCCACAAGGTAAGATTGAAACCTTTAGAGACGCTTTTTTGTCAAGCAGCTCATGGGAAAGAAAACCCAACAAGTAATACAATCATCTAGTTAAAGACTCCTACCATTCTGCATTTACTCCATCCCACTCTCTGCAACTTAACATTGTTTCTTATGCTCTCTAGAAGCCTAAGTATAATTTTTTCACTACTTTTCTTTCACACATAATTTTTAAATTAATTTGTGCAGGTGAAGAGTGTTGTCTTGATAGCCCTGGAGACTAATGTTCCCCATATTCCCCACTAAATATGCATAGCACAGGCAGTGACAGCATAAGATGCTCCTGCAACATGGCTCCCCAGTGCTTCAAATTTTACCTGGAGATCCTGTTTCTGGGGAGAGGAAATTTTAGTCCCCATTCAGTACTTGGCCTTTCTGTCAACAAAAGGAAATTTTATGGTTTAAAGTACCCACTAGGAAAGTACTGTAACTGTTTAGTTATAATACATTTCAAAGCATTTTAAGAACATTAATTTCTACCTTTAGAGGCAGGTTGTGAGAATGAATTATTTTATAGTTGGGTTAACTGAGAAACAAAGGATAAGTGACTTTTCTCAAGGCTACAGTAGGAATCCATGTCAGAGGCTGGATTAGAACTCAGGAGTTGCTGGCTCCTACTATTCTCCTCAGATCACATTTCACTCAGTCATTGTGGACTTGTTTGCATAGGAAGATTATTGAGCCCTGATGCATCATTAGAAGTGCCCCCTCAGATCACATTTCACTCAGTCATTGTGGACTTGTTTGCATAGGAAGATTATTGAGCCCTGATGCATCATTAGAAGTGCCCCCTCAGATCACATTTCACTCAGTCATTGTGGACTTGTTTGCATAGGAAGATTATTGAGCCCTGATGCATCATTAGAAGTGCCCCCTCAGATCACATTTCACTCAGTCATTGTGGACTTGTTTGCATAGGAAGATTATTGAGCCCTGATGCATCATTAGAAGTGCCCCAAAGTAAGTTTAAAGTGTTTAGGCCCACATTCTCAAGAGGTACCACTAATTCTGGGTGCCCAATTTGACACAACTAGTGTAGGGCCTGATTGCAGAGGTCCTGAGAACCCAGAACTCCAGTTGAAGTGAGTGGGAGTTGTAGGTATCTGACACCTCTGAAAATCAGTCACTAGCAGCCAGATCCTTAGCTCTGCTATCAGCTCCCTTGAGCTGTTCGAAGGTATTTCAAAAAGATCTTCCTTGTTTTAAAAACTCTCTATAGACTAAACTTAACATTGGCACAGAAAGCTAATAAGTTACATGCATACCGTCACTCTGACCACTAGGCTATATCCTTCCCCCCGGCCTCCTTTGTCTTTGTATGTCCTCTTTGTCTGCACAGGAAGAGCATAGTCTATCTGTTCTTATGAGTGATCCTTGGTATAGTACTGACTATATCTTGGAAGCTACAACAATGTAATTAGTTTCAGAAATGAGCTCTCTCTACTCCAGTCTCTGCTTCCTCTTCTTGTCTACTGTCAGCCTCCTCTTTGTCGCTTCACTGAGCTGTATAACTGTTGGTGTGAGAGCAGAGTAATATGCAGCTCCACTCATCTGAAGCAGCCTTTCTGTGTTTCAGTCTCCTGAAATATCCAGCTCATTACAAACCTCCCCTGATTGCAATTTCTCCATTGCCTTTATCTGAGGGATAGAGAAATTACTGAGCTTTGCAATGTATATGAGGACACTGTTTGTTTGAACGACATTTCTCAAAATGAAGTTGTTGTATACTGCTTAGGCCAAGTTCTGCTTTCAGTTACATCAGTGGTATTCATTCTCTTCAAAGCACTTATTCTAGGTTTATGTTTGTGTAAGCGAAAGCAGGTTTTAGCCCAGAATTGTTCCTACAGTTATAATTCCTGCTAGAATGGTTTAAAGTATCATTACTCTTTAGATAATAGTATTTTTCCCCAAAAAGGGTAAAATATAATTATTAATCAGCAGAAAGCTACTTTGTTTACAGAGGGAATGTGGTCTAGTGGTATACACAGAGACCCAGGGCTCTTTGGGTTTATTCCTGACTACCAGTTCACTTACAAGCACACATCCAAGTTATCCTTGGCAAATTTACTTACCTTTTGTACCTTGGTTTAATTAGCTCTAAAACAGACATGATGCTTATTTCCTCACATGTGGGGGGGGGGGCTGTCAGCCTCAATTAATTAGTGTTTGCAATACTTGGAGATCATTAAACAAAAGCTGCTACCAAATTGCAACCATAGGGGCCGACTCTGTGGGTGCTCTGGGGCTGGAGCACCCATGGGGGAAAAATTAGTGGGTGCTCTGCACCCACCGGAAGCCAAGGTCCCCCCTCCTCGCCTTCTTATCCCCGTGCCAGCATGCCAGGTCCCCGTTCCTCTTTCTCCCTCCCAGCACTTCCTGCCACCGAACAGTTATTTGGTGGTGCTTAGGACTTTCCGGGAGGGGGAGGAGCGGAGATGCAGTGCGTGCTCAGGGGAGGAGGTGGGGCGGGGCAGGAACTTGGGGAAAGGGGGTGGAATGGGGGCAGGAAGGGGGCGAGGACGTTGGAGAAGGGGTAGAATGGGGATGGTGTGGGGCAGGACCGGGGCCGGGAGGGGGGTTGAGCACCCATGTGCAGAGAGGAAGTCGGCGCCTATGAGTGCAAACATATTAATTTAAAAGCAACAAAGAGTCCTGTGGCAACTTAAAGACTAACAGATGTACTGGAGCATAAGCTTTCGTGGGTGAATACCCACTTCATCAGACGTTATCCCAGACTGCATTATTCTCCCCCTACATGCAGAGATTGTGGATGGGGTAAGTGATTCTGACAGTGTTCCCAGGGACAGGAGGTATCTGACCTCTGCAGAAGGACAAGGGATTAGCAAACAGAGGAACAAGACTGGGGAGTGCATATGGAGAGACACTAATTCATTTGGGTGAAAGCTGACAAGTTGTATATATTTCCCAGACCAAAGCAGTCAGAAATCTTATATCAGTTAAACAAAAGTTTGGTAGCCAAGCAGGACCCTGTACATGGGAAGGGACAGGCTGGGAAACTCAGGAGTGGGGGGTGGGGTGATTGTGGTTCAAACTGTATTAGCTAAATGGGCAATGTCTTAGCAGAGTGGTTATTAATGCTCTCCTTACTGAGCACTGCCATCTTGCCCTGATTTACCTTGCAGAAAATGTCAACAGCATGGACACCTCAGTGACAAACCCCATATACCACCAATAGAGTCTCCTGTTAATGATTCCAAGAACATGGAGATGAAGCAATAGGGACCATCTCAGTCTGGCCATAGTCTTTGCAACAGCTGTTGTCAGCTGCAGATAAAAGCTGCCAGCACTGCTACATTAGGGGTAGGATCAGTGTTTGTCTCTCAAGAAGAGTATGAGGCAGCAGGCTATCCCAAAAACATGAGTATCTCTAGATTCCTCAAGCTTCACATGTCCTCAGAAACCTCAGTACCCTGCTAGCTTCAAGGCCTTTTTTATAGAGGATCAAATTATTTCTTGTCCCCAAACCACTCGAAGTGTGTGCTTAAGTATCTACAGAAGTTTTTTGTCCGCTTGTGTCGAGAGCCAGTCTTGCGCCTTTGAGTTACGGTGCTCATTCCATCTGCTAGGGATAAGCAAACCAATATGAGATTAGGATTTGTATGTCAGGAAGAAGAGGTCTTCCTGAACTGTGGTTACAGGATGACTTTAATAATTGCTAACTATTCCTTCAAACTCAGGAGAAGAGGCTTGAGTTTGAAAGTCCTGGGGACTAGGAGCAATCAAGTGTGGTGCTTTTGGAAAGGGATCCTGGATCTTTAATTGTTCAGGAAAGTTACTGGTAAGGTGATGCACTGAGTCTCATACAATACAGGAATTTAGCTGCCAGAATTATGGATGCCTCCTTCCCTCAGTTTGACTTCCCAGTAAAGGGAGACCTAAGCTACCTCTCAACCAGGACATTTTCATCTAGTCTAAGATTATCTTATTTTCAGCATCAAAAACCAAGATTTATTTTAAAGTGTTCTGGTTTCACTACTGCTAGTTTTTGACTTAATAGAAACTAGTTTTTAATTTGTGCCAGGGCTTGCCAGGGCTGAGCCTCGGGACCTCTAGGCTTGGCAGTTCATAACTCCAGAATCTCTGGGCTTGCTGCATCAGTCATGAATGTAAAAAAATTGCTTGAGCCCCGGCACCTCTTTCATTACAAATTAAGCACTGATAGAAACACATGCTTATTTCTCAAAGGAATGGAGTATTTCTCCCCCCTCTGGCACACACATACTATCTTAGCATTCTAAATGATTTTATCACAGAGCCCTGACAAGTGCAACTAACAGTCACTTGGAGCAGGGGAAGAGTTTTGTCAGTGTCCCTATTCCTTGGGCTTCTCTTTACTTCAAACACTGTTTGTCACACTGAACGCTCATTTCATTAGATTGTTTGTTCCTGGTAAATAGAGCAATTCTACTTATTATGTAATTCTAAAAACAAAATGTTTTGATCGATAAAGTGAAAAGCCAGGACATTTCAAATATCCCAAATGAAGTTCCTAGGACCACATAAAAACAGGACATATGGTCACTTTAATCTAGTGTGTCCTCATTATGAAAGTTACTTCAGTGGTCCTTCTTAAACTACTGAGGGCTCTTTCACTTTGAAGAGTGCATATGTGGGTAGGGAGTTGCTACTACTAGGCTTTGGCCATTCAGTTTTGTTCCAGTATGAGAGCTCCTGGGATCCCAATGCCAAAGAAACTCAGTCATTTCCTTTCTCCTTTCTGTCAGACATGAAGTTCCATTACAAAATAAGGGGCTGGAATATACTAGCTTGGCCCAAATCCTCAAAGGTATTTAGGCTGCTAACTTACACTGAAATCAATGGAAGTTAGAAGCCTAAATACCTGTGAAGATCTGGGCCCTTATACTTTAGCTATACTCAGTGATACCAACTCCCGAGTCTTGCAGTATTTGTTTTTAGGTCATCCCTTCCCTCCTCCCCTTTTTTTCCTTTCCTTCTTTCCTTAGTGCCTCAGCTCCTAGATTATCTCAGCTTTCATTTAAAAAGAAAAAGTAAGCTTCTATCTCTCGTGGTTGCAGAGAAAAGCTTGGAAATGTGACCTCAGTGCATGCCAAAAGTTCAGAAAAAGAACCCAACATTTTAAAAATCTCATGATTTTTTTAACTCTGGGGGGTGGCAGTACTGCAGACTGAAGAAATTAAAAACACTTCTCCACTGAGGAGAGAAGGGGCAGGAGGGAGAAAGGTGGAGAAGCCCACTGCAAGAGGGCATCACTGAAAGTAGTCTGTTAAATTAACTGTCAGGTACATTCCATGTGTGGACGTACAGCCTGTTTGTGCCTTGTCACTACTGATATTTCTATGCCTTTGTCCGACCAGATTCAGCCAAATATGAGCTTTATTCACAGCCCTTTTCCTGTTGCCTGAGAGGAGCTCCCCTAGTGGTGTCTCCGTACTGAAGGGGAACTTCTGCTTGTCCTGCACCTGGGAGCAGCAGCATTGGGCCCTGAGTGAAGGCGGTGCATAGGGATAGTGCCTGAACCTTCCACTACCTTCCTAAGGCTTTCAATGATTCCTCCCCCTTGGCTGAGAGGGAAAGCCTTTATTTCTGAGTGAGCCTAAACCACCCATCCCAGTACCCACAATATGTACCTTCCCAAGGCCACTTCCTTTCCCCAAAGACTTTGGAGGTCTGTCTCTAGAGGCCTAAGCCAAAGGAACTCCCAACTTGACCTCATGGCTACTCATTTGTGTACTCTAGGCTCTCTCAATAATAAACATTTGCCTCTTCTATCAGTATATTTTGGCCTCTCAGCACAGGCCTTTTCCATCTTCATTGTCCTCAAGTGACTCCCATCTGTGCTCTCTGGCTTCTCCCAAGAACCTCTTCCAGCTGTGCACAGTACTATTTTTTTCCAGAGGTAGCCTCAGGATTCTAATCAGCACCCAACAGTTTCATCCATTAATACTCTCCCACCTCTTTCATCTGTACCCTAAAACTTTGGTCAGCAATATCTATTCCCTTTCCTATCAATACCTTTGGGTCCCTTTCTCCAGTATACTCTGGCTTGCTTTATTAATATACTCTCCACCCCTTTTTTCTTCCTCACAGATTTTGAACCTTGAGGTCCTAGGGAAGATATACGCAGACCCTATGTGTTAGGTAGGTCTCAGTACTTTATTGGCATACAGGTGATTGTTACAGTATACAGGCTATGCTAGGCAAGGCTCCTGTCACAGGAAGTGCATACTATACATATAGACAGATATAATAAACAGTCATTGGGGACACAAAGGGTTTGTACTTTTCCAAGACAGGATGTTGACTGCCCTCTAACAAATATATTGTAGTATATGCATATTTAAGACTATGCTACAGTTTTCAAATAAAAAAGCTGTCCATTTCAGTCAAGACCATTTACCCAAAAGAATGGATCCCCCTTAAGGAAAGATGAACACAGAGACAAGGAGTAACAGATAATTCACTAGGAACTAAATAATCCTGTGCAAATGCTAGGCTGGCCTGGGCATGAGTTTGTGACAAGTGGAACTCTCACATTAGGGAACACTGTAACGTGTTGGTTCTTTATTAGTGCAATGTGATCTGGAGGAATATACACAGAGCTGGGGATCAGGAGGTCTTAAATTCACATCTAGATTTTGTCTTGGACTTAGTGTGGCTGTGGGCAGGTTGTTTACCTTTGTCCATCAGTTTCTCAGTCTGTAGAAGTGAGGTAGTATTACCCACATGCCTTATGAGAATGTTGTGGGTATTAGTATACACAGTGCTTTGATTATGTAGGAACTATGGAAATGCTAAGTATCATTATTACTAATGAAAACAATTTATGTTTCCATCTTGTATTTTTCACAGCTTTCTTTTCTAGTTTTGCTAATCTCCACAGATGTTGTTTAGGCAGCACAGGCCTTATGCTCCTTTGACTTACATATCATGGAGTGAAGAAAAGCATAGAAATCTACTATAAATCTAGTCTCAAAAGTTTAAGCACCAGCCAAAAACTACTGGGTAGCTGGCATACCCCGCCTATATAAGACCCTTTTTAGTGCTAATTGTATTGAAGCTAGGATACCAGATTACAGAGCTCTACAAAGACAGATAGGTGTCTTTGTCTCTTCCACTTTGTGACCATACCACTATTTCAGGAGGCCCTAAGGCCAACATCAAGTCACTAAACTGCCTCTCCTAACTAATTAAGCTTAGATTTCAGTCACATTTACTCTTGTGGAACAAGAAATCTAGCTGGAAGATAGACACCTTTCTGTGAAAATTCAATTTCTGAGCTTGCATTGCCACAGCAAGTCTGACACTATGTAGCATTAGTCAGTGCACCTACTTACTAGTGGAAAGAGGCCTCAACAACAGGGAGAATGACTTTATCAGAGGATACATTTAAATAGAACTTGTATCATGTATTTTAATTACAATGACCATTTTCTTTGAAATAGAAAAGCTGCCTAGTATTTTTACAGTTGCAGTTTCCTGAAGTCTACAGATGTTTCCTATAAGTCTGCTGGGAAGGGCAGAGCAGATTATTTTGCCTCAGCTGCATTCAGCCACCAAGGTTCTCACCACTCCATACCAGAGTCACTGCCGGCATAAACAAGAACAGCACTATTCAGATCAGTGGAACTGCAACGGATTGTGTGACACCATTGGTTAAACAGTCAGGAGGAGTAGAAGTCGCCATAGTTGGTGAGGTTCATCATTAAACAGAACCACATTTTTAAGTATCAAGTCCATGGCGTAACTAGGAGCACTGGTGTGGGGGAGCCATAGGCAATCTGCCTTATGTTCCTCTGAGGTCATTTTGACAACAGGACCAAAGAAGGAGCCCTAAGCAAGTGCCATCTTCCAAACATATACAAACAGGAAACAGCTTTGTGATAGAGTCCCAGTAAGAAAACCATTGGGTTGTTTCTCCTAGCCCCTCGTATTTGGTGACACAGGCTGATTGCACCATCAGGAGTAGGGACTGCTAGTCACCAAATCAGAACAGTGCCCTGTAGGGTTACAACACTGTACAAGCAGGTGTTCTCCCTCTACTTTTAATAAACAAAGGTATGTTCATGCCTAACATACCTTAACTATTATAGCTGCAGCTAGCACCAATGCTTTGGCAAATTCCCGCTCTTTAGTAATTTCCCCCAGTGTTGGGTTGTCCTCTTTTAGAATGTTTTCCTGAGATTGTCCTTCTGAGTGCTGTCTCTTTAAATTTGGCAGAACCAAGCAGCCATAGCTCTGCCTCAAAAAGCAGGAGTTATTTCATAATGAAATATTGTTTTTGACAACAGAGTTAGTATGCTCAAGTGTAAACATAGTAATAGCATGGATTCCAGCACATGTTGAGATATGTGGCAATGAAATGGTAGATGAGGAAGAAAAAAAGCTTTAAAATGGAGACATTGATATAAAGATTCCTTTCCGTAAGCAGGAATTTAAAAGTTTAATTTATAAAGGACTTAAAAGGAATGGCCAAATTTTGGACCAAGGAGAAAAGAAGTATACCCCAAAATAAAGGATAATGTGCTATTCCAGAATTATAAAAGGATCAATGAAGTACTCGTATTTAGACTGCCAACTGGTCACTCTGGTTTGGTTTGAATAATTATTTATATATATTGAATAGACACAAAGATGGGCTCCGTAACATATGTAAAGTCAAAGAAACATTCATCATTTGATATGGGAGAGTGGTGAGTGTTCCAATAAAGAGAGGCTGTTTATGAAGAGTTTAGATCAGTGGTTCTCAACCCACAGACCACTTGCAGCCCAATCAGCACACAGCTGCTGCCCATGTGATATCCTCAGGGCCATACAGGTAGTGTATATATTGCATAGATGAGACCCACATAACACATAGAAGCCTGCATATGTGGCCCACAATGGTAAATAGGTTGAGAACCACTGGTTCAGATGATGTTAGGTGACAGACTCTACTATAAAGGGCCTTAGTGAAAGTATCAGGAAAGTGGGGTAACATTAAAAAAACTCTACAACATTTTTTAAGGCTATAGAGTAGGATAAGACAGTAGTGGCATGAATGAATGAAGAATATAGTAGGTGGTGGTTATAGACTCAGTAAATGAATCTGCTTTGTCATAAAGCAGAAGAAGAAGCTGTAGTTCCAAAGTAGCTATGTTGTAAGTAGGAGGTGCTTGTTCTTTTGCCTCTTCTGGCTGATTAAGTATGTTTTATGTTTTCTCTTGGTCATTGCTGCAGATGTAGAATACTCTTATGTTAACCATTGTAGGGTTCTTGCCTATGAGCTCAAATACTGTAACTGTGCTACATGGAGTTCTCAGGAGAGAAAAACCAGGATGAGACTACTGGAAATCTGTCGCAAAAGTTGGATTTTTTAAAAAAAATCTTTCAGAACACATGAAAACACTAGTGTGTTTAGTGGAATATTACTATCTTGAATAAATTTAAGTAATATTTAATTTTTTTCATTCAGTTTGGTCTTTTTAAAAAGATCCTCTCCCCGAAGTCTTTAAAGTGCACTTTAATATGCTCATCAAAGAACTTCCCCTTCCTCTTTTAAACGTACAGCCTTATTATTGTGAAATGTCTTTTTCAAGTGAATTCAGCTATACTGACAAAGTGTTTTAGCTGTATGCTTCTATTCAAATTATCCACAGGAAATAATTAACGTTGCTCACTGTTATCTTTCAGAGTTAACAACTTATTCATTGAAAAGGGGGAATTTGCCTCTCTTAGATCTATTCTTGTGGCTAATCTATTTGCAGGGGTAGGAAGATGGAACTGCAATGGTGTGGAAACAGAGGCTAGAAAATTATTCTGCAGAAACACTGAAATCTCAAAGAATCCATAAAGAAACCCTCGGGCTATGTCTACGCTTGAGACTTTATAGTGGCACAGCTTTACCGCTGCAGCTGTACCACTGTAAGGTCTCCCTTGTAGTTGCTCTATGCCAATGGCACAATTAATCCACCTCCAATGAGCGGCAGTAGCTGTCGGCAGGAAACACTGTCCACATCAGTGCTTCTGTTAGTGAAACTTATGTTGGTTGAGGGGTGGTTGTTTTTTTATACACTCAGAAGTGCTAGTGTAGACATAGCCCGAATCTGTGCTATAGTGGAAGATTATTCTGATGCATATTTCCAGTGACCCTACTCATGTGTCTTCCTTGAAGTTGCTTGTGATGGCTCCTGTTTTCATTGAAATTAGGGCTGAAGAAAGATGGTGTAGAATATTGGGCTCTAGCAACAAAGCAGCATACACAGTTCAGGAGTTTCTTTCCTTTTCTTACTTTCCCTGCCTATTTTCCCTTGCTTTCTGGCACTCTCATTTGTGGTTAATAAGCACTCCCTTGTCAAAGGGCCACCAGACTCTACATAAAGGCAACAGCTGGGAGATTCCACAGGGAGAAATGTGTACTCAGAGAGGTCTCTAACCTGCCTCCAGGGCTTTGTCACTGATCCAAGGGACCCATTCACATGACTGTGACAGCCTGTAGGGTCATAGAGTCTGGTCTGAGGGCCTTTTATATTCACAGCTTGTTGGGGGTTCTGGAGCCTGACCAGGGGTCTTTTAAAATCCATGACCTATTTAGCATAATGTTCAAACCTTCCCCTAAACTAAGCCTGCAATATCAAATCTGTCACATTATCAGGCCGCCAAATGAGATCATGGGGCCCCTTCACTCATTGCTTGTCAGTCTGGGTTAGGGGAAGGCTTGAGAATGGAAGTTTAAGGGCTTGACTACATGGGGAAATTAGTGTTAAATAGTTAGGATGTGAATTTAAAGCACAATAGATATTGCACACTAGCTCTCCATGAGGACAATCTGATTCCACACTAAAACTGCCTTTTTGTGATTTAGATTAATCCATGAAGTGTGGAATCAGTGTGTCCACACAGTGAGTTAATACAGGATAGCTACTTAGTAAAAGCTATTCTGTATTATCTATTCTGGGCTTTTCCCCTGTGTGGACAAACCATAAGAAAACCATAAAGTTCAGTCACTTGCCATCCCAGATGATGTGGGAAAAGGTTTTATGGCATTTAGTTTTCTTTACTATTTTTAATTTTCTTTTGTCAAAGTTCATATTGGAGCCATGTTTACTATACCTTTAAAATGGCAGACACTGCACACAGAAGGCAGGGATTTAGCAAAGCATGCTGGGAATGTTGTTATATCTCCCATCATGCTATGTGACTTCTTCACAGCCAGATTATGTACCGATATTAGTCTGGAATTTTGTTTTTAATTTCTCTTCCCCTCCCCTTAGCAATGTTTGCACCTTAAATGGAAGTCTGATTTTCTTTCCTTGGCTTTCTGCTAGATTTTAGCCCTGCTGTCTGGCAGGGAGAACTGATGGACACTCTAGAGGCCAGTTGTTCTTCCTCTGAAATGGGGCATCAAATCAGTGTGAAGAGAAAGAAGATGGGAATTCCTGCATTCTGGGATCTTTAAACCTCACTAAATTCTGATCTATCATGTGGCTCTAAAATGCATTCAGCTACTCTGGCTGCTGAGAGTTTCCTCTACAGTCAGCATTCTAGCTGCATTCCCTAACATGGCTCCTTTCGGAGGAGAGTGGGACTTGAATAACTGTGAACTCCTTCACAGCCAGAGCTACTGCATAAGCTCCTGCAGCACCCTCTTCTGGAGAGGCTGTGGTAATTATGGGAACTCTAGCCAGAGCCCCAATCTCTCTTTCTCTGCAAGCACTTCTGCAGATAGCTGCATTAAGTTAACACCATCAGAGCAAGGAGGGTCTTCACTGAAGATAAGAAACCAAAAGGAGAAATAAGTCACACAAATCCCTCCACAAACAGAGGATTTGAAGATGCCAAAATGCAATGATTTGTTGAGTGGACTGCAGGGAGGGAAGAAAGATGCTTTATTGGGATGGAGGGAGGTCAGTGTATCAAGGTTTGTTTACTCAAGTCTTACATCTTCAGATGTAATGTTTCTCGTGCTGGGGGCCCAGCAGGATCCTGAGCTCGGAATCTAAATAATCATTGTGGAATTTCCTTGTAGGGATGTAAAGTACAGACCAATGTAAGCCTGAACCCTCCCACTTCCTGGGTAACCTCCACTCAGCTTTAGCTGATATTTTCATGGATAATGAAGAGAATTAATAGTCTTGTACTGTGTAGAGGCTCTGCTAGTTCTCCCTCTCACTCTCTCGTGTTCTTGTGCTATCATTCAGCTATTTTCCTAACTCTGTGCCTCCTGATACATTTTTTTTCTTGGCTTTGTGCTCTTACTCCTCCCTTTCTAGTTATTGTTCCACTTCCGGTTCTTACACTGCTCCCCTCTTGATAGCATTCTGATGAAAGTGTTAACATATCATTTTTAAAAAGGCTTCATTGAACACACAAAATAGAACCACTTTTTTCACCTTGAATTTCAGATGATGAACAATTTATTTCTAAGAGATCTGTTCATGAACAACCTGGATCTTATCTCTGGTCTGACCAAAGAAAATGGCTATTCCAAACTTCTTCGTATTAAAATTAGTTTTTTAAAATGAAGTTTTAATGAATACTCTGGTACAGGCAATCGTATGTTTCACCTTAATTGCAAACCACTGATCTAATCTGACTTGCACTTAAAAATCCTGGGGCCATTCACTTAACAGGTGCTCCCATATGGGGTTGAAAATGAAAGCTTGCCTCCTGCCTGTTTGCAGCAGCCAAATGGAAAAATGACTGACTTGCCCACATGCTGTGCTGTATCTAGCCAGCTTTGCAGCTTTCCCAATTGAGGGAGCAAGATACTGGACCAGACCTCTTTAAATTCTCCTTCTTGAGTAAAAATTAATCTGGGGGTGGGGAAAGGATAGTTTTGGGGACTGACAAAGGAGCCTTTAATCTCTAGACCAGATTCAAATCCTGCCCAGATAGGTAGTAAATAGAAGCTGTTACCATTTTATGGCTGTTTGGCTTTCAGTTTAGTTTAAATCCCTTCCCAAGTGACATAAACTAAGCCAAATAAACCACCATTCTACCAGAATAAGAATGTCCCCAAAGGGAGTTATAGTGATATAACTAGAGGTTTAAATTCACTCCTTAGCTTATACTAAAGAACTTTGCTATGTAGACAAGACCTAAAACTCTGTCTGGCACCTGGCTGCTGAACTTCAAAGGAAACCCCAGTGTGCCTCCTCAGTCTCTCTTGGTATTCTTATGGATCCCATTACTGCACTATCTGAAAAATCAAATTGACAATCTTTCTCTTCTTCGTAATTTTCAGGAGAAATAGGTTGATTAGTTAGTCAGGTGTGCATGTAAGACATGACAGAGGAAAAGCTCAATGCAAGAGATGAGTTTTGCATTTAGTTCTGAATGCAGTGTGGCCTGTGCTCATTTTTATCTCCTGAAAGGGTGAGTTCTGTAGTCTAGCCAGCTCCTGTGCAAGTTCTGTCTCCCACACTGAAGTCTCACATTGTTGATGGACACTTGAATTGTTCCAGTGGAATCCAGCTGCTGCTGAAGGTCAAGGTAGTGGAGGGAGAGTCCTGGCCACACCATTTGCCAGGCTTTTATGAATCTTGAGATTTTTTTCTAATCACTCAGCTGCAAACAACCTGCTGTGTCTGAGGCACATCACTGGAGCTATATGGGAGTCAGACTGACCGGACTTACTTAGGTCTCAAACTGGGGAAAGCATTTTCAAGGGTGGAATGGGAATGGAAATTCAGAGAGCCTACATCTTCAGCAATAGCCATGCAAAAAATAAAAGCTGTGTCTCTGCTATGCCAGCCCTTTAGCTAGGGTAGTATGCAAAAGTGCTGATCTCACCTAGTCCACATCTAGCGCATGCTGCACCAGGCAAAGCTGTCCACTGTCCACTTCTGGCTTTAGGACTTTTGGATATTGCAGGGAAAACTGTACACCGGGTTAGAGCAGGGGTCTGAAGATCAAGATTCTTGGTCCTAGTCCTTTATCTACCAAAGATTATCCATGGTCACATAGATAAGATACTGATTACTGAGCTTTCTCTGCCTCAGTTTCTCTATCTCTAAGACATAATACTGTAGATCTGGTTATTTTTGCTACATTCGTTCTGTGCCTCTTTGACCTTTGCAGTTATATATGTGGTGAAAAAAAACATGAGAACTACCACCAGGAAGTCAGAGAATTAAATTGGGGGAAAGAGGAATGTAAATTACTGTTATGCAGCTGGTATTTAAAAGCAACTTAAGTCAGACCACTGAACTAGATTCTTGATTACATTAATGAAACTTGGTCTTTCTTGACAGGCTATAAAGTAAACTGGTCCAAGAACAAGGTCATTTCTGATTATCCACTTCTGCCTTGGGTTACCAACCCTCCAGGACTGTCCTGGAGTCTCCAGGAATTACAGATTAATCTTTAATTACAGATTATGTCCTGTGATGAAACCACCTGGAATATGTCCAACCAAAATTGGCAACCTACTTCTGCCCCATTACCATCCTAACATGGTTCATTAAAGGCATGATCTAAGTAAGCATAAAGATGAACAAAACTGGGAAATGCCTGGTCAAGGATTGCAACTGGGATACCTTTCACACATGGGGCCATGAGATTCAA
This sequence comes from Chelonoidis abingdonii, assembly GCF_003597395.2. Lineage (NCBI taxonomy): Eukaryota > Metazoa > Chordata > Testudines > Testudinidae > Chelonoidis > Chelonoidis abingdonii. Next base: position 178,013,338 of record NC_133769.1, on the reverse strand, counting down.
ATCTAACTGACAAGAATCTGTACCATGACCATCCAGAGGCTTGGGGATAGAGTGCAAAGCCAGGGTTGGCTAGAGCAGAGTTTCAGAGAAGGCCTATGTTAAGCACACGAAAAACCTTGGGAGTTTCAGATTTAATTTCACAGGATTCTTGTGAAATGAAAAGATGATAAAATCCACCCACATCATTTAGTCTCTGGCCATATTCACCTTATGTGGATTAAATCCAGGATCCCCCAAAACAGAACTTTCTGTAAATGCACAAACAATACACACAGGGAAGCTCTTCTGTCTCTAATTCTCCCTGTCCTGGGTGCTTCAGTACAACTTCTCTCTTTTGGAATAAGACAAGTCTAAGGCATGGGCTATGCTTACGTTAGAGACTCTACAGTGTCACAGCTGTAGTAAATCCACCTCTCAGAGGCAGTAACTAGGTCAAAGAATTCTTCCGTCAACCTAGTGCTATCTACCCGGGGTCGGCTTAACTACACTTCTGAGCAATGTAGTTGGATGAACCTAACTTTCAGGTGTACACCAGCTCCCAGGCTCTAACTAAGTTCCATTGCATCTGATTACCTCAGCTTAGAAAGGTCCTTATTTCCCACACACCTGTCTGTCTCGGCAGGGCCTCCCACTAGAGTCATGAGTGGGATAGTGTGAATCATGCCTGTGGGGATTCTCTCGAGAGGGCACTAAAAATCTGTGCACCCTGTCACAGATGGTCTCTGTGATCTCAGTTCTGTCCAGGGCAAAGTCAAACATGTATCCACATTAAAACACATCTGGTTGGCACTGGGTGGGGCAGTGTCAGCAGAGGCAAAGAACTGGATGGGAAAGTAAATTCTCCTTTTAGCCCAATAGGGGCTCCCTCTAGGACAAGGAAGAAGGACAGGGAAGTGTTGGGAATCTTGAGTTGCTGCTGTACTTGTTCTGTGAGTAAATAGGAGCCTTCACTCTCCAGGGCTGTTTGTTCAGCCCAAAGTTGACTTTAAAACAAAGTGTATAATAAGAATTGGCTTGGAAAACATGCTAATGTCCATCTCAAACCCAATAACTGAAAAAGGAAAATGAAACCTTTATAAATGTAGGTAAACTACACTCCCCTTTTGCAGGTAGAAACATTCCAAATGTGGTGCTGCAGTGTGACTCCCTCTTCACAACTCTCCAACAGAGAGTCTGACTGACATTACTCCAAATAACACAGGATCCCCTTGGATGCTCATTTCTGTGGGAAACTAAAAGACCTCTGAGACCAGCAATCACCATCTTACTAACTACTGGTGGGATAGGACTTCCTAATCTAGCATCCTATTAATTCACCTATAATAAAGTCATAGAATTTAAGGCTAGAAGGGACCACCAGATCATTTAGTTTGATCTCCTGTGTATCACAGGCTCACCTAGCACCTGAAAACTAAACCCAGCAACCAAAATAAGACCAAAGTATTGCAGCCCACAGGAGACTAAATGATTATAGATTAAGAGGGACTGAGGTACACCACTGCCTGAGGCCCTCACCAAAGCAAGGAATCAATTACAATTTCAATGGGGGCACTCATGACTGCTCTGGCAGGAAAAAACCCAATCCCTCCCTCAGTGATGCTACTCAACTTGAGGTGACTACAAACAGCTCAATTTACTGGCCTGTCTAGATCTGTTTTCCTAACAAGACAACAGCAAACCTATTCAATTTTATCCAGCTGGTTTTAGTGTCCCTGTTTCCCATGCACAATCTCACAGAGCCTTGGCATATCCCCCAAAGTGAAAAGAATATCCTGGAATTGGCTGAATGTTTGTCTAGTATATTTCATGGAGCATGAGAGAGAGAGCGCGAGGGCTCTGTTCATCTATTGTGAGGGTGAGGTACATTCTCCTGGAGGGCCGGGGAGAGAGGGGTCTAGTGCTGTCCCTCTACTTGTGGGGAGGGAACCTTGGTGTACATCCTTTTAATTGGAGAGAGTGCCCTCATACATTCACTAGGGTGGGACAAGGAGATTCCCACTGCACGCTCAGCAGCCAGAGAGGATCTGAAAAATGGATTTTCCTGTTGTGAAATCTGAGGTGTAATCGGAGAGCCTGCAGCTGGCAGTTCTGTGGGCCACAGCCCGTGGACTACTTGTTCTAATATTAGAATGGCATGTTCACTGCTTCCTGTGGACTGAAGGACAAACTACTCACAGAAGCACATAGTCTATTTACAATGTGTTTATCAGCTAAAGGGAAACTGCCTGGGGACATCCAGCTTTTGCTGTGCACTTGAGGCTTTGACAAAATCTGAGGGAGAAACGGAGCCAAGTTTTCACGCCTTAGCTCAGGCATATAGTGCCAACAAGCAAAAAGAAGCTGCTGTGTCCTCCCAGGTGAAATCTGGGGCAAGGCTCAGGGCTGGAGAAGGAGCACACTGTCCTGTTCAGATGAATCAGAGGGTACAAGTGAGAACAGCCATGTCCTGTCAGGAAAAAATGATGTATAAAAGAGTGGTTGCTCGTTAGACTTACAGTCAGAAGAATGGACTGAATGCCCACAAGTCCTAAAGTAGTTCATAAAGCACTTTACAAACATTAAAGCCTTGCAACCCTCTGTGAGGCAGGTCAGTTTTATCTCCATGTTACTGATGAGAAAAAGTAGGGTGGTCATTAACCACACTGAGCTGCACCTCAAAGTTTCAGGCAAGAACTTGATCCAAAACTGAAGTGAGACTCAGGCTAATTCTCAGTATAACCCCACCGATTCACTTTCTCTCTAGGAAATAGCTATCTAAGGACCATTTAAGTTTCCACTGCTCTTTCTTTCAGCATGCCCAGCTGTATTACAAAGGCCAAAGTCCCATCTTTGGGCTGCCTTGGCATACTGAGAGCACCCTCTGCCTACTAGCTAAGCCAAAGGCGCAGTTCCACTGTCTTAACCCACAATTCCTTCCAAATGGAGTCAAGCGAGAAGGGAAGAATCTTGTAGGTTCCTGCTGTTGTGGAAAATGTGTGTTGGCCTAGAATCAGCTTCTGGTGGGACTTTTCAGACTAAGCAATAGAAGTGTGGGGAAGAAAGTGGTACAGGTCAAACACTAACACTGGTGCTGCAGGGATGCAGAAGTATGAAGTTCTCTAATGAGAGGGCTGCAGCCTGGAAAACTTAATGTTGTCTGGATTTTATGAGGTTCTGAAGAAAAGGCTCAAGATAAGCTAGTCAGTTCAGTATTCACAATTTCCCCAATTTGTTTTTTTGTATGGATGCTAACCAATGGCGCTCAGCAGGTTTGGTTTCCATGGACACCTTATTTCAAGGCTTTTCACCTATGTCACAATAAAAATAACAAAGAAGACAACAATATATGAGGTGACGTGGGCCATCAAGTTGTGGCAGAGGGAACATTGCCTGGGGTGGGTAGAATAACAGAATGGGTGGGAGCATCTTTACCTAAGCTCCTACGGCCTGATATCTCTTTGCAGAGGTGAAATACTGGGAAAGGATAGAGAGTAACACCCAGTCACACTTACCCATTCCTCAAGCAGAACAGAGGCTTTGTGAGGGAGGGCTTCTCAAAGCCCAGGCTCCTTGCAGAAGAGTCATTGGAAAGGGAAGGCCTCTCACAACCAGATTTCCCCATCACCGTTGCACCACAGAAAAGTCATTGGAGAAGATGTCTGCTATCAGCAAGTTCTACTCGCTGCTGGAGACAGATGGTGACAGGGATGATGTGGGTAGAAATATCTCATTTAATTTCTTTCCACTGAAGTGGAGAACTGGAGACAGGGTCTTTGGTTAGAGATGAAAGGTTCTCTGTTACACTATCAAATCCCTGAACCATTCAGACCTTACTAATAACGTTGGATACTTAAGATACTAATCAATCCTATTTTCAGGGATGGTTTCTTCCCAGACCAGGTACCTGACATCTGGCAGCAGTGCTCTGAGCCTTCAGTTACTCTTGAACTCAGTAATAAATAACCTGTCTGCATCTCAACCTTCCAACTTTCCATATCTGTGAGACATGGGCACATATTATCTTGTTTCTGATTTGTCAGGGCAGACCAGCAGAGACCAAGCCAGAGGTGGAGAAGTCAGCATCCTTATCTGTGGCTCAGCTGGCAGGAAAGTTCAAGGAGCAAGCAGCCACCATTTCTGGAAAAGAGGTAAGGAACAATTCAGCCACAGATAACAAAAGTGGGAAATGGGAGACTCATCCCTGGCCAATGAAGGTGGGGAGACTGGGTGATCCAAGCATTAAAATAATGGCTTGATTTTGGATAGCAACTTTTATCCTGAATGATCCCACAGTGCTTCACAAACCGTGGTATAACACACAACAATCTCATGCACAGTATACTCTATACATTCCTAATTTACATGTAGACATTCTTGCATACCTATTCCAGCTGCCCACTAAAAGTTTGTTGTTAGCCAGTGGCAGGATGTTTGTGCTTTGGGGACACTGAAAAGCCTGCTAAGACATCCTTGAGTTCCCCAGTGGTAGTTGGCATCAAAGCAAGGTGCACATGTACAGCTCAGCACTGGGCCTTTTTGGCTACTGATTAATTAGAAAGCACCCAACTAGTTTTTCTTAATCAAATGTTTGATATTTATGAAACAGAAATGAGACTCCAAATAGTGAGAGGCTGAACAGCAAACTAAGCAGCTTAGAAGCCAGTATGCATCTCACTAGCAGCTCTCCAGCAATAATAATAACCATCATTAACAGGGCCAGCTCTAGCCATTTCGCCACCCCAAGCACGGCGGCACGCTGGGGGGGGTGCTCTGCCGCTCGCTGGTCCCGCGGCTCCAGTGGACCTCCCGCAGGCTTCCCTGCAGGGGTTCTGCCCCCTGCAGCTCCGGTGGACCTCCTGCAGGCATGCCTGTGGATGCTCCACTGGAGCCGCGGGACCAGCGGACCCTCCGCAGGCACGCCTGCGGGAGGTCCATTGGAGCCGCCTGCCGCCCTCCCGGCAACTGGCAGAGCGCCCCCCGCAGCGTGCCGCCCCAAGCACGCGCTTGGCGCGCTGTGGCCTGGAGCCGGCCCTGATCATTAATAATGGTGATAGTATCTTAGCAATCTTCTGTAAAGCTCTGATCAGCTGTCCAAGGCTCAGAAATAGTGAACAAGTTTTGTCCCTCTTTATTTGATCCTAAGCACCTCTATCCAGTCACAGCACAGCAGACATATAAACTCCAATTTAGCCTGTGTGTATAGACACTGAGACCTAATTAACCCAGTAACTGTTGGATAAAAACAAACAAAACTATTATATGCAAGGCATGCATCTCACAAACGTCTCCAGTGAGGACCACACATATGCTATTAGGATTCCCCTCCTCCCCTAAAAGCAAGAAGTTGACATTCAGTGGGATTTAAACAAATGAAGATAGTCTTCTGTTTGGCTGCAGATAGTTGATCCAGCTATCACAAAGATTATGCAGTTTTAATATCATTTACGTGGGTTACAGTATGGCTGAACTCAGGAGAAACAAATAGGCCCCATTAGAGTTCAAGCAATGGTTTATTGATGGGTTAGACAGCATAGATTGGCACTGCATGAAAACTGGTGCAGTCTTGCAGGTCATTGAAATATCACATTGGACAGGATTCATGTCCTGCTAGGAGCTGGACTGACTCAATGTAATTGAGGACACTGGACATTTGACTAGCCCCAATGTGCTGTCATTTATCACCAGAAAGCATCTCAGGCCTGGTCTACAGTACGTGTTTAAACCGATTTTAGCAGCGTTAAACCGATTTAATGCTGTACCCGTCCACACGACGAGGCCCTTTATATCGATATAAAGGGCTCTTTAAATCGGTTTCTGTACTTCTCCCCAATGAGAGAGAGAAATACGGGTTATGTATGGCCGCAAATGAAGCGATATTGGCCTCCGGGCGGTATCCACCACAATGCACCCACTGTGACTACTGGACAGCAATTGAACTCAGATGCAGTGGCGCAGGTAAACAGGGAAAAGCCCCGTGAACTTTTGAATTTCATTTCCTGTTTTTGCCCCACCGAGTGGAGTGCTCTGATCAGCATGGGTGGCGATGCCGTCACAAATCCAAAAAGCCGCTCATCATGGACCGTATGGGAGATACTGGATCTGATCGCTGTATCGGGAGGACAAATCTTTCTAATTCAGAGCCTCTGTTACAGAAGAATACGAAATACCAAAGCGATTTGAAAAAAAATTCCAGGCTACACACAGTGCTGCGTGACAAGCGTAATGGAAAGCCAAAGAATCAAATGGACGCTATGGAGGGAGGGAGGGGGTACTGAGGACTCCAGCTATCCACAGTCCACAGCAGTCTCTGAAAAATATTTGCATTCTTGCTGAGCTCCCACAATGCCTGTAAGTTCAAACACATTGTCAGCGTGGTTCAGGGTATAAGCTCGACAATTACTCCCTCCCCCAAATAGACGTGAAAGAAAGGGGGAAAGAAATCGTTTCTTGACTCTTTCAATGTCACCTGTGTTCTCCTAATGCTGCTGGTAGACAACGATGCTGCGAGCAGTGATAGAGCAGTATCCACTCCTCTCCTCTCCCTGTGGAAGCAGATGGGGGACGTGAGTAGGAGTCTGCTAGGGGGTCCGTCCTTGTCGACCAGGCCCGTGAGTGGCGTCCTGGCTGGCTTCAGGTGAGGCTGGCCGGGGGCACCTGGGTAAAAATAGGAATGATTCCCGGTCATTCCCAGTAGATGGTACAGAACGGCTGGTAACCGTCTCTCATCATAGCAACTGGGGCTAGAGCTCCATCAGCCCCTCCCTTTCATGTGTAAAGAAAAGATTCTGTACTGCCTGGACTATCATAGCACGGGAGGCTGCCTCCCCTCCTCATTTTATCTCACTAACAAGTCACTGTTTCTTATTCTGCATTTTTTTATAACTTCATGACACAAATGGGGGGACACTGCCACGGTAGCCCAGCGAAGGTTGGGGAGGAGGAAGCAACGGGTGGGTTGTTGCAGGGGCACCCCCGTGAATGGCATGCAGCTCATCATTCTGCGGGATCTGACACGGAGCAGCTGTTGCTCTCTGATACACTGGTTCTCTAGTACACTTGCCCATATTCCTAGGCAGGACTGACTCTATTTTTAGAAACCATAAAGGAGGGATTGACTTGAGGAGTTATTCCCAGTTTTGCCTTTGCGCCCCCGGCCCGAATCTCAGCCAAAGGGAGCACCCATGATAGCAAACAGACAGTACAGAAGGACAGATAACTGTCATCTCATTGCCAATTTACGCCTGGCAGCAGACAGGTACAGAACGGACTGATAATCCGTCTCTGCTATCATTGCAAAAGCAAATGAATGCTGCTGGTGTAGCGCTGGAGTATCGCCTCTGTCCGCGGCATCCAGTACAAGACGGTGATCGATGTAAAAAAAAAAAAACATCGCTGTTATGCGGGATGATATTCGTCTCTCATGGTTGCCGTGCTATGGCGTCTGCCAGGGCAATCCAGGGGAAAAGGGCGCGAAATGATTGTCTGCCGTTGCTTTCCCGGAAGAAGGAATGATGGACAACATTTACCCAGAACCACCCGCGACTATGATTTTTGCCCCATCAGCCACTGGGCTCTCAACCCAGAATTCTAAGGGGTGGGGGAGACTGCGGGAACTATGGGATAGCTACGGAATAGCTACCCACAGTGCAATGCTCCGGAAATCGACGCTAGGCTCGGACCATGGCCGCACACCGCCGAATTAATGTGCTTAGTGTGGCCACGTGCACTCGACTTTATACAATCTGTTTTATAAAACCAGTTTATGTAAAATCGGAATAATCCCATAGTGTAGATGTACCCTCAGTCAGAGCAGCCTTGTCTTTCCTTCCTCTTCTACAAGGCATAGAGCAGATTAAGGTAGAATAACTGAATCCTTGTTATCCAGGCCTGCTTCACTGAGGCTTAGATGCACCAATGAATCAGTGAGAAACAGAGTCTGCTGGGGAGCAGGAAGGAAAAACCTCTCTTGGTAAGGGGGACTGGAAGAGAAGTCTAGGAAACCTGGTTAGAGGTGGTAGAAAGAACTTAAGCAGCAAAGGTTGCCCAAAACTAAGATGAGTCTAGGCCCCAAATGGCTTTAATCCTCTGAGGAAGCAGGGAAAGTCAAAGGACTCATGGCTGCTGATCCACTTTCTGTGACAGAGAGAGTCCCCTACTACCATCACAAACACACGTTAAAAACAAAAATCATTTCAGCGTATTACAATCCTGGGGGGGTGATGTAATAATCATGGTTGCCTGACCTCACTATTTCTGTGGTCATCCTGATGTCAACATCGTGAGCTATGTCCTGCAAACTTAGCATATATAGGACATTAATGGGTGCTCACAAAATGTCACTGCCTTGCAATGTGGTATCATAATGTTGTGATATGATGATATTTCAACAGAATAGGATGATACTGCATGCCAGAATTGTGATGTGTAAGGACGATATTACGTTGTTATGGGAGGACACGGTCACAACTTGATTACATTGCTTCACATAATTATATTGCATTGCAATCTGCTGACACATCACCAGTTAACAGTGTAAACCTCATAAAGCCATGGTGCCCGAGTTTGTCGCACCAGACAAATTCTCTACAGTGGCCAACTCTTCAAAGATGAAGTTGCCACAATCTGATGTTTGTAACTTCCCAGATCCCTGGACATTAAGTGGGTAAAAATTATGACAAAAGTCACCAAATATTGCATCACAGAGCACACTGGGTCAGGGCACCACCGCGGCAGCCGGCAGCTCAGGGTGTCCCCTGGGTCAGGGGCGGAGGGGGCGGCAGGCAGCTCCCGTGGAGCTGCCGCAGTGGTGCCTGCGGGCGGTCCGCTGGTCCGCGGCTCAGATGGAACTGCCGCAGTCGTACCTGCAGACGGTCGGCTGCTCACGCAGCTCCAGTGGACCGCCCGCAGGCACACCGGACCCTCCGCGGGCACCATTGCGGCAGCTCCACCAGAGCCGCAGGACCAGCGCGCGGGGCGGCGAAATTGCCGTCCGCCTAGGGCACTCAAAACCCTAGCGCCGGTCCTGCCCCTACCCTCCACATTCAAGTGACTTGTAACCCAACCCCAGTCAAAATCTATCACTTGGGCAACACAGCTCTGTTTGCTGGATACCTAGACAGATTAGGTGTAAATGTAAATAGAATCTGGTCCTGAAGCCTTTCCCCACAACCCTCAGCTCATCATTAGTTGTCAGGGAGAGCTCATTTAGACTTTGCTTACAAATCATCATTTGAAATTATTAGATTGGCCAACATCACCGAAATGACTGCACTGACATTGTCTTAAAAAACAACAGCTGTATAAGGAAGCTAGTCTATGTTCATACCTTTCAAATCTATTATACTTTCAGTTACACATATTTTATCATACACTGTATATGCTTTTAATGTGCGTATTAATGTTTCAATTTCAATTCAAATTTCCAAAAAGTCACTAAATTGGCATGTTTCAGAGTAGCAGCCGTGTTAGTCTGTATCCGCAAAAAGAACAGGAGTACTTGTGGCACCTTAGAGACTAACACATGTATTTGAGCATAAGCTTTTGTGGGTTCACTTAATCGGATGCATAGAATGGAATTTTTAGTGAGGAGATATATATACATACAGAGAACGTGAAAAGGTGGGAGTTGCTCAACCAACTCTAAGAGGCTAATTAAGATACGCTGTTGTCAGCAGGAGAAAAAAACTTTTGTAGTGATAATCAAGATAGCCCATTTAAGACAGTTTGACAAGAAGGTGTGAGGATACTTAACATGGGGAAATAGATTCAATGTGTGTAATGGCTCAGCCATTTCCAGTGTCTATTTAAGCCTAAATAGATTGTATCCAGTTTGCATATTAATTCAGGTTCAGCAGTTTCTAGTTGGAGTCTGTTTCTGAAGCTTTTCTGTTGCAAAATTGCCATCTTTAAATCTGTTACTGAATGGCCGGAGAGGTTGAAGTGTTCTCCTACTGGTTTTTGAATGTTATGATTCCTGATGTCAGATTTGTGTCCATTTATTCTTTTGCATAGAGACTGGCCAGTTTGGCCAATGTACATGGCAGAGGGGCATTGCTGGCTCATGAGGCATATATCACATTGATAGATGTGCAGGTGACGAGCCCTAGATGGCGTGGTTTGATGTGATTAGGTCTATTATGATGTCACTTGAATAATATTGGACAGAGTTGGCATCGGGCTTTGTTGTAAGATAGTTCTGGGTTAGTGTTTTTGTTCTGTGGTGTGTGGTGCTGGTGTGATTTGCTTCAGTTGGGGGGCTATCTGTATGCTGTCTGTAAGAAGATAGGCTTGTCTCCCAAGATCTGGGAGAGTGAGGGATCATCTTTCAAGATAGGTTCTAGATCTTTGATGATGCGCTGGAGAGGTTTTAGTTGGGGGCTGAAGGTAACGGCTAGTGCATTCTGTATTTTCTGTGTGGCTGTCTTTGTAGGTGACTTCTGGCTCTGTCAATCTGTTTTTTCACTTCAGCAGGTGGGTATTGTATTTTAAGAATGCTTGATAGAAGATCTTGTAGGTGCTTGTCTCTGTCTGAGGATTGGGAGCAAATGCAGTTCTTATCTTAGAGCTTGCTGTAGACAATGGATCGTGTGATGTGTCCTGGATGGAAGCTGGAGGCATGTAGGTAAGTGTAGCAGTCATAGGTTCCAGTATAGGGTGGTGTTTATGTGACCATTGCTTATTACCACAGTTAGTGTCAAGGAAATGGACCGCTTGTGTGGATTGGTCTAGGCCAGAGGTAGGCAACCTATGGCACAGGTGCCGAAGGTGGCACGTGAGCTGATTTTCAGTGGCACTCATACTGCCCAGTCCTGGCCACCAGGCAAGGGGCTCTTTGCATTTTAATTTAATTTTAAATGAAGCTTCTTAAGCATTTTTAAAACCTTATTACTTTACATATAACAATGTTTGTTATATATTAAAGATAATAGAAAGAGACCTTCCTAAAATGTTGAAAATTTATTACTGGCATGCAAACCTTAAATTAGAGTGAATAAATGAACGATTCGCACATACACTTCTGAAAGGTTGCCGGACCCCTGGTCTAGCTGGGTGATGATGAGATGCGAAATTGTTGAAAGATCATGGTGGAACTTCCTCAAGGCTTCTTTCCAGATGGTCCACATGAATGAAGATCCATCAATGTAGCGCAAGTAGGGTGTTAGGATTGACAGCTTAGAAAGCGTTGTTCTAAAATCAGCCATAAATGGCTGGCGTACTATTGGGGCAACGGGTACCCATAGCAGTGCACTGACGTGAAGGTATATATTGTCCCAATGTGAAAACGTTGTGGGTGAGGACAAAGTCGCAAGTTCAGCCACCAGGTTTGGCGTGTAACTAGTTCACAAAACTAGGGGTGGCGGGCGATGTTGGGGAAATATCAGGGGGGGTTGTAGGTAAATCACTGAATACAGAGGACCTAGACAAAGTAGAGGCTATGGGCCAAAAAATCTGATGAGGTTCAACAAGGCAAGTGCCAGAGTCTTGCATTAGGATGGAAGAATCCCATGCACTGCTCAGACTGGGACCGAGTGGCTAGGCAGCAGTTCTGCAGAAAGGACCTAAGGGGTTAGAGTGGACGAGAAGTGGAGTATGAGGTCAAACATGTCGTGCCTTGTTGCGAAGAAGGTAACGGCATTTTGGGCGTATATGTAGGAGCTATTTGCCCAGCAGTCAAGGACGTTATCATTCCCCTCTATTCGGCATTGGTGAGGCCTCATCTGGAGTACTGTGTCCAGTTTTGGGACCCACACTACAAGAAGGATGTGGAAAAATTGGAAAGAGTCCAGCGGAGAGCAACAAAAATGATTTGGGGGCTGGAGCACATGATTTATGAGAAGAGGCTGAGGGAACTGGGATTATTTAGTCTGCAGAAGGGAAGAATAGGGGGGGGATTTGATAGCTGCTTTCAACTACCTGAAAGGGGATTCCAAAAAAGTTGGATCTAGACTATTCTCAATGGTACCAGATGACAGAACAAGGAGTAATGGTCTCAAGTTGCAGTGGGGGAGGTTTAAGTTAGATATTAGGAAAAACTTTTTCATTCAGAGAGTGGTGAAGCAATGAAATGGGTTACCTAGGAAGGTAGTGGAATCTCCTTCTTTAGAGGTTTTTCAGGTCAGGCTTGACAAAGCCCTGGCTGGGATGATTTAGTTGGGAATTGGTCCTGCTTTGAGCCGGGGTTCGGACTAGATGACCTCCTGAGGTCCCTTCCAACCCTGATATTCTATGCGGCTGCTCTTGGAGACAGCTGCACCCACCCCTGCGTTCTCTTGGACCTCTTACAGACACACAACACTAGAGGCTGCCTTCTGGTGCTTGAATGTAACCTCCTTCCTTTTCTTTTGTCACTCAATGGCTGTCTTTATCTTCAGGTACCAGCCAATAAACCAACCCGGAGGAAACCACCATGCTCCCTTCCCCTACACACCCAAAAGGTGGAGCTGGGCCACAATGGGGAGCAGGTGAGTACCAATGCAATAAGGAAAGAGTTTTCTTTTTGCTGGGTTTTATTCTCTCTGATTCCCTAAAAGGCATGTGAATGTGGGTTTACCAGAGGGATCACCAATAGTGAAACATAAACCATAAGCTCTAAAGCAGAGAACACTTCCACTATCCATCCACAGCAATACCCCACACATACTCTGCTCCTTGCTGTCTCCTTACTATTGCAGACACACGTACGTGTTCCAGTTCTGCTTGTGAGTTTCTCCCTCCGTGGCACCACATCTCCGTAGGATCCACCTGATTCTCCCATACCAGCTCCATCCTCACATCTTAAGCTCTTTAGGGAAGGGACTGTCATATGTTGTTTATACACCAAAATGTAATACAACCTAGTTGTGGCCTTTAGGCTCTACTGCAACATAAATATTAAGTAATAATTTGCTCTTGGAGTCTTCCCTCCTTCTAGATTCACAGGTTGAAAGGGTGAATGAGTGTGTAATTCATCCAGGGCCAAACATTTCTCTTCAGATACGCTAGAGGAATAGTTCATAAAACACTTTACAAACATTAAAGCCTTGCAACCCTCTGAGAGGCAGGTCAGTTTTATCTCCATTTTACTGATGAGGAAACTGTACCACAAAGAGGTTAAATATCTTCCCCAAGGCCATGCAGTGGCACAGCCAAGACTAGCACCCTGAAGGACTGACCCATGTCTTTTGGGACTAACCATTACACAATCCCTAATATGGGTATACTAATCAGAAAGGACAGAATCCGATTTTCTCTCAAAAGAGGGCACACTTTGAGTGGTGGGAGGGGAAAGGGAGGATAACGTAGAGGGCTTGGCTACCTTCTTTTGATAATCTTCCTCAGAGCAGAGTGATATTACTCTGTACAGTGCTCTCCCCTTCCTCAGTCCTGTGTGATCTAATTCCTCTTTATCATAGACTTAATGGCTGGACAGCAGATGAGGTGGGAGTAATTGGAAAGGGAAGAACAGACTCCTTTGTAAAGATCCCTCCATAGGCTTCAGCGACACATTATTCACTTTCCTTCCTCTTCTTCCATCTTTCACTTCTCAGGATCAATCTGGACCGGTTCGGGCTTCAGAACTTTTCCTTTCTTCATCTAGTTTATTTTGGTCTTTTCCTGTTTATTTACAGAAGCCATCTCCAAATGCTTGTCCCCTTCCCAGGGTCAAGGTGAAAAGCTCTCCCCTGATTGAAAAACTGCAGGTAGGTGCTGGATGCTGTCAACATGGCTGTTGTAACTCTCAGGGAATTAAATTGATAAGCCTTTAACATGGCTCCTATATTTGTACCCCTGAGGATATGTCTACACAGCAGCTGAGAAGGTACCAGTGTGGGTAGAAAGACAAGTACTAGCTCTGCTTGAGCTAAAAAGCTAAAAATAGCAGTGTGGCCACAGTGGCACAGGCTGCAGCTTGAGCTAGCCACCGAATATGCACCCAGGGGATTGGGTGGGATAGTATTTGGGCAGCTAGCCCAAGCCACCTCCCATGCCAGCGTGACCATGCTGCTATTTTTAGTCACTAGGTCAAGCAGAGCTGCCTACCCAAAGCACCCTCCCAGCTGAAGTGCAGACATACCCTAAAAGCTTCTCACTTTTATTTTATATTTCCCAAGGAACTCAACAGCTTATCCAGCATTTACTGTTCCTTGTATCTCTCAGTGGCTGGTTCATGCCAGCTAGGACAACTAACAATATGTGAGTCTCTTCACATAGTACCCTGCTAATGCCAGTTGGCACTCCTGGTATTGTGAGCTTCCTCCTAGCAGTGCTGAAATAATAGCAGCCTGGTCATAGCAGTGTCGTGCTCAACTCAAGGACACTCAACTGTCTGAACTTAATAGCACTGTTCAATGGGATTCCAGAAGTGGGAACCCCATCACAAAGCATACCCAGTTATTTCAATGGTATTCTCTTGTTAAATTTAGTGATCATTTGAAGGGCCTGAGAGTGCCCACAGCTGCAAACTTCAGGTACTATCTGGACAAACACAGAATGATTTAAAGTTCCTTGTTATTATTGACTGCTCTGTTCACAGCCTCTCCTGTCCAAAACTATGGGAGACATATTCACTTGGCTGGGACACTGGAAAATCTCTAATATTTCATATGACACAAGAATGGTCCTGAGATCCAGCTGTTCGGGAAGGGCAATTGTCCATCCAGAACTTCTCCACATGGGATTGTTTGTTGACAATATCACCAGGAGAAACACAAAACCAGGAGCTCTCTCTCCTCAGCTGAGAGGCTATCATGTGTGTTAAGGGCAAGGGCTCCCCCATGTGGTCCACTTCACCTCTGACGGGGAATTTGGGTGCCAGGTAGAATAACACCAAAAATCATTATATTAAATCCGAGGGGAGGTTTACTATAATAATTTTTTTTTGCAGGCCAATCTGGCATTTGCTCCAGCTGCTCTGGTGCCAGGAACATCTCCAAAAAGCCCAGGTCTGAAAGTCATACCATCTCCCTTTAGCACTCCCCCTTCAACTCCCAGCAGCCCAGGCATCCAGTCCCGTTCCAGTGAATCGGATGAGACACCAGTCAGTTTTGATCAACCACCAGAGGGCACTCACCTTAAGTTTTATAACAAGGTACAGTGTCTTCTAGGACTTCTCCAACACAGGAAGCCAAAGCCAGTTTACTGCTTTGAGTGGAACTGCAACTGTAGGTCTTACCTTCCAATTCAGTCTTCACAGGGTATGTTTGCAGCCAAATTAGGAGATTGCTGCATCTGTTTTGAAATTCACTCTCACTGTGATCCATTGGACTCCCTCTTTTGCCTGCCTGCAAATAGAGTTCCATAGTCCATCAGATTCCAGCTGGCATCAGGTGATGAAGTGGCATGACTCACCTGCTTCAACTCAACATGAGCTGGACTGATCACAGCTTTTCAAACAACATGATGTCAAAATTAATGACCAACACTTAGTAGTGCAGTGGGTTAGTGTATTAATACTGCAGCTTGCAAGTCAAATAAACCTTGAAACTGTGCAGTGTGTTCCATGCCCACTCCTTTAACACAGAAGCATAGCCCATGAAAGACCAATCATACAACACTTAACCTAGATCTGAGCAGGACAGGCTGTATTGAATCCTGGGAACTGTAGTCTCTGTAAACCACAACTCTGTATTAAAGAAGGCGGCAACTGGTAACTTCTCCAGTTTATGCAATTTATGTGCAGTTCTTAGTTTGCAGGCTAGCTCCCAATACAGCCTTCAACTGGAGAAGTTGGGAGGCCCAAGACATAGAGTAGCAGAGGCTTCTGCAGATTAGGACTCAGATGAATAGGCAACAACGGGGAGAGAATCTGGACTGCTTGATTTCACCATTGGTTCTCAGATTACTGAGAAGTGAAACTCCTTTATCCTTTCCCATCACCCCAGTGCCAAAAATAAAATGGCAGAGGTTTCCAAAGTAATTCCTCGCTCATAAGTAACTATATATCGAGTCTTGTGACCTTGTAGTCAAAGTTAGTGTTTTCAGATTTGATGATGTAAATACGAGAAAGAGACACAGTTTAAACTGGGGTAATGATCTCTCACTACTTATTGAGGGAGGCAAAGTGTCAATGAGAAGGAGAACCGGTGTCTTGAGTCACCAGCTGAGCATCCAAGTCATTCACCCTAGCTTTCTGGTGTGGTTTATTTAAATTCTTCAATCTCAACTTTACCTGTTCTCAGGTGCGGACACGGGGGTCACTGAAGCGCAGACCCCCCTCCAGGAAATTCCGAAAGTCTCAGTCCGACTCCGGAGATGGTGAAGATTTAAGGGCGACTGGATCATCTCAAGAAAATGGGGCCAAGGAAGAGGATGGTGATGAGGTATTCATGCCTAAGAGTCAGAAAGAGGAGTCGCAGTCACCTGTGTGTGGAACAGGCAGTAAACTGATCCAGAAACAGATAGGATCCAATGAAAAGCCACCCTCAGGGAGAGGGTCCAGCAGGACAGAAAACAAAGAGGAGAGAGAAAAAGAAACTGAGGCAATGAAACCATGCAAGAGCCGCACAGGAGATAAAGAGAAGCCGTGCGAGAGCACTCCAGGGGAGGAAGAGAGGAAGTCATCCCAGAGCACCCCAGAGGAGAAGCCATGCCCAAGTACCATGGGAGATAAAGATAAGAAGCTGTGCCAGAACACCCCAGGGGATAAGGAAGGGAACACCCTGGGGGAAAGGGAGGATGGCAATGGCTCTGAACAGGAAAAAAGGAACAAAGAAAATGAAGAGGTGAAGAAGGAAGAAAACAGTGAGGGCAAAGACACACAGGAAACATCAGACACCCAGGAAAAGTCCCTGGAGATGGGGATGCCACAGCCGGCAGCAGACACAGGAACTGCCAGTGAGCATCATAGTGTGATGCCGATGCAAGAACCTAGCACAGAGTAAGTGTGATGCAGAGATGAGATAGGCCAATATGGTAATTGCTCATAAAAGACCAGAGGCTCTCGCAAGTGTTTTGCCTTAAAAATAAAAAGGCATTTCCCTCTGATGCTTGTTAAATCCCAGTACAAATCAATATCAGAGCATCTAATACAGACAATTAAAAGGCTTGGCTCCCCAGGCTGGCATGACAGTGAAAGGGATGTAGGTGAAAGAAGAGAAAGAAATGCTGACCCTTGACACTTTGCTCAGCTGCCCAGTATTTTGAAAGTACATATGGCATAAAGCATTTTTCACCCTGAGACCATTAGATTAAACTGTCTGATTAAAAGGGACATTTCCAAACCTCTTGTTAGCACTGTCAGCCCTAACTGTGGTGCACACATACCAATTTCGTGGTCACCCACTGAACCACACAAACTAGTTACTTCTAATTCAGAAAACAGAGGCCTCTACCACTTGAGGTAGAGGAGAATTTCTACTAGCTATATTAGGGCTTACACTCATTGTACCTGGCCTTTAACCACTGGTGGCCAACATAATCCCGCACACCTAAACAGGCTCCATTCCATCCAACAGGGCAGTGGTGCCACCTGCACACTAGCTATTACAGAGCAGAGTTACATTCATGAAAAGTCACTCCAGCAACATGGGACCCTCTGCATTCCCCCTTAAGTTTCCATCTGTCCTGTTTTTTTTTTACTGAACTATCTGAGTTTGGAGGGCTCAAATCTGTGTCTTGAAGGGCATGTTATAGGGAGAAAAGATCCAAAATGAATTTGCATAGGAAAGTTAAAAACTGAAAAAAATTGATTCCCTGTCTTCAATCCAAGTACTGACCCAGCTTAGCGGGTGAGAACAAAGGAAATCAGTCTGGAATGGTCTGGCTTCAGCTGTCCTTCAAATTTATAGCAGAAAAACCATAACCCAATTATAAAAGTTGGCCAAAAAGACACCCAGATTCCAGACTTTCCTAGACACTCCTATCAAAATAAAATTGTAACATATGTTTATTTTTATAACTTTCCTTTCTCTCTTCTATCATTCGTTCTCTCTCAAAAGGATGAACCCAATCAGGACACAGGAGACTTTAATGTGAAGAGAAGCCAAATAGTCCAATTAAGGTGCAGCTACTGGAGGACTCTCCCTTGCAACAGATCAGCAGAATATTAATAACATCAAAGATGTTCACTGCTTTTACCCATAACATTCTGTAGAAGTGGGAAAGAGAGCCTGGAATTAAGACATCTTTTTTTTGCTGCAGGGTTCAAAATGGATGTACTGGCTGACTCTTCTTGGGGTATATTGAGCAACTTCATGGCCACGTCTGGAGATCTGCTGCACAGTAGCTTGGGCATGACAAACACCACCGTTTCTGGGCCCAGTGTTCACCATTACAGCAAAGTTCCAAATTTTGTTTGTTCCCCCATGTTGGACTTTGATGCAATTCATCAGTTTTGGACATATATAAGTTGTGCCTTTTTAAATAGCTTCCTTTGAAATATTTTCAGTTTTCAAATGCAAGTAAATGAAGTTTTTAGAAGTAGGGGAAAATGATTTTCTCTCTCTATATATACATATGTGCTTTATGACAGACAATGTGAATCCTAAATCTGGAGAAGATCATTTTTAAATGGTTTATGCGGCATCTTTGATGAATATCTACTTGGACTAGAGTTGGGCTGGCAAACATGTATTTGAAACACCTAACAGCTAAAGATTATTTTTCTATAGGATTTTTTTGTTTTTTTTCATGATGGTGAGAAGTAGCAACTGAAGTACCATATCCACAGAACACTTACAGCATCTGAAGTAATAGTGCAAGCTTTCCTCACACTACTCCACCACTGTATTCAACTGTTACTTGGAAGGATCAAGCGTAAGTCAGTTGTCATGTCGTCTTTGGACTCTACTGAGATTACCAACAAGTGGCCAGTTAGAACCACTTCTAACTTTTTGTGGTATAGACACTTGTTTACTGCAAACTGGACTGAAATAGCCTATTCATTTCATGTAAGCCAGTGAACAGCCTGTGTATGATTGAGTTTCACTTACTATGGCAGTGGTGGGCAACCTGTGGCCCACAGGTCACACGCGGCCCATTAGGATAATCCGCTGGTGGGCCACCAGACCGTTTGTTTACATTTGCACAGCCGCCCACAGCTCCCAGTGGCCATGGCTCACCTATGGCCTAGGCTGAATTTGAACTGGTGAACTATCATCCGATAAAAAATTTATTTTAAAGAGCCGGGTTCTCTCCTTAGAGTGGGGGTTCTCAGACTGGGGGTTGTAACACCCTCAGAGGGTTGTGAGGTTATTATGAGGGGGTCATGAGCTGTCAGCCATGCACAAGGTTGACAGCCCAAGCCCTGCCAGCCCAGCTCCATCCCCATCCCCAACCCCACTCCAGCATTTAAAAGAGTGTTAAATATAAAATCATGTGTTTTTTTCATTTATAAGGAGGGTCCCACTCAGAAGCTTGCTGTGTGAAGGGGGTCGCCAATACAAAAGGTTTGAAAACCACTGCCTTAGAGTATTTAGAGGGAGTGTTTGAAAGGACTGGATAACAGGAGAACTACTCATATACCATGGCGATGAGGCCATACAAGTGCTTGGAGCTGGCATTTAGGGTTCTGTTAAAACTTTCAAAGGACTAGCTGGCTCAGAGGACTAGCTGTGGATGGGCTATGGAGGCATTTACCTCCAGATTGCATTAGCTATTGATTAGTCTACATTAAATGGGTTTGGGGGAGTATCACAATCCCATTCCTGATGGACAGGTGTCCACATCACTAAAACCACCAACACATTATCTGACAACCGACACTGCTCCCAACCCGACAGTATCAATGAAGAGGCCAAAGACTGAAAGGGCCATGGAGACTGAACTCCCTTTCATCTTTGAAGCCGTTGCCCCAGGACAGGGGTTAGACACACTGGCAAGGCAGAGAGTGATGGAACCAGGCTCTGCTGCTGCCTGCACTGCACCTGCTCTGTGGATGGAGATCGATGAGGCAGAGGGTCATTCTATTCTGTGTTTGTACAGAGCCTAGCACAATGGGAACCTAAATCCATGACCTGGTCCTAGGCACTACAGCTATACAAATAAATAATATCCTATTTGTCACCTTTTACCCATACTAAATTCACAAAAAGACAAATGGATTTATGTTCTAGTTAATGTCTCCTGCCTCCCATCCTCCCAGATGAAAGCACTAAGATATTGTTCATTCAAAACCAGCGAAAAGTGATTGGTGTTGCCATTTGTACCTAAAAGAGGTTTCTCAGCATATGCAACCCCCACACCCTCTTTGAGCCATGTCAGCAAGTGTCATCATCTTTAAAATACATTTTAATCTCTTTGCTTGGGCTTGTGTCCCAGGCCAGGCTGCAATCATCACTGTAACATTTTTTTTCTCAGCAGATGTATCTGGACGTGTGTGATTGTGCATTACTGTATATATGAGTGTGCATGTTTAGAGAATGTGTGTGCTGGCGTAGGGGGTGGAATTTGTCCTCCCTCACCTTGAAAATATAGTGGGAAAACAGAGGAAATAAAACAGTGGAGTTGAAAAGAAAAATAACTGTGTTTTTCTTCTTGGGAACCTGCAGAAACCCAAACCAGGATGGGTAGAGCTGGTGGCAGCAGACAGAATAAGGGTGGGATTACAACTAGGGGATAGTGTAGTGTTAAACCATCAGATTTGAAATTTGTGGACTCCCTGGAGCCAGGTTGCAGTACTGATAGCTCTGACTCAACTATTCATCCTCTTGAAGTTCATTAAGTGAAAGTCTTCAGGATGAGATCTGAAAAACATAAATCCTATCTGTGCAACCATTAAAGATTCCATGGTAAGAACAGAGGTTTTCCTTCAGACAAAATTGCCCCTCCACACACACAGTGGTGTAGCATACATTACATAGGTATGACATCACTCTCTGCTTTCATGCGGCAGACACTACTTAAAGGGGCTTTTTCTTCTGTTGTCTGTCTATAGGTCTATTGTTAGACTATGATAACAGAGTCCTAGAAGGAGAGATGGGGAGCTGTTCAGTATTGTCTTGAGGGAGTGTAGCCTTGTTGAGTGGGTGAAGACAATTTACTCCGTGGAGGATATCTTAGATCAGGGGTGGGCAAACTTTTTGGCCTGAGGGCCATATCTGGGTGTGGAAATTGTATGGCCGGCCATGAAAGCTCATGAAATTGGAGGTCGGGGTGTATGAGGGGGTAAGGGCTCTCGCTGGGGGTGTGGGCTCTGGGGAGGGGCCAGAAATTAGGAGTTCAGGAAGTGGGAGGGGGCTCCAGGC
Source organism: Chelonoidis abingdonii (assembly GCF_003597395.2). Classification (NCBI taxonomy): domain Eukaryota; kingdom Metazoa; phylum Chordata; order Testudines; family Testudinidae; genus Chelonoidis; species Chelonoidis abingdonii. Next base: position 177,992,198 of record NC_133769.1, on the reverse strand, counting down.
AGGGGGTTGGGGTGCAGGGTGAGTGTGAGGGATCCGACTGGGGGTGCAGGCTCAGGGACGGGGCTAGGCATGAGGGGTTTGGGGGGCAAAAGGGTGCTTCAGAGGGCAAGAGGGAGATCAGCACTGCACCAGGGGCTTGGGGGTGCAGGAGAAGGTCAGGGATGCAGGCTCCGGGAGGTGCTTATCTTAAGCAACTCCCAGAAGTAGCGGCATGTTCCCTCTCCAGCTCCTATGCAGAGGTATGGCCAGGTGGCTCTGCACACTGCCCTGTCCGCAGGTCGCCACCCCTGCAGCTCCCATTAGCTGTGGTTCCCAGCAAGACCCTGACCCTGCTCCCCAATGGGAGCTCGAGGGCCTGATTAAAAGGTCTGGTGGTTCGCAGCCAATAGGATCTGCAAAGCCAGCGCTTGGGGTGGGGGGAGTGTCCAGAGTCCCCTGGCTGCCCTTATGCCTAGGAGCCAGAGGGGACACATGCCACTGCTTCCAGGAACTGCGTAGAGCCACACCACATGGTTCCCGACCCTGCTCCCCAGGTAGAGCGCTGGAGCAGGGGAAACCACCAACCTTGCTCCCAGGCGGGAGCTCGAGGGCTGGATTAAAAAGGTCTGACAGGCCACTGGACGCAGCCCCCGGGCCGTAGTTTGCTGATCCACCTTAGATCAAATTGGGGCTTTGTGTGTGAGGAGGGGGTGGAGAAAAGATATGTGTTAAAACAGGCAATCTCCCCGTCTTTTCTGGATGAGCTGAGTAGGGCTGAGCTGCAGACCTCCACATACCAGCTGTGAGGAGCTGCTGGATGATATAGATAATTACTAGTTACACACAACCTACATTGAAAACTATTTTATATAGAAGCACAAGGGGCTCTGGACCATGCATTCAGACCAAGGGTGGCCACAGTGTTGAGGCCACTAAGTGTCACTAAGCATTATTCTAAGTAATTTTAAAAGGTGAAGGCTATAAGAATATGGAATTTTCCCTTAGGCCTCTCATGAGCAAGAGTCCGTCCATGTTAAACTCTAATTGACCTAGCAGGCCAATAAATAAACAAAAGGCCTGGCCTTCGTCACAGCCGTTCTCAGCTCTCGCAACAACGCTTTCTGCTTCGCTCCTCAACGCAGAAATAATCCAGCGTGGCACCCTGTGTAGCAGAAGGACAAGATAACCTGCAAGAAAGAAAGAGCCGACTGTACAACCGACGCTGCCGCAGCCAAGTTTACTTAAAATGCACTGCGCTTATGTACACTGTACATCAGGGGGATAAGAGTGCCAGGCTGGCTAGCGGCGGCGACGTCAAGAAGTCGTGATAGCAGACAAAGAATCGACATGTGGCGAGAGTCCCTCAGCAGGCATGAAAAGAAGTGGCCCCCGAGCGGACGAAACCGCGGCGAGCTATTGCCTTGTCATGCCGCATGCGCCCAACAAGTATACCTCCTTGGACGCTCAGTGCACTAAGGTAACCCAGACTGCTCTCGATTTTTAGGCTTTCACTGAGATGCCAGTGACTTTGACTGTGGCATGCTCACACGGTCTCCCCGGCACCACCTTGAGCATCTCAAAATAAACTCGGCTTGCTTCGCCCCCCTGGTGTGTGTTATTGGCGCTAAGCACCCGGGCACGGACTACCACCTGTTGTTTTGCCTCAGCAGTCTAATCTGCCCCACAACAGTTTTGGGCGTCCCTGGGGTGGGCACTTGAGGCTAAAATCTGCTTCCCGGACCCCTCTCGGCGGCCGACAGACCAGCCGCAACGACCGACGCCCAGTGGCGCACCCGTGATTTCATCGGGGGCTCGCGTCGGAGATGCGGTTTGGTCGACCCCAGGGGAGGGCACAACGTGTGCAACGCGCTCGGACAGTGGAGAAGCAGCTGGCGCGATCGGTGGGCAGAACCAGTCCCTTGGATAAGGTAGGAACAGTCCAGTGGTCTGGACTTTTTGCCTGTTAGACCTGGGGACGCCCAGTTCACCCAGATATGGCGGAGAACAGAGTACAGGCAGGGCATGGTGTACACCCTTAGAATGCATTCTAGGTGACTGGGAGTAGCTCGATAGTTGGTATCAGGGGTCCCACTAACTCTAGAGATAGCGTCCGGAAGCAAGCGATTCCTGACTGAGCAGGAGTTGGCTATGGAGTGGCTCCTGATACAGGTCAAAACTGCCGTGGTTCTGGCCTTCCTTCAGCACTCACAGCTGAGGACCGAACAGGGTGGCTGCTACGCGGGGGTGAGGATCCACGCGCTGTGGTTCCCCTCTCTAGCCACATTCTGGCCAGTCTGGTACTGGGACGTCCGGACCCTGCTGGCAACTACTCCTCCCTGGTCCATAGGTCCCAGCTCATCCTCCTACGTTCGGCCTAGAGCCATTGGAACGAACCCAGAACATACAAGGGTCAGGCTGGGGTGTACTGAGCGGGCCAGTCTGAAGCTCGTGTTTGATAAAGATTCTAACCCATTTTTATTATGTGTCTAAATAGGTTCTTACACATTTTGGAAAAGAGCCTTCTTTGTGTTAATATATTTACCAAAATCAGCCCAGCCCTACCAGATTTGTAGTTACATAATATAAAGACTTGTAGAGAGAGACCTTCTAAAACATAAAAATGTAGATTACGGCACATGAAACCTAAATTAGAGTGAATCTACACATGGACTTGGCTACCCACCTTCTGAAAGGTTGTGCCTGACCCTGATCATTTTGCCTGTGGGTCTTTTGCCATCTCACCACGCCAAATACTGATCTTTACTGGCGGAGTGCAGGTTACATGTATCAGGACCTATACGAAGTCAAACCAAATATTAGAAACAGAAAGATGATTTTTTTAATACATATTGTATACACACCACGGAATTCAACACACGCTCAGACACGCACGGCAAGTCATGGTTGTTCTACAGGCTATATGGCTCACCCGTTGGTGACGCTGATAGTTGCAGGTATTTGCAGCCCAGTTGACCAAAGGAGGAATACCCTGTCACCACTTATGCTAGATAAGGAATGTTGAGGGGTGGTTAAGTGATGTAATGGGGACTGTATTTAACCCCATTTTTAATAGAAAGACGATAGGCTGGGGTTAAGGACTTAAATAATAGCAAATGTTTAAAAAAAAGTGGGAATAGGTGACAACTAATTCTTATTAATAGGTTACGGTGCCTTTGGATGTAAGAAACTAAGCAATTTGGTTATTACTAACAGGGATTTTAAGGGACTGTTATTGTCCTTTTTGCGTCGAACTACTTGCCTGTTATTTTTAGCATAGGTTTACCCTTTTTACTGGAGTTTTTTTTATTTGAGGTTAGCCTTACTACATAAGAGCGCAAGCTCAAAAGATACGATGAATGCTGTTAGAACTTTGGTTGTGTTTTTTTCTTGCTAGTTTACACTGTAAGCCCGAGGCTCGACTGTTATTAAAACAACACGAGGTTGCAGACCTTTACAGATTGTATGAAGTTTTTTGTTTTTTTTGTTTTTGAAAAAAGGTGAGAGCCTAACATTTGGGCTCTTTAAGATGTTGAGTGGATATGTTGGTCAGACCCGAGGAAGGGAGGGAACGCCCAGTGCATTAGTTGCTGTTTTATCTATAGATGTTTTTTGAGGCTGACCTATAGACTTTGGACCTAGCAGGTTTGAATGCAACTCGCATTAAGCTCTACACATTTTTGTTTGGGTTGACCTAGGAAACTAATACTCGCCTCTAACGGCAAGCCGGTGCGGTAAGTAGGGTTGTGAGACTATACAGTTTCCACATAATGAGACAGTACAAAGAGATATGTGCGATGTAGCTACTTTCCTTTTGCTATTTGCCCGAAAGCGAACTGGTGAAAAAGGCTGTTTTGGTTGGGGGGAGGTTACAGATTTTTATGTTTGTGTATAGCAGCCACTGCCAATCGCTGGCATTGAATTTAAACGATGTGGAGGTTCGGGCGGGGGGGGTTAGGCTTTGAAAACACGCAGGGGGCGTATAACCAACTTATCTGAGTGCTTATTTTTATTAAGGTTAGAATCTTTTATTTAAGGAGTTAATACTTAGGTGATGGCAATTTATGACATTTGTTTCATATGGCGCAGAGCCTTTTTTTAAGATGTCGATTTTGTGGCCATATTATGTGTTTAAAATGATTAGCTGATAAAGTTTTTACATTGTGTTTGTATGTGAACAGATGTAACGTTGTCCTGGCAGTGTATCCGTTCCGGTAGTAAGAAGATACTAAAAAGCAGTATATTAGCCTTTTTTGTGGGTTCTAGGAGATATGTGTAGTATCGTTTTTTTACGTGCTCTGCAATTGAGCACGAACCATGTTGTTTTATGGGGCTTAACGTTTATTTTAAATTTTGTGGTTTTGGCTTAGTTTTACTCCCTGTTAGACCAACCCTGTATACCTACTCTATCCCGCGTTCCGCCTAAATTACTTTCCTTTCCAGTAGTATTAGGTTGGTTGTCATTATTACTTGGATTCAGCATCACTGATCATTCTCCACTGCTGATATTGCACATTCATGAGTTGACGGAGCGTCCGATCTTCACGAGATTGAGTTGCAACTACTTTGGTCTCGGGATCGCTCGGCCTCCTTACATTTTGAGGCAGGAAATGCTGATTAGTATAAAGATTTTTGTTTTTTTTTGCTGAAATTACACTTGACTTTTGGTGCGATATTTTTAATTCTTAGTACACTGTGAACTGGAGTTTATCAATGCTTCGTAAGTTGGTTCAATTTATATTGTTGTTACATCAGTCCATTGTTTCGGTGATTTATACAACCGCCATCCATTATTTTTTATTTAACTAAAGATTGTTTTTTGTTTTTTTTTTTTTGTTAAATTAACGCCTTTGTCCTTGTTTTGGATTTATTCAATTTTGGGGCATGCTATACCGCTGTACGAAGTGTGAGGGTCGAGTTTAATGTGCCTTAAAATTTCCTGCAGATTTGCAGTAGGTACTCCTTATCTCTATTTATTTATTGATTAATATATTGCAGTGGCCTCCTGGCGCGTGTGTGTGGTCAGCAATATTTCAACTGTTCTGTGTGGATGTGGAAAAACTAGTATTCTCCGCCTTGTTATAGTATTTTAATTAGAGTGAGTTTATATCAGTCATGCACCGTGTTGTTTTTTATGCCGACCTTCAAATAGAGGTATGAGATTGTTTTTAGTAGTTACATTAACCAGTTTTTTAATATTACCTTACATTTACTATTTGATTGGCGTTTGAACTAGGGTCACTCTCACCTCCCTTTTTCAGTAGATGCTGTGGCTTGTATGTGGGGATGTTAGGTTATAGTTGCGCGTGTATAGTGGGACTTTATTAATTTATAGTTCCTAAAGAATACTCTTCAATTAAATGTTATTGTGTTGGTTTAAATTTTTACCTTTGCAGGATTTATTTTATTGGGCAGACCCGACTTCTTATTGCACCTTGGCCTCAAAGATGGCATTCTTTGCAGCTACTATGTGGCCTTAAGAGGAAACTTGCCTTTCACCCACATTCTGGCACAAGGCACTTGTATCACTAAGTATTGACTACACTGTGTGGTTCTTGGTGATTAGAAGAGACCTACGATAACGTTAATCTGCAACCACGCATTTCAAGGACCTTTTATTTAACACTCTTGAGATTTTTCAATGGTCGTTGTTATTATTTCTTGTACAAAGCTAATTTCCTATTACGACCCTTTTTGTTGTTTTGAGATATCTTTTTAGGATAGTTTATCTTATTCTCATATATCTGACTCTTTTATTTGATTTGTTCAGCGGATTTATTAAATTTAGGTTAATTGCAGGTTTCCTTGATGGCCAATTGAGACTACAACCCATTAAACAAATATGGGCAATTGACATTTAACCATCATTACACCAGTGAAACTGAGATTTTAATGGATTTATCCAATCGTGTAAGAGCATTTTATTTGGTTTGTTTTTTTGATTTCCCACACTATGAAATGGTAAGCTTTTCGAGACATCACCATATATGTGGATATTCCGCATCTTGATATAGCAAAGTCATAAGTCATCTATTAAGAAGTGTGTGAGACGATTTAATCCCACCAAAAAAAAAATAGGCTCTGGATCTCTATTGTGTGAATAGAGCAATTTGCTCTATTGAGGATATTAAGGAACAACCAGTGTTAATGTATTGAAATTCAGCTTAGTATCCCAGAGTAATAATATAAAGTACTTGCTCTTGTACGTTATATTCAAGGTGATAAGAATCATTAACGTCACTATTAGGTACTATATAGCATTAAGTACTATAAAGATATTAACTGCTTTATCGTTACCCCTCAGCTAGCTGCTTGGATAAAAATAGGAAATATTTGACAATAAGGTCACGTAATAACCTAAGTATCATATATATATGTGGCAAAAGCTCCAAGGTTATACAAGATAGACTCGTAGGGCAATGCATATTTTGCGGAAAAACTTGCCTCTCTATACTTGTACCTTATTGGACATGTTAGAACTGTAAAGGGGAGTGTGCTCCCTCAGTGTAATGTATGAGATTGTCCGCTAGCAGTGCAATTTAGGCAACACTAATAATGGTGACCCTCGGTGATGCCATGGTCAACCTGGTTGGCCGTTTAGGGGTACTTTTTATAATTGTTACCACTCGTATAGTTTATTATTACATTTAAAGGTAGCACTATTCAAAGAGGACGACCTCAACAGGTACCAGATTCCTAGACTTTTTTGCGCCTTTTTGCGTGAAGCCGCAGCTGTAGGATTACCACTGTAGCACTTCTCTCTAGCATATATGCGATAATAGAGGTATATCGTACGCGTCTGGGATGATTAACACTGTGTCGACTGCTATGTCGCATACGTGGTGTTTAGCTGAGATGTATACTGCTTGTGTTAGCAGTTTCATTCTAGACTCTTTCTATTGGCCTACATTATATTGTTAGCTTTGTGTTGATAGGCATTTTTTGAGAATAGTTGTTCTTTATTTACAGAGGCTGATCCATCAATGGAAGCAAATTGGAATGAAATTTCTGTGGTATCCGTATAAACTCAAAAAGGTCTTAATAGGGTTTTGTCTAAGGCGAATGTTTGGATGCAGATATTCTCTACTTTGTTCTCTGGTGTCCGATTCTACTCATTCTTGTCCCTACGGTGTGACCCTGCACACAGAGGCACAGTCTTTGGCCATCTATGCTGTAGATCTGGCCAGACCTGCCTTAACCTGCTTGTTTTTAATGAATCTACAGATAAGGTGCCCTTAGTGCTCGTTATCTTATATAGAATTTATTTGTTGTATTGTTGTGGTCTGTGTTGGCTAAACACCAGTTATTTACAAAGTCATTGAGCATGAAAAAGTTGTTAGGCTAGTATTGAATTGCAACAGGGCTTAGTCTTTTGGAGTACCTGCGGCATCTAAAGTACTTTTTGTGTCGCACTGAGAAGGTCAAGCTGGGAGAGTTTTATATACTCCTGGTCGTTAAATGGTGTTTGGGGATGTCTGGTCTTCTTCTAAGACAGCACTTACATATCGCAGATAAATTGTACTGTGAAATGTGTGCCAATGATAAATGTTTGAAAGCTGTTTATTTTTTTAAGAGACAGTTAATAAGCCTACACACTTTGGATTAAAGGGACTTGATTAGAGTTTTTGCCTTGATTTTGCGCCATCGTTTTAAGTCACTTCAATGTATGGGTATTACACTGATATTAGACGTTTATAATTAATGAGAGACGCCAAGAAAACCATTATGGGTTTTTACGCGTCTACTACGTGACTTGGCATGGAGGAGTCGTACATTTTATCGTAGTCTTAATATTCCTATGTTAAATAAATAACTTATAGGCTCTTTGAGTTTTTTTTATGTCTGGGATTGGCTTTGTTATAGTGTAAGGTGTTTGTGTTTTTTGGGCTGGATTATTCTCTTGTGTTTTCATATAAATAATAACAATCAGTTGCGCCCTCAATAGTTATATTCTACTATGGTTTGTGTTTAGTGTCGCAAAGCGCAATTTCGATGCTATGCAAGCGCTGAACCAACCTGATAGACTGTAGGTTGGTTTTGCGCATAGATTTAGCTACTATTTTGTTTAAATTACATCCTCCAGGGTAACAGAAAATTTGTCACATTGGTGAGCAATTAAGAAGGGGGAGCCTGCAGAATTGTACACATCTATTTGTTTTACCCTTTGTTATTTTATGTTTGCTCCTTAGGTTTGACCTTTTCTTTATTACTGGAGATGTATACTTATGCCACCCACATTAGGTATGTTATCTATTTGTAGTTATTGTTTTGCCTTGTATTTCTATCGTAAGACACATACGAATTGATGTGGAATTCTTCCTGAAGCTTAAAAGAGAATGCGGCACATTTTTGTTTGTATAGGAAATTAGTTTATTAAATAGTAATTTTCTGGGTTCTAATTTTTATTAACACCAAAGGTATAAAATTCTTTAGTGACCTATTTGTACTGTGTAATGGGTAAAGAGCCTTTTGGATTTAACATAAGTGAGTAAGTGATAATCTTGCTGATTTTAGAGTTAGTCTTGAAATGTTGCCTTTTTGTGTTCTCTAGTTCCTCTGTATGACAGAGCGAGGAATAGATTTTTGGACAGATTAATACCCGTAATTTGACTTCTCTGTCTTATCTTACTACTTGTCTCTGAATATATAGTTTTTGTGGTGTTTGAGAGCCCGTCCTGCCACTGCAGATGCTGTGGGGGTTTTGTTGCCTGGCCTTTTGCCCCAAAAGCGAACGCGTTCATTCATTCATACTTGGTCCTTAATTTGCGTTTCTGGTATGAGCCTGTGATTTGTGCCATGTACGGTTAGTCCGAGACAAATGATAGCGAAGGGATTTCGTGTCTTTCGTAGCTGTGTGTGCGAGCATGTGATTGATCAACTGAGAAACAGGCATATCATGTTTATACCGGAGTGCGCCTCCGGATGTTGGTTAGAGTCGTTGCCAGGCTTATATAGACCTAGTTGTGTGGAAAGCCTGTGACTATAGTTTATTTTGTACTGGGCTTAACGTTGCTAAGTTTTCCTCTGCTCTCTGTTGAATAATTGCTTCTTGTACTTACTTTATTGTTTTAAGTGGCTCGAACACGGATATGTAACTAGCTGAGTTTTTATTATTGAATGTGTGTTTTTTGCGGAGTGAATTGTTTGTGCAGCACTTGAAAAGAAAGGGAACGGTTGGGCCCCCATATGGAATTTAACGCATAACCCTGTTGAGGGCATGGGTTAGGGATAGTTTTTGGCCAGTGTGTCCCTTAGGATTTAGAAATCTTGGCCTAAAAAACCTGGCGGGTTTCTTAATTTTTACAGTGGTACTAGTTTGTAGGTTTTGAAGTATTTTGCATGGAGGGTAGTAGTGGTGACTCCTATTGAGCGGGGTACTTTTGTATAAATCCTTTAATATGCGTCCTACTCACTATCAGGATTGTTTACACTGTCACAGTCGTTTATTTTGTGTGTTTTTAATGAATTTAACTGGATGGTTGTAGGTGTGGTCCTCTTAACTTGGTTTACACCAGAGTACCACTAGACATACTACCAAGGGGGCTTAAAAGAGTTTACGAAATTTTAGAGACCTAGGTAATTGTGGCGATTTGCCCAAGCTGCCATCCCGGTATGTGTTTATACCACATAGAATGGTGCGCTGCTATATTTTTTGACTTATTTATTTATACGCCATGACATTTTTTGGTTGTACCATTTTTTTGATGTTCCTGTAGACCAAGTTCCTCGCGCACATCCTAGCAGGAACAGGAGTACACTTTGTGACTCCGTCAGTTGTTTTTAGTTTCTTGAACAATTATCAAGTTCTTTTTATATAGGCACTGTTTTGTTATTTTACTAAATGATAGGTGGTTTATCAACTAGCAGAGAGCGAGGAGAGGGAATTTTCGCCACCTTTAGATTGTGAGTTTTATTTTAGTGAAGTGTGCATATAGTTTATATGTTACCTTATGTGCCACTCCTTGAGACTCTCCTATGTTTTTCTTAATTAACTTATTGAGTAGTGTGTGATTGTGATTTTGACTGACTTGCTGGTAGACTTTTGCAGGTTGCAAACTGTTTTTTGGGGTTTTAGCCTTAATTTTGCTTTGTGCACGGCCATACTTGGTGTATTAACTGAAGTAAGTGTTCTTTAGCGCCTACTTTCAGTAACTGGCCTGCAAGGGAGGGGGGGTTGCAGCTAGTGACACGCGTGAGAGTCAGTGTGCAACATTGGCAATATCGGGGGTGGGCACAACCATATGTGCTCGTTGTTACTTTAAACTTTTTATGTTTTTTAAAGCGACCACCCAGTTTGAGTACAGAATAAGTATGTCTGGCATCCAGCGACTTTGAATTCTGGGGCATTTCTATTATGTGTTGCTGGGCTTTTGAGTTATTTATGTGTTTATTAATTTAAGCAAGCTACTGAGCAGTTAGTGTTTGAACGGCGTACCACCTGGTATGTTCTTTTATATTAGTAAACTCAGTGTTATAGCCTTTATGCCGCGCGTGTGGTATTACATTTGAATTACTCAAATAATTTCTATAGACAGAAACCTCCTCCTAGTGTGTTACATTTGAAATTGCTTAGAGATATCTTGAATTTAACTATGAATTTTTAGCTGTTCTACACCTATATGGTTCTGTTTGGTTTACATGAGTACTATAGTGCCAAAAGTTTCTTTGTGAAATGCATACTGCTGTTACTTGAAACCAGACTTTACTTTTGCCTTAATGAATTGACTATAGCAACTTTAACTCATTGTAATCAGATATACTTATTTGATTTTTAACCTTTACTACTACATTTCTTATTATTATGCTGGAGGGAAACAGCAGGTTGAACTTTAGAAAAAATGGCTGAAGAGGAAGTTCTATGGTGTCTCTTGAAATGTTTGTTAAATAAATTTTATTCTATGTATTATATGAGGTAATTCCTATCTCTCTGATTTGCCTGAAGTCAACAAGGGATAATTATGTTAAAAATTACTATAATGAACCTCTTAGTCTGTTTTTATTTTACTTGTGCTCACTGGTGAATTGGTGCTTTCCTTACGCAAACAGCAACAATTAGGAAACAATACGCTAAAACCAGTATTACAGCCTAGTTTATAATACGTTTTATAAACAGACCTGGCTAGATGTGCTGTTTGGTTCTTTCAGATATCTCCTCTATATGTGTGATCCCATCACTACCTGCAATAGTACTCTCGAATGAGGGTTTTTTTGGTTTGGACGCTGCCAAAGTTGGTGAACTGAGCAGGACGGATTAGGAGTGTGGCCTGGGAGAATTGTGGGGACTGAGAACTTTTACAAGTCTGCTGAGTATACTGCAGCCTTCTTGCGCAGGCAATTATACACATAGATTTATTTTACAACGTATCCCCACCACATTGCCGATGCGGTTTTAACTGGGCCATTATGTTAACAGCTTATGGTTATTCTGTTTATTTTTTGTGCTTTGCTATTGACTAAGCTTCTTATATCTTTCGTACGCTCAAGTGCCCCTTAATTAGTGTTGCTCTATGCTTATAGTGTGATAATCTACCTATGATCCTGTTTTTTTATTCTTTGTTCCTTGATTCTCATGAATTAGTATAGACCTTAAGAAGTGCGACTTTACTTGAAACCACATATACAGTAGAGGAATGTCAGATATAGGCCTTTGTGCTCACTTCAACTCATCGCAAGCCATACGAAGGAAAATTAGGTATTTGCGTTTCTAGTGAGGTAGTGAGACAACATCTATATCGCTCTGGTACAAATGACTCTTCCTTGTATAGCTTTACTACTATGTACTTCATTGTTATATAGAGTGGTACGCTTCAAAGTGTCGAAAAAGTGTCATAACATTTCAATCCTGTGGAACTCAGCCCTAAAATTTCTTTACACATTTGGTACTCTCCTGTGATCATCAAAGTGTGTGCAAACTAGTTATCTGCTTGATAAATTTGGGCGATACAACAGTTGTACTCAATATATTATGTGAAATTAAATGACATCAGCGGGATTCTAAAATTTGTAAAAGGTTTATAATAATTTAAAATCACCAAACTACTCCAATAATTTATTTAAGTTTACAGTGGTGAAATTAATCTTACTGTGCGTTAACTCTCAGGATTTCGTAGCCCCTTTGCTATTGCCAATCTTGGTTTGATTAGAAGATTAAAATTTTTGCCCGAAATTGTGCTTCACCAAATTTACTAAATATAAACTTTATATACCCGGTATTGACAATAACCCAATAACAGTACTTTAAAAACTGATATTTTGGGGTTTAGGCACACACACACCGCAAGCAAGCAGCTAGTTGCTAATTATGCTTTACGGTACATTAGTAACCTAAATCCCCATGCGTGCGATTAATCTGACTTACTTCCTGTCCTGCTTCAGTGGATATGTGAGAACATTCCTCACTGTCCTCTTATAACATGTTGAAGACTTACGCACCCCCTTGTTCTTGTGTTCAGACTACACATTACTCATGAGGGTTACTTTCCTCATAGTCAGGTTATAAACCTTAATTCTGTTTGCTCTCCTCTGGTCTCTCCTTCCTCACTTTGACTCACATCTTTCTTAAAGGTTGGTGCCTAAATGTGGCCATTACCCCAGCTGGGCCTCACCAGCACCACCTAGTGGAAACAACTACCTCCATGTCTTACATCTTGGACACTCCTGCTTAATACAGCCCCAGTGATATACTTTTTTGCTAATGCTTCAACTGCTGATTTGATTCAATTTATGATCCA
>NC_133769.1:177973203-177979466 GCF_003597395.2 Chelonoidis abingdonii | reverse complement strand
TGTTTGAACTCTAATCGACCTAAAAGGCTGGCTGATGGGAAAGGCCAGGAGTAACAGCCGTTATCAGTTGCAACAGTTCTAATTGGTCTAAAGCAGAAATAATGAGGCCTGTGCACCTTTAGCAGAAGGACAAGATAACTTGCAGAAGGAAAACTTACTAACGAGCTGCCGCAGCCAAGTTTACTTAATGCACCTGCGCTTATGTAACTGCTACAGGGGGAAGAGGAGGGTGGGGGGAGAAAGAAGTGTGTGAGAAAAGAATGCTGCAGCCAGACAGAAGAGGGAGGGGAAACGGGGGCTTGCTTGTCAGCGAGAAAAGTTCTCATGGATATAAAGGAACAGACTGCTTGTTTTAGGGGTACTGGATTTGAGGCATGTCAAGTCTCCCAGCACCACTTTGAGATCTCAAATAAACTCTGCTTGCTTCTCCCCTGGTGTGTTTATTGGCGCTAAGCAGGCCGGGCACGGACTACCACTGTTGTTTGCCTCAGCAGTCTATCTGCCCACAACAACAGTGACATCTCAAATTCTCTAGATAGAAGAGTACAGGGTCAGATTCTAAAACTCTTAATGATTGGAGAGGAAAACACTGTAAGAAAATTGTGTTATTTATATAGCACTTTTGGCATGCCTGATGCTTTATAGACAAGTAGTGTAACAATACCAGTTTCTTGTCCAGAAGAACTTTAAAATTACAGAAACAAAACACAACAGAATGGGGAAAGGAATGCAACATAAAAGTTTGGGCAGTTGTGTTCAGCTGAGGTCTTATTAGTTCTGTGGTTGTCTTTCAGTTTTACTTGTTTATAGCGAAATGGGAGCCAGGTGAAACGCACTGCCAGCAGTAGTATCACGTAGTCCTTACACTGAGCTTTTATCAGCAGATTGCCATGCACTTCACACTCTTTTAACATATTATCCCTATTTCACACAAGGGAAACCGGAGCACAGAGGGAGGCTAACTTAACAGTCTAGATCACATAGAAAGTCTGTGATGGAGCAAGGCGTCAACCCAGGGCCCCAAAGTCCCCAGTCACTCGGTAAGTGCAGAGGCAGCAGGGCCCCGAGGGGGCGGAGGGAGGATGGAGCTGGCAGCGTGTAGCACGACAAGCAGTGACTTGGGAGGCCAGGGAGCAGCCTGGGCTTGGCAATGAGGAGCAGCGCGGCTCTGATGTGGCGCTAGAAGAGGCGAGGGGGGGTCCCCGAACCGCTCCTCCAGGCCCCCCTCCCACCGCAGGCCTGCCGCGCGCACAGGGCCCTGCGCGGCTCATTGCACCTGGCTCCGCCCCCGAGCCCGACCGGAGAGCGCTGCGCACCCACCCGCTCTCAGCGGGCCCCGCCCCGGGGCTCTGCCTGCGTGACGCAGAGTCAGGGCGGGAGGGGGCAGCTGTTCAGGGAAAGGGGGTGTGTGGAAGGGAGCAACATCCGGGTAACTCCAGGGACCTTCTTCTGATGCCCAGTGGAGAAGGGCGGGCCGGACTAAACCATGGCCCACTTTGGGGGTAGGGGGAGGTCCGAATGTCCAAACCCCAGCGTGTGTGGGGGAGCTGAGGAAGGAAAGAGCCCCCCCCCGCGCCGGGGATGAGCTCGCCCGGCTCTGGATCCAGCCGCCGTTGGGGAACAGTGTGTTACCTCGCGATTGCGGGGCTGAGGCGTCCCCATGGGAAAGCGCAGAGTGGGATTCCACACAACGGACTCGCGTCCTACTATCAGGCGCCCTCCCCCCTGGGGCCGGCTGAGCGGGCTGACAGGGTGGAGGAAAGGCGATACCAGCGGGCGGGTGGAGCCTAGTGGGGAGCGGAATGGTACCTTCCAGACTGTGGGCGGAACCATCCGGTAGCCTGGAGGGGGAGGGACCGAGGCCGTAGTGTGTGTGGCTGGCGCTTTGCAGCGAGGAGGCGGGATAATAGTGAAGAGTCTGGTTGGGGAGGAAGAAGTAGACAGCGGCTCGTTGGTCTAGGGGTATGATTCTCGCTTCGGGTGCGAGAGGTCCCGGGTTCAAATCCCGGACGAGCCCGCTACGGAGGGAGGCACGAGCCTTTCGTTTTGTGGGTTTGATGCCTCGCTTCATTTTAGTGCATTACAGGCGCAGCGGGGCCCCGAGGGCAGTAACGGGGGGAGCCCAAGGTAAAGCGGGTGGGAGAAGGGGCCGTGCAGAGCAGGGAGGGGTAACGAGTGGGTGGGAATTGCTCAGAGGGAAGGGGTGACAGGGGCAGTAACGGGGGGTGGGGGGATGTAGGGGCTCGTGGAAGCGGAGATACGAAAAATAAACCCTGTGATGAAGCTGGTTTCCAAGCTGGGGAGGAAGAAACAGAGACGCTTCTGTTACTCGATTTGTAAAGACTCGGGAGGTGTCCAGCTGTGACAAGGAACAACGGGGATGGGCGGCACTGAAGTACCAAGACAGACAGGAACGGGGGAGAGCGGGGCTATATGGAGAATAAGTAGGGGCACAGGAGGGGCGGTGACATACACACCGCACCCCAAGATGTGTTCCCTCCTGCCTGCCTGCTTCCCGCTCCCCCTTGGACTCTCTGCTTCGTCCCCCGCCCTGTCATGCTAGTATCGTGACAGGATTGAGCAATATTATTAGGGGACGAAGAAGAGGAGGCTGTCTGGGGGCGCTTGTGGGGAAAGGGGGCTAATCACAGCTCGTGTGGAGGAGGAGAGGGGACTCATGAATCAGTGAGACTAATCGGTTCCCTCGCCGGAGTTTTATTCAAATTCGTGCACTGTCAGTAGAGAGAGCAAGAGAGTCATATTTTTAGTTGCAAATACTTCCCCATTTCTTTTATTTTGATGTATAAATGTAGCCTTCAATAAAAACAATGTAAAATGATCATAGAACTATTCGAGTATTGGCAAGGAAAAAAACAGGGCTCGTCCGGGATTTGAACCCGGGACCTCTCGCACCCTAAGCGAGAATCATACCCCTAGACCAACGAGCCACCACATGAGCTGTTTTCTAGTTACTGCACAGGAAGCTAATGTTGGGTTAGTCCTAGCTGGATAGCTATTTCTGATTAGAGAATTGTTTAGCTAGCTCTATCCTGCCCCTATTCAGCTTCTTCCACCAAGGATCGTTCTTTACCCCTTCATTTCTTATTAGGGTTTTTTTTGTGGTCAAATTAATTAATAATACAAACGATACTGTTATTTGTAGTAGAGATAATGTACATATACCCGCACAGACTCTTTCATCAAGCCTGAGTGCCAGTGCGTGATCCCTTTTCATCCATCACATCTACAAGAGCTGCCTTCTCCTCGAGTAAAATTCACCACTGTGCACCCCCCAGTACAAGATCTATGGACCATTTGAGACCTCAAAATTAAGAAGGAATAAAAGCCCACAGAAAACAGGCTGTTATACCAATATCAAGCAGCAAAGTCTCCACTCCTTGTTTTATGATAGACAAATATTTAATAAGTATGGTCCCAACCCTGCAAGCCCAGCCTCACAAATGGATCCCTCCAATGGTGAGGATCTGCACTGACTCCAGTGGGATGCTGCATGGACGCAGGTGTCTGCTTTTATTCAAAGATCTCTTGGGCACTATACACCTATCTGCTTGTTATATTTACAAAGAAACAATCACCATAGCATCCAGCTGCTGAAGTACAGTTATATAAGAGAGTTAGGACTCAGAACAAAAATGGGCTCTGCTCCTACTGTCTTATGAGAAAATTATCTTAGCACTGTTATTATGGGTTGGATTTGCAAAAGATAAGGCTTTTTAGTGAGCTCTAAAGGTGGTCAGACTAGGGAACATTCTGATCTCAGTTTCACCTACAATAGTCTATTACTATGATCTCTGAGCCTTGGCTTATGCTAGGGAATGATCTAAGGGAAGCACTATGTTTTTCTACAATGTAGGCTGCAGCTGTGCTCATTTTCATACAGAGGATATTTTAATTGAACTGGAATACCATTCTTGGACCTGTAGTTTCTCTGGAAAGGACCACTCCAAGGTAGTGAACTGGTGTACTGTATGGTGGACCATGCAATATATGAACCATATTGCTTGGACTGAGACTGAGCAATTCCATGCTGGGACCTGTAGACTTCTCAGGCAGCTCTGTTTGGATCAAAATAAACCTCTCCAGGCCATCATCAAGGATCTACAACCTATCCTGAAGGACGAGCCCTGACTCTCACAGACATTGGGAGACAGGCCAGTCCTTGCTTCAGACAGCCCCCCAACCTGAAGCAAATACTCACCAGTAACTACACGCCACACAACAGAAACACTAACCCAGGAACCAACCCCTGCAACAAACGCTGAATGCTCCATCCTGCTGCCCATTTAAGCAATGATGGAAGAGCTGATCAAGACGAGATATTGTACAAGTTTCTGCAATGGACATGATGTGCACAAAACAAAACCACCAGCATGCTCTATGGGACATTCTAAGAAGTTTGTTCCAGCACCTCCTCTTCTGACACTTCAGTCTTTTATGAGTACCTCATTTTTATTACCTGAAAAGATTAGGTTCAGAGTAGGCCTCATCCAAATATACTTGAAGAGTGATGCAGTCACAACTCATGGGGTGAGCTGAGACTTTAAGTGGTTTGGGGCTCAGCTGCTCCTGTGTGCGGCTTAGCCCACTCCCCAAGTGAAAGGAATGAGCATAGGAGTCACATGACAAGGAGAAGCATGTAACTAAACCAGGCCTGCTGGGATAAAAAAGAGGCAGGCTATTTAGGAGGAAGATTATATGGGAGTGCTCTGTTAAGAGGGGGCTGGTGAGGCAGCAAGGCTGAGCATATTGGCAGAAGCTCTAGGAAGTAAAGATAGGACAGTTTATGTTATGGGGCAGATATAACTGTTTAGCATCCCAGGATGGGAACTTGTGGTAGAGGGTAGGTGTGGGTTCCCTTATGATCTTCCTTGTGCAGAGGTACAGCTAATTGTTCCTGTCAACAGGGAGGAGAAGAGACTGACTTAGGACCAAGAGGGCTGGATGTTGGACCCAGATGAAAGGCTGTTTGTGAACAGGACAAATCATTTGAGCAATGGTTATGTATAGCAAGAGAGGATAGGAGAAATGTTGTTGTTTGTATTTCTGTTTGGACTCTAATTCTGAAAGGGGTAGACTTTTGGGACTTATCTGGTGTGATCTAACTGTACTAGGGATTGGAGAATCATCTGAGAAGGAAAACTGAGGTGTATAATACTAACTAAAAATCAGATTAGGTAAGCCTCTGCAGTAGTCTTTTCCTCGGGTATGTCTACACTATGGGATTATTCCGATTTTACATAAACCGGTTTTGTAAAACAGACTGTATAAAGTCGAGTGCATGCGGCCACACTAAGCACATTAATTCGGTGGTGTGCGTCCATGTACCGAGGCTAGCGTCGATTTCAAGAGCGTTGCACTGTGGGTAGCTATCCCATAGCTATCCCATAGTTCCCACAGTCTCCGCCGCCGCTTGGAATTCTGGGTTGAGATCCCAGTGCCTGATGGGTCAAAAAACATTGTCGCGGGTGGTTCTGGGTACAGCCTCACCTCTCCCTCCGTGAAAGCAGCAGACAACTGTTTTGCGCCTTTTTTCTTGGGTGAACTGTGCAAATGCCATAGCACAGAAAGCATGGACCCTAGTCAGATCAAGACCGCAATCGTGGATGTTGTAAACACCTCGCGCATTCTCGTGCAGTTTATGCTGAACCAGGACCTGCAAAGCCAAGTGAGGAGGCGGCGGCTACGGCAGCGCAGCGACGAGAGTGATGAGGACATGGACACAGAATTCTCTCAAACCACGGGCCCCTGCGCTTTGGAGATCCTGCTGGTAATGGGGCAGGTTCTAGCCATTGAACACCAATTTTGGGCCCGGGAAACAAGCACAGACTGGTGGGGCTGCATAGTTTTGCAGGTTTGGGACGATTCGCAGTGGCTGCAAAACTTTCGCATGCGTAAGGGCACTTTCATGGAACTTTGACTTGCTTTCCCCTGCCCTGAAACACCAGAATACCAAGATTAGAGTAGCCCTCACAGTTGAGAAGCGAGTGGCGATAGCCCTCTGGAAGATTGCAACGCCAGACAGCTACCGGTCAGTTGGGAATCAATTTGGAGTGGGAAAATCTACTGTAGGGGCTGCTGTCATGCAAGTAGCCAAAGCAATCATTAAGCTGCTGCTATGAAAGGTTGTGACTCTGGGAAACACGTAGGTCATAATGGATGGCTTTGCTGCAATGGGATTCCCTAACTGTGGTGGAGTGATAGATGGAACCCATATCCCTATCTTGGCACCGGAGCACCAGGGC
>NC_133769.1:177828677-177970162 GCF_003597395.2 Chelonoidis abingdonii | reverse complement strand
CAAAAGTTTGCGGGGCTTTTCCTATCTACCTGGCCAGTGCATCTGAGTTCAGATTGCTTTCCAGAGCAGTCACAGTGGTGTACTGTGGGATACCGCCCGGAGGCCAATACCATCGATTTGCGGCCACACTAACCCTAAGCCGACATGGCAATACCGATTTCAGTGCTACTCCTCTCGTTGGAGAGGAGTACAGAAACTGGTTTAAAGAGCCTTTTATATCAATATAAATGGCCTCGTTGTGTGGATGGGTGCAGGGTTAAATCAGTTTAACGCTACTAAATTCGGTTTAAATGTGTAGTGTAGACCAGGCCCTCAACTGCTTCCTTAACTTCATGGGAATGCAGGGCCTCCCTAGAAGACAGGGGAGGTCATTTTCCTGTCTGATAAACTTTAAAAACATGTTTGATGCAAGATGCACCCAGCAATGAATTTTAAAACTGCTACAGAGTGGAACAACATACAACATGGTTAAATTTGTGCTTCAGCTATTTAAATATTAAATAGAATGCAGCCCTCCCCCCCAGCAACAGATTTTCAAGAAAGATGGGAATAAAAGTGGGATGTAACCATATCTTCCTCTTCAGTGTATATAACAGCAGCCTAGTGCCTTGACTGCAGTAATCTCGTAATCTAAATCTTCAATGAAACTACCCCCAAGTCTGCAAAAGAACCAATATTTACTATAAACCTGCTTCAAAACATAGGCTGTGCAGGTCAACTAGGCAAAGACAATGATCTTTAGGAGAAAAAGCTATGCCAACCAAAATAATTCAACTTTGTTGAAAGAAATGGGAAAATACACTGAACTACCCTTACTCAAATGCATAGAGGAAAATCAAACTAGGAAATGGAAGCATTATAAGAAAAAGCCTCTGAAGGGCCAAAATTAAATTGCTGTGTTTGTATATCCCTGATTACAGACCCTGTCAGCAACTTTTTACACAGACCCAAAGCTTGGTTTGAGCGGGGGGCCGAGCCCACTGAGAACAATATTATCTAAAAGAAGCTGAACAAACAAGAGACTATCTTGCTTTTTACTGAGATAAGCATGGTCAGCAAAACTCCAGCTGGGGAGCAGTAATTGGTGTCTTTATCAGAATCTACAGACATACCAAAGTATTGAAAGTAGCCTCTATGTCCACTCCTTCTGCAGGAAAAGATAACCAATACCCTCCCCACATACCAACCTTGAGTTCATTGAGAGGCTCAAGCATGTCAGTAGGAGATATGACATCCTCCCTTCTAATTGGTGCACCCCCTCCCTCCCAGATGCCAGTGTTAGCCTTTAGACACACAATGGGGCAACCTGAAAAACAATTTCTATTGCCATGTACTTTTCAATGTCCTTTTGCTTTAACCCCCAGGAATATACCTGTTGGACAACCAGAAGAGCTACCTCATTCTTATGGACCCCAAATCAGAATTCAACATTATGTATTTTATAATTATACACTTTATACATTGTTTAATTGAAAACACCTGTGTACTAATAGTATGTTATATGTTAACCTGAAACCTTGGGTGGAGCCATTATGTAATCTTTTAGACTACTGATTTACTGTGCTTATCTTGTCTTGCTGCTAGACCTATCCAGGGGCTCAGAACTGCCCACCCCATCACTTCCCTCCACCCATGCAAATTCTATATAATCTATTGTAATCAATTGCTTGGCTGTGTCTTGGAGCCTAATAAGCAAAGTGACACTCGGCCAGCGCTGTGTGTAATAAATCCACGTGCTTGATTCTACACAGTGTCAATTTTGTTCCTTCAGCCTCAGAGAACTTCTTTTTTCCTAATCCATCAATCCTACTACTAGTATTATCTGAGAGCATAATCCAACCTATGTTATTAGATGGGAGTGAAGACTGGGGACTAACCTTCCCAGCTGCCACACCTGCTGGAACACACCATCTTCAATTCTGCAAGCTTAAAAACTAACTGACTTGTGACCACAGAGCAGCACTGGAACACTTTCCTGCTAATCAGTATTCCCAGATAAAAATTACATTAACACTGAGATAAAATTGAGAGTATACTAAGTAATTTAGGATGAAAAACTTTACAAAGGTATCTATTCTTAAAATATGCATTATAAATCCTAGAACTAAGGTTAAACTTAAGAGAAACGTAAACAAAGTTTTGGAAATGCACAGTTAAAGCATCCAAATAAACTTGATTCTGCCCTGTAGTGATGCCAATAATCAAAAACTAATCCCACCTGAAAACATAATTCTATCCTCTTTCCCAATACCTGTCAGGCTCTTGCCTCACGAAATTGAGCAAAATGTTATACTCTTGTATCTTATCAATATACACCTAAACCAGGTCCAGAGTTCACCCAACCCAAACAGAACTCTCATTTGTGTGATCATCAGGAAAACTATATGGTCTGATAGTTGCTCTCTCCAGTGAAGAAGCTGTTATCTGTGAAAACAAGCCAGGCTACTAAGGTAGCACTATGGCTGCTCTGCAGTTTCCTAGGGAGGGTACAAGCGTATATGAAGAGCTAGTATTCCTTCATCCTGACAGTTCATGACCTGCTACTAATTTGTTACTGTTTTATGACTTAAATAAGGAATAACACTAAAACCTGAAGGCGCCTATTCAGTGTGGTGCAGGCTGGAGTGCAGCAGGATGTGTGGAAATGGCAGAGACTGCTATACAGCGGGGCGTGTATGCACTGGGGCAGTATTGCTCAGCCTGAGGCTAACATAAAAAGTAATTAGATTGTTAAAATAAATGTGAAGAATGGTATTTGTCCTCTGTATTTTGAGCCCATAATGTCTTCTCAGCAACAGTGAGGGCTAGAAGCATTAAAAATGCTTGTATAATCACATGACTCCAGAAATTGGGGCTTTAAGAACCACACCCATTAAGTGTGGGCAGCACCGGTGGCTTGCCCCAGGAAGCTGAGGGGTTGGCCCACGGAGGTAGGGTGAGCAAATGTCCTGATTTTATTGGGGGCAGTCCTGACATTTGGGGGTTTGTTTTATGTACAGACCTGTTACCCCCATCCACTGTCCCCGTTTTTTTACACTTGCTCTCTGGTCACCCTGCCCTGAGGTGGCTCAGGCACTAGGGCCGGGTGCGGAGCAGCCCATCACACGGGTAATGCCCGGGCCGCCATACGCCACAGTCCGCCAGGAACGGGTCCAGCAAGGGAGCAGCACCGCTTGGCATCCTCCCTCAGAGCCCCCCCCCCAGTGTCACGTGTTCCGGAAGGGCGGGGCCAAGGCAATTCGCCTACCCTTTCTGGTAGGGCGCTCTTCTAGTGAGTGACAAACCAACTCGCCAATCACGTACCCACACTGGACTCATGGGGCGGAGCCAGAGGGGGACGGAGAGCGGGACGCGGGAGGTGTGCGCGATTGACGGCTCCTCCGTCCCATCAGCTGGCGGGAGCCCCTTTCCCCGCCCACCGCCCGGCCCTAAGGGGCGGTGCTGCGCCGGGGGCCGGGACAATGGGGGCACGGGAAGGCCGGCAGCAGGAATAATGGAAAGCGGGCGGCACGCGGGGTGGCGGTGGCTCCCGGCCGGGCCCCGGCGCTGATGCTGGCGGCGGCCGCAGCCGCTCTGGGCTTCTGTGAGTGCGCGGGGCAGCGGGGAGGGGCTGATGGCTCCCGGGGGGGGCGCGGTGACCGGGGAGCCCTGAGCGGGGCAGCACCTGGGCTGGAGCCTGGAGCCCCTCAAAGCTCTGTTCTCGGGGGCTGCTGGGCGCGGCGCCCGTGGGGCAGTGTGAGGGGCGTTGGAGCAGTGCAGGGAAAGGAGGGGTCAGAGCTGTACAGCGGGGGATGTTGGTCAGCTTCATCTGCATCCCCAAATTCCCCTGCCCACGTGCTCTCCTGTCTCCCCCACACACTCCGTGCTAGTTCCTCCACTGTTCTTGCCTCCTCTTTCCAGCTCCTCAACATGCAGGTGCTATGGGGAAAACAGACTCTCCCCTGCCCGCCCCACCCCTGCTCCCGGCTGCCTGGAGTTGGCTGCAGTGACTAGATTTAAACGCTCTCCAAGGAGGGGTTGTTGTGTTAAAACGTACGTATCGCTTGCGGCCTTGGACGATATCCCACCCCTGGACCTGTGGGCGGCGACGGCAGCAGAAGCAGCAAACCCTTGAGGAGCCTGGTCCCCCAGGCTGTGCTGTCTAAACGGGGGCCCCATTATCTGTAGGAATTGGACTGGTGGTTTCCAGCTGGAAGAAGGGGATAAAGCATTGGGGGTTCTGCCAAGAACCAAATTCTGTGTTGTCGCAGCTGCTTTGGAAATGGGGCACCCAATCCTGGGGTCTGAATTGAATTACACCACTGGGAACAGAGTAAAGGGGCAGCTGTAAGGTTAGCAACGTAACCTGGTCTGGAAGGAGGCTACAGCTGGGTATAGGCTATCCTGCCAACCCCCCTCCAGACCTGTAGCTGTTTCATAGGCATTTCTAAGTGTCCAGTCACTCAGAGACAATTGTGTGATATTAAAGGGACATGCAAGAGAAACTACTTTTAATGCTTTCTTTATTAGTAAGCATTAGGCTAATAACAACGGCTCTGCTGGGTCAGTCCAAGGTCCATCTAGCCCAGTGTCCTGTCTTCTGACAGTGGCCAATGCCAGGTGCTTCAGAGGGAATGAACAGAACGGGTAATAATCAAGTGATCCATCCCTTGTCACTCGTACTGTAGTTTCTAAAATCTGATGCATTTGTGTTTTCAGGATGCCCCAGGACAGAGTCTGTGTGTCAGGCATTTTTTGTAGAATGCTGAGAATTTATGGTGCAGTCAGTGAGGCAGTGGTCACTAGGAGTGGTACTTGAGAAACTTGTAGTGACAGATGCAGGTTTTTGCTTTCTGGTCTGCCCTAAGGTTGTGGTGGTTATGAAGTAAAATGACTTTTCCTTACCATATCCAGGGTATGGTACCTGACAAAGTAGGTCTCATGCTTGTCTTCTAGACAATGAATATCTTAATTGTACACCAAAATTCCCCAATCAGTGACCTAGCACTGCTGCAACCCCATGGTGGGAGAACTTCTGAAAATGCCTCGCATAGATAAGGCCTCAGCTGCGGACAAGTGGTGGAATATCTCTTGGTTAATTGTAGCTATGTGCTTGGTTTGGATGACAAAGCAATCAGCTTGAAAAGACTAACTTCTACAGAAGTCGAACTTACTCTGAGCCATATGCAGTCTTCAGGGCTCGCTTTCACTCTGAATACATGCAGCAGACTTACAGCCCCAGGTTGTTTTGACTATATGTATTTGAACCACAACTCATCACCATGGTAGCTAAGTGTTTGGAGGCTGCCTCCAGTTTAAAATATTATAATCAGTCTTTAATAGAACTGACATTTATAGGCTGTTCTCCACGTCTGCTATGTGAGGTGATCCAACTTCCTCTCAGGTTAAATTCAGATCTAATGGCAATAATACACACTGGAGTCGCTGTTATCAACTTCTCCGTTGTGTAATACTCTGAAGCTCACTCTTTTGGATGTGAGGAGATGGATGGGGTGACACAGAGTCCAGTCTGTGTGACTGGCTGTGCACCTCTATCACAGGCTCAGTAACAAGAAATCTTGTTAAACAGATCCTTCACCTGAAATGCTGTAGGAGTTAATAGCTTTGATAATGTTGTAAGTCAAACAATTCATATGTATTTCATTGATGATTTATTTAGGACTCCTGCTGAAGTGAGCCAGGGAATGGTAACATTATGCCTTATAGAATTAGGTCAGAGGTGGCAAACTGCAGCCTGTGGGCCACATTGAGACCGTCCTGCCAGGCCCTTGAGCTCCCAGCTGGGGAGGCTAGCCCCTGGCCCCTCCCCTGGCTCCAGTAGGGGGGCCCAGCTGCCAGATGTGGTGCTTTGAGAGGCATGGTAAGGGGGTGGGGAGCAGAGGGATTGGATAAAGGACAGGGGGCTTGGGAGGCAGGCTAGGGGACAGGGAACAGGGGGCAGTTGGATGGGGTGGGGGCGATCGGGACAGGAAGCAGGGGGCGGTTGGATAGATGTGGAAGTCTCGGGGGGCCTATCGGGGCAGGGATGTGGATAGGGGTCAGGGCAGTCAGAGGGCAGGGAGGTTGGATGAGTACACGGGTTCTGAGTGGGGCAGTCGGAGATAGTCATGCCCCTGCCCCCATCTGGGAAGTGTGTGCCTCCCCAAAAAGTTTGCCCCTCTGAATTAGGTGTGCACTTAGCCAAAAGGTTAGTGTGTGTGTGCGCACCCCCTCCCCGCTTCATCATGAGTGGAGTTGAATTTGGTGTGTTGTTCCAGTTTCAGCAGAGATTCAGAGTGTGGTGGGGAGAACACAAGTGAATGAAGCTGGAAACGGATTAGCAGCAGGCCCAAAACCTTTCTCAAGGTTAACTTCTCAAACTGCCAGTGGAAGTTGAAGCACTAAATACGAGGGAGTTTTGTACTAAACATTGTCTCCCACCAGCTGCACTACAGGAAGCATCTGTTGGCATGGAACACCCCATAGCAAAAGCCACAAGAAAGGGGAAGCAGGATCCAGCCAATGTGTCCATGCTATAAACTTGATGTGAAATCTGCACAATCCATCACCATAGGGGTGATGCTGCCGCCTTGGTTCTCTTGTGTAATTCTTTAGGTGGTGCCAGTTCATCCCATGTTGCTTGTTCTTTGCTGGTCCCTGAAGACCGCTCTTGACTTTCATTTTTCCTTTTTCTCTTCCCCAACCCCAAACAGTCAGAGTATCAGCACTTGATGTGAAGACGCCAGAGGAGCTCTTTGTGGAAAATGGGACAGAAGCAAGACTTCCATGCACATTTTCATCCCGAGATGCGATCAGCAGCGCAGCGTCCGTCTCCTGGAGCTTCCAACCAGAGGGAGCAACAACCCCTATATCAGTAAGAGCCCTTTGTCTGGGTTGATCCTGCTGTTTGGGGCAGCGTTGGGGGGTGGGGGGGCGGATTTTGGGTATGTTTAAGAGAGAACTAGTTGGGGTCAGATTTGTTTTTTCAGGTATGATTGTAGGGCAGGTCCCACTCCATGTTGCTGCTCCTTCACCCATCCTTCACATAAATTTTGTTTTTAGCTTAGCTTGAAATGTCACCAAATGCTTGTACAAAATGTCCATCCTGTGTTTAACATTGGTTCTCTTCTTGCTGCCATGTAGCTTGGTTTGGAAAAGGACCAAGTGGTGATATCTTCTGCAGACGGGTTAAGGTATGTTAATACTGCAGCTGGGAATGAGCCTCCCCGCCTTGGTAGACTTGTGCTAGTGGGGCATGATCTAGCATACGAAAAGTAGTTTTATGGATGTTGTGGCTCTGGCAGAGACTTGGGCGAGCCGCCTGAACTGAAGCCTAAGCGGTCAGGTGGGCTTGAGGGGTGAGCCGCAACATCCACACAGCTATTTCTAGCACACTGGCATGAGCCCTGGTACTATGAGTCTGTGTCTACCTGGGCTAGGGGGCTTGCTTCCAGCTGCAGTGTAGACTTACAGTTAGGCTTGGTCTACACCTAAAAATTTGATTGACCTAGATACGTTGCTTGGTTCTGTGAAAAATTTCACTCCCTGTGTGACAGGTCAACTTAATCCCACTTGCATGGAGACAGATTTCAGAGTGGTAGCCGTGTTATTCTGTATCAGCAAAAACAATGAGGAGTCCTTGTGGCATCTTAGAGACTAACAAATTTATTTGGGCATAAGCTTTCGTGGGCTCGAACCCACTTCATCAGATGCACAGAGTGAAAAATACAGTAAGCAATATAAATATTACAGCACATACAAAGATGGGAGTTGCCTTACCGTGTGTGTGGTGGGGGAGGTAAGGGGGTGGTCAGTCCTAACAAGGCCAATTCAATTAAGGTGGAAGTGGCCTAGTATCAACAATTGACAAGAAAGGGTGAATATCAAGAATGGGAAAAGTCATTTTGTAGTGCTAACGAGGCTAATGCAATCAAGGTGGATGTCGCCCATTTCCAACAGTTGACAAGGAGGTATGAGTATCAGCAGAGGGAAAACTACTTTTTGTAGTGACCCATCTACTCCCAGTCTTTTTTCAGGCCTAATTTGATTGTGTCCAGTTTTCAGATTAATTCCAGTTCTGCAGTTTCTTGTTGAAGTCTGTTTTTAAGTTTTTTGTTGTTGAATTGCCACTTTTAAGTCTGTTGTTGAGTGTCCAGGGAGATTGAAGTGCTCTCCCACTAGTTTTTGAATGTTACAATTCTTGACGTCTGATTGGTGTCCATTTATTCTTTTGCATAGAGAGTATCTGGTTTGACCAATGTACATGGCAGAGGGGCTTTGCTGGCACATGATTGCACATATCACATTGGTAGATGTGCAGGTGAACAAGCCCCTGATGGTGTGGCGGCTGTGGTTAGGTCCTAGAGTTGGCAACATGGTTTGTTGCAGGGTTGGGTTCCTGGGTAAATGTTTATTGTGTGGTGTGTAGTTGCTGGTGAGTATTTTGCTTCAGGTTGGGGGTCTGTAAGCGAGGACTGGCCTGTCTCCCAAGGTCTGTGAGAGTGAAGGCTCATCCTTCAGGATAGGTTGTAGATCCTTAATGTACTGGAGAGGTTTTGGTTAGAGGCTGTAGGTGATGGCTAGTGGCATTCTGTTACTTTTCTTCTTTATATAGCTTACTGTATTTTTCACTCCATGCATCTGATGAAGTGGGTTTTAGCTCATGAAAGCTTATGCCCAGATAAATTTGTTAGTCTCTAAGGTGCCACAAGGACTCCTTGTTGTTAATACCCCCTGTAGTAGCTGGCAGGTCTAGCTACTGCCAATTGAGGGGTGGATTTATTACAGTGACAGAAAAACCCCTTCAGTCATTGTAGCAAGTGTGTGTGCTACAGTGGCCTTGCCGTAGTGTGCTGCTGTAGCACTTGTAGTACATCCTCTAAATTTTTAGAGTGCCTCAAAAAGGTGCCCAGTTACGTAACAAGGAAAGTCAGAGCAGGGAGAAAGCGCTGGAGCAGTTGGAGGAGTGCATTGGGTTTGGAAGGTTACAAAGTGAGGGCTCTACCCCTGTGTCGTCATTTGTGCCTTGGAGCTGTGCACTGGGCCAGCACATCCTGGACAGCAAACCTTATTGATGTAAAGAATTCAGGCACAAAACATGAAAACCCAGTTTGACTAGAGCTTTGAAGAACTGGGTTTCCTAAAGAGGCTTTCTATCATCTCTCAACAAATAGGGGATAGACGTGGTCTGGGATTGGGAACAGGGAATGAGCATGTGCAGTGCATGTGAGTAGGGACTGCATCACCACTTTTCTGCCTCCATCTGGTACATGCACTCTTCACATCCTCACCATCTTCCCTCCCCCGCCTTGTGGCCTCTGCAAGCTTACCAGGGGTGTGGAGTGCAAGGGTACAAGTGAAGCAGCTTGAGGGTGTGTTTGCATTTGAAGCGGTATTTGTGGGAGTGCCTAGGGGGCTTGGAGCCTAGGGTTTGTGGGGGTGGTTGGCAATGGATGTGATGGAATCAATGTTGGAGCAGTGTCAGAGCAGTGGTGGCAGAAGGGGGGGCAATATGAGGGGTGTTGGAGCAGTGCAAGGAAAGGAAGGGTCAGAGCTATACAGCGGGGGATGTTGGTCAGGTTCATCTCCCTCCCCAAATTCCCCTACACATATGCTCTCCTGTCTTCCCCCACAGACTCCATGTTAGTTCCACCACTGTTCCTGCCTCCTCTTTCCGGATCCTCAACTTGCAGCTGCTATGCTGACACCTGCCACTTCATGGTGAGGTGGCCTGTCCTGGAGAAGCAGGACTGATGATGCAGGGGCAGTGAAATGGCATGCATGCAGCCAGTGCATTTTGTGATAATCTTGCCCAGGACCAGAAGCAGTGGAAGGGGAATGCTGAGCTATGCTAGATGGGAATGTTGAAAAATTATTTATTTAAAAAAAATTTAAAAAATTCCCTAAACTTGAGTAACACAGTTAAAGTTTCCTGTGGTGTCTTGTGCCCTTCCAGAATGTGGAGCATTGCTAAACTTAAACTTCTGAAAACCTAGAAATGAAGAATCAGGTGTTTACTATCCCGGCAACGTAGTCCCGTCTCTACTCTCCTTGAGCAATGCCCGAATACACACAGACTAGCCCTGTACTGGGCCTAACAGATGCTATAGAACACATGATCACTGCAGGGCTAAGTCTAACACCTTCTCTTTGCTACTGTAGATGTCTAATTTAGAGCAGGCATAGCATACAGGATCTGCTGATTCTACACAGATTACGCCAGACTTGCTACCACCCTTTGGCCTGAGGACTTTGTCAGAGATGGTGCCTTCACATACCTCTCGCCAGGCCTTGGGGACTATAATCATGCATATTGCCAGAGTTCTGACAGTCCCCATGGCAAGACCCCTGTGCACCTCTGCTGGCACAAACTACACAAGTGAATGCTGAAATGAGGTATGCCTGATCGCAGAAGGAAGATGTCTTCTACTTGCTCAGCTACACCTAACACAGTGAATGCAGCTGGAGTGCTGGCAGATAAATGCAGATTCAAATCTTGAGTAGAGCACAAGTAATGACACCTTTTATGTAGTCCTTCATGTCTGCTAATGGCACCAACCATAGTGAAAAATTCCCAGTGGCAATTATTAGATATAAAACAAAAAACTAAGGTTGCATTGCAGGTGCAGTGTGCTACTTATTTCCTGGTTTTTGGAGAATTTAGTCAATTTCCAGGTTCTGGAAATGCATGGGCAACCTTAACTCTTAGTTTTTAGGCATTTAGTATCATAGTTAGGTTGGCTACTTTGCACATATTTGTACTTTAATTCATATTTTAATTCAGAGATGTTCAGACAGCTGCATTATCTGTCTTCCATACTTGAATAGTCAGATTTCATGTTACACTAACAAAACCTGCCATCTTAAATTAACTCTTTTTAAAAAATGTAGGGAAGGAAATCCCTTCACTGCCACACACCAGCCCAAACCGTTCAGGCTTAGCTCCCTTCCCCTTCCTCCATCACATAGACAATGTTGACCTTCACATAGCTAAACATGCAAGTATTTAATACTCATCTTGCATTGTAGCAGCATCTAGGTACCTCAATCAGCACTGTGCTAGGTGGTGTATGAACACATTACTATGGTAAGGATTGTCTTAGGCAGCGGTTCACAACTTTTTCCAGTAAGAAACCCCAGGGTTATTTCCCATCTAACCTGGTGCCTGGAGCCGGCCCTGCCTTTGTCTCCTTTAAGATACTCAGTAATTCAAAGTCTATATAAAATAGATCAGTTAGATAGTTTATAGTAATTTTTTAAAGATCTAATAAATTCTTAAGCTACCTAAATTGGATTCCTTCAAGTTTGATAGAGTTTTGTTGCCATGGCAACCTTAAACAAAAAGAGAGCTCTTCAGTAAGAACATATATCTAACTCACTAACAGAGGTATTACAATTTTTTTGTGATAAATTTAATATAAAGCTAAACATTTGAAGAAGCACTAGACAGTGAATCCCTGTGTGGTCACAGAGTAGTCATCTGGTAAACAGTTAGACAAACAGCTTAGTGTACAAAAGCAATTTCAAGTTTACACCTGGAATTAAGAATAATCAGGAGCTGAGACAAAGATTGCAGTTCTTTGTTATTTCAGTAACTGCTTCATCCTGCAACAGTGGAAGAGTCTTTATACCACTTCATAATGATAGAATTGCTTGTAGACTAGGGTTATCGGGGAGCTGTAGCGCATTGTTCTGGCTGCGAGTGAGCATAATCTCCAAGGGGGTGTGGTTTAGAGACGAGCCTGTCATTGGGAGACTATAAACGGGAGCTGTCTTTGTTCCTGAGATGAATGCAGTTATGTTGCTGCATGGTTCAAGTCTGTAATATCTGATCTTCAGTGAGGTTACAACTCTGAGACTATGCTGTATTGTATGCTCTAATGCCGGCTGGCTGTTATGTAATTCGGGGGTTACTACATCCTCCTGACCTTAAGATTGTTCTATCAAAGCATCAGGGTCTGTGGCTAGTGAGACTAAACTATCCATTATGGGGTGGCTTTGTGATTGTGGTCAACTGGGAATCTTAGTTTGGACCTGAGGAGACAAAGTCCACTTAGGAACTAATTGGGGAAACCTGGCTTCTGTTCCAAGAGTGAAAGATTATTAATGTTCAGGTGTACAACAGATTCCTCCGATAGTAAAACTCCTGCTTTGTAAGTGTGGGCTGAAAGAGGGAGATGAGGCTTTTCTTCACCACGCTTCTGTGGGCTCTTTATGGACAACAGTGGCTTCTTGGAATAAACAGGTCAGTGCTTACACCTTCCTACACTAATGTTGAGGGCATCTTGCTTGCTCTTTGCCTGAAAGGGAGATTTGTTCTGTGGTTTGGACTTGGAACAATGGTTTGTTTTCTGTTATCCTAATATCTGCTCCATTAGCAGAAAAAACTACATACAGCACTGCAGCTATGTATTCACTTCACTGAATTTCAAGAAGATCTCTTGTGTGTTCAGAATAAACATTTGGTAGTAGGTACCCAAGGAAAGGACTATTTCTTGGCCTATAGTTAGATTATATGTAGGGCAGAAGGGAAGCTCTGAAGCAACCTCTTGTTGAAAATCCACCTCCCTTAGAGCACTGTTTCTGTGCTGTTCTGTTTGTTTGATACAAGGGTTGTGATAAGGCAGTCGGTAATGCCCTGCCTCCCCTGGCCTCTTAAACAAGGTTGTTCTGTAGGAGAAAAATAATTAGCACTTCCAGAGCTCTCTACAGACTAACTTCTACCGAAGATGAACTTACTCTGAGCCATGTGCAGTCTTCAGGACTCGCTTTCACTCTGAATACATGCAGTAGACTTACTGCCCCAGGTTGTTCTGGCTGTCCCTATTTAAACCACAATTCATCACCATGGTAGCTAAGTGTCTGGAGGTTGCCTCAGTTTAAAACATTATAATCTGTCTTTAATAGAACTGACATTTATAGGCTGTTTTCCAAGCATGCTGTTTGAGGTGATCCAACTTCCTTTCCGATTAAATTCGGATCTATGGCAATAACACACGCCGGAGTCGCTGTTAACTACTTCTCTGTTGTGTAATACTTTGAAGCTCACTCTTTTTGGAAATGAGGAGAAGGATGGGGTGACACAGAGTCCAGTCTGTATGACTGGCTGTGCACCTCTATCGCAGGCTCAGTAACAAAAAATCTTGTTAAACAGATCCTTCACCTGAAATGGTGTAGGAGTTAATAGCTTTGGTAATGTTGTAAGTCAAACAATTCATATGTATTTCATTGATGATTTATTTAGGATTCCTGCTGAAGTGAGCCAGGGAATAGTAACATTACGTCTTTATAGAGTTAGGTCAGAGGTGGGCAAACTATGGCCCGCGGGACCATCCTGCCCGGCTCTTCAGCTCGCAGCCAGGGATGCTAGCCCCCAGACCCTCCCCTGCAGCCTCAGCTCGCTGTGCTGCCAGCTCTCTTGGCAGTGGGGCTGCAAGCTCCTACTGGGCATCATGGTTGCATGTCTCGCTCTGGCCGGGGGGCGCAGCTGCCAGACATGCAGCTCTCAGCAGCATGGAAAGGGAACGGCAGGGCTGGATAAGGGACAGTGTGTCCAGGGGGGCAGTTTAGGGGACAAGGCGCAGGAGGTGGTTGGATGGGGCGGCGGTTTGGGGGTGGGGATGATCGGGGGTGGGGAGCAGGGGGTGGTTGGATAGGTGCAGAAGTCCCATGGGGGCTTGTCAAGGGGCAGGGATGTGGATAGGGGTCAGGGCAGGTGGGACAGGTAGCAGGGGGGGTTAGATGAGGGTTGGAGTCCTGAGGGGGGGGTGGTTAGGGGCAGGGGACCCTGGGAGGTGGAGGTCAGGGGACAAGGAGCAGGAGGGTTGGATTGGTCAGGTGTTCTGAAGGGGACAGATAGGGGGCAGGGGCCAGGCTGTTTGGGGAGGCACAGCCTTCCCTACACTTTTGGAACCCCGATGTGGCCCTCAGGCCAGAAAGTTTGCCTACCCCTGAATTAGGTAGTGCACTTAGCCAAAAGGTTAGTGGTTTTTTTTGTTCATTTAGTTTGTTTTTCCCTGCTTCATCATGAGCGGAGTTGAATTTGTATCAGTTGCAGCAGAGATTGAGAGTGCTGTGGGGAGGAGAAAATGTGAATCAAGCAGGAAACTGATTAGCAGCAGGCCCAAAACCTTTCTCAAGGTTAACTTTTCAAAAAATTGCCAGTGGAAGTTGGAGCACTAAATACGAGGGAGATTTGTACTATAACATTGTCTCCCACCAGCTCCACTAGGGGAAGCATCTGTTGGCATGGAACACCCCATAGCAAAAGCCACAAGAAAGGGGGAGCAGGATCCAGCCAATGTGTCCATGCTATATACTTGATGTGAAATCTGCACAACCCATCACCATAGGGGTGATGCTGCCTTCTTGGTTCTCGTGTGTAGTACTTGAGGTGGTGCCAGTTCATCCCATGTTGCTCGTTTTTTGCTGGTCCTTGAAGACAGCTCTTGACTTTTTCATTTTTCCTTTTCCCTGCCCCCAAGCAGTCAAAGTATCAGCAGTTGATATGAAGACGCCAGAGGAGCTGTTTGTGGAGAATGGGACGGAAGCAAGACTTCCATGCACATTTTCATCCTCGGAGGTGATCAGCTGTGCAACGTCCGTCTCCTGGAGCGTCCAACCAGAGGGAGCAACAACCCCTATATCAGTAAGAGCCCTTTGTCTGGGTTGACCCTATTGTTTGGGGCAGGGCTGGGGGGGAAATCTTGGGTATGTTTAAGAGAGAACTAGTTGGGGTCAGTTTTGTTTTTCAAATACGATTGTAGGGCAGGTCCTACTCCATGTTACTGCTCCTTTACCCATCCTTCACATAAACTTTTGTTTATAGCTTAGCTTGAAATGTCACCAAATGCTTGCACAAAATGTCCATCCTGTGTTTAACATTGGTTCTTTTCTTGCTGCCATGTAGCTTGGTTTGGAAAAGGCCCAGGTGGTGATATCTTCTGCAGATGGGTTAAGGTATGTTTATACTACAGCTGGGAATGAGCCCCCCAGCTCATTGAATGAGCTAGTGGGGCATGAGCTAGCATACTGAAAGTAGTTTTATGGACATTGTGGCTCTGGCAGAGACTTGAGTGAGCCACCTGAACTGAAGCCTAAGCGGTCAGGTGGGCTTGAGCGGGTGAGCCGCAACATCCACACAGCTATTTCTAGCACACTAGCTTGAGCCCTGGAACTGAGAGTCTGTGTTACCTGGGCTAGGGGGCTTGCACCCAGCTGCAGTGCAGACATACCGTTAGGCTTGGTCCACACCTAAAAATTTGATTGACCTATATACGTTGCTTGATGCTGTGAAAAATTTCACTCCGTGTGTGACAGTTAGGTCAACTTAATCCCCACTTTCATGGTGACAGGTTTCAGAGTGCTAGCCATGTTAATCTGTATCAGCAAAAACAACGAGGAGTCCTTGTAGCACCTTAGAGACTAACAAATTCATTTGTCAAGTATCAGAGGGGTAGATGTGTTAGTCTGGGTCTGTAAAAGCAGTAAAAAGTCCTGTGGCACCTTATAGTCTAACAGACGTTTTGGAGCATGTGCATGCATCTGACGAAGTGGGTATTCACCCACAAAAGCTCATGCTCCAAAACATCTGTTACGCTCTAAGGTGCCACAGGACTCTTCGCTGCTTTTACACATTTATTTTTACATAAGGTTTCGTGCAGACTAGCTACCACCCTTTGGCGTGAGGATTTTTTCAGAGATCGTGCCTTTACTTGCTTCTCACCAGGGCTTGGGGACTATAATCGTGCATGTTGCCAGAGTTCTGACAGTCCCCATGGTAAGACCCCCATTCACCTCTGCTGGCACAAACTACAGAACTGAATGCTGAAATGAGATATGGCCGATCTCAGAAGACATCTGTCTTCTACCTGCTCAGCTACACCTAACACAGTGAATGCAGCTGGAGTGCTGGCAGATAAATGCAGATTGAAATCTTGAGTACAGCACAAGTAATGACACCTTTATGTAGTCCTTCACAGCTGCAAATGGCACCAACCATAGTGAACCATTCCCAGTGGCCATTCTTAGCTGCTGGGCACAGAACTAAGGTTGCATTGCAGGTACAGTGTGCTACTTAACTTATTTCCTGGCTTTCGGAGAATTACGCTTTGTCAATCTCCAGGTTCTGGATATGCTTGGGCAACCTTAACTTAAAAACCTTGGGTTTTTAGACATTTTAGTATCATTATTAAGTTGGTTACTTTGCACATATTTGTACTTCAAACAGCAATATTAAAATGATTTAACATCTCTGAATTATCTGTCTTCCATATTTGAATAGTCGGATTTCATGTTACACTAACAAAAGCTGCCATCTTAAATTAACACTCTAAAAAATGTAGGGAAGGAAACCCCTTCACTGCCACACACCAGCCAAAACCGTTTCAGGCTTAGCTCCCTTCCCCTTCCTCCATCACATAGACAATGTTAACCTTTAAATAGCTGAACATGCAAGTATTTAATTCTCATCTTACATTGTAGCAGCATCTAGATGCCTCAATCAGCATTGTGGCTTCACTTTGCTAGGTGATGTATGAACGCATTACTATGGTAAGGATTGTCTTAGGCAGCGGTTCACAACTTTTTCCAGTAAGAAACCCCAGGGTTATTTCCCATCTACCTGGAAAGTTGAATCCCTCTCTTCTTTCAATACAAGAAGGACACAGTGGTTGTAACCTGTGATACCTATGTGTGAACCCTTCTGTAGCATCGCAACACCCAGACTGAGACTCCTTGGCCTAAAAACAACTTTGTGGTGGGCTTGAAGGCTAAATCATAGTGTGGCTACTTGAATGTGTGATTAGTGGAATGACATCATGCTTGCTACAATCTGCAAAGCAAGAAGTAGCTGGCCTCTGGAGGGATTTCTATTCCTACCTCCTTATTGGTATTGGAAAGGGCCCAGCAGATCTGAAGAGATTATTTTAGGGTACGTCTGCACTACCTGCGATCGATCTGTCGGGTATCGATTTATCGCGTGTAGTGTAGACACAGTAAATCGATCCCCAATTGCTCTCCTGTCGACTGCTGAACTCCAGCTCAGCAAGAGGCGGAAGCAAAGTCGACAGGGGAGCCGTGGCAATCGACCCTGCGCTGTGAGGATGCAAGATATGTTGACTTCAGCTACTGTATTCTCGTAGCTGAAGTTGCGTATCTTAGGTCCATCCTCCCTGCCCCCCTTGCCCCCCCCCCCAGTGTAGACCAGGCCTAAGTGAAGGAGGGGTGTAAGCTTTGCAGTGTTCTGATGTGGATGTTCTTGCATGCTCTCCTCCCTGGCTGCAGTTCCTCTATTACTCTCAAGGGAACGTGTACCTTCGGAAGGACGCACCATTTAAGAACAGAATCAGTTGGACTGGAGACCTTAACAAGAGAGATGCATCTGTCAGCATAGCAAACGTGCAGTTCCAGGACAACGGCACTTACTTCTGTGATGTCAAGAACCCACCTGACATAGTTTTCATGCCAGTTGAAATCCGACTTAGAGTCGTGCAGAGAGGTATTTCCCCTCACTAACTCTTCTTTTCTTTAGATGCCATTCTGGGCCTGGGACAGACTTGATTTTTATCTGTAGTCTCCAAAGCCCCAAGGGCCACTCACAGGATTTGTTATCAAAGTTAATTTTTAAACACTGAGGATACCAGTCTTAACCAGTTTTTTTTTTTTTACTCCATCCACAGTGTGATGTTGCACTCTGTAGGATTTTATAAAAATATGCTGATGAGTGTGAATATAATGTAACTGGAATATGCTTCATGCAAAAGGTCTCTTGCAAAGTATTATTACAAAGCTTATAATCTACTGAGTGTGATCATCCTATTTGTATAAATATATCACTTGTGTTTGAAACTAGAAATGTGTAATAGAACTCTGAGGGCCTATTGTAATTATGCAAAGTGTGGGCCATTAATGGGGGTTTGGAATCTTGATGGCTCCCATCGACCAGGACAACTGACTGTGGATGGCTCTGTTTGCTTGCAGGCCTTCATGTGAGTCAGACTGGGAGAAATGAAGGGTTGGGGGTTTCACAGGACATGTGATCATATCACCTCGTACTGAAATTGGTCTTAAACCTGGTGCTTCTCCATTTAGAAGTGGGGGGGGGGGGGCCCAGAGAGACACAAGATTCCCACCTTGTGCCACAGCTATATAAAGCGGTGGAACAGAACAAAGGGGGCTGCAATCATGAAAAATTCCTTGGCTGCTACCTGAGCTGGAAGAAGGGCTGTACCGGGGAAAGGATTGTGCCAAGACTAGGAAGGCGTCCAGTCTGTGATAGAAGCTTATTGAGACATCTCTGGGGGTGAGATTTTATCTGTATTCAGTTTTTACTGGATTAGGCTTAGACTTGTGTGTGTTTTATTTTGCAAGGTAATTCACTTTGTTCTGTCTGTTATCACTTGGAACCACTTAAATCCTACTTTTTGTATTTAATTAATAAGTAGAAAGTGATTTTATTAACCCAGAGTATGTATTAATACCTGCGGAGGGCAAACAGCTGTGGATATCTCTCTATCAGTGTTATAGAGGATGAACAATTTGAGTTTACCCTGTAAAAGATTTATACAGGGTAAAACGGATTTATTTGGTGTTTGGACCCCATTGGGAGTTGGGCATCTGAGTGTTGGAGACAGGAAGACTTCTTAAGCTGTTTTCAGTTAAGCCTGTAGCGTTTAGGGGCTGGGGCTGGGTTTGCAGCAGGCTAGTGTATCTGGCTCAAACCAGACAGGGCACTGAAGTCCCAAGCTGGCAGGGAAAGTGGGCTTAGAGGTAGTCTCAACAGATCAGGTGGCAGTCCTCAAGGGGATTTCTGTGGTCCAACCTGTGTCACATAGTATTCCCAAATCCTAATTTTTGCCATGCCCTAAAATCTGTGAACAAATCCTATCTCTCTTGCATGACTGTCATAGTCAACAAGCTGCTGAAGGGATGAGGTGGGGTGTGGGCTGGATGACATCATGCAGGGAAGCTAACATTTTGTCTGTCTTCGTGTTGGTGAAATAGATGCTTGGTTCCATGCTGTTTAAATTTCAGATGATGGAAGTCACTCCTTTTAGAACAGGAACTAAACATGCAGGGATTTTGAAGGGGTCTAGTGAAGACTTGTGGATTGTCTGTATGTTAAGGGTATTACTGCTCTGAGAGCACAGGATAGTAGAACTCATCCAACTGTTAAAACTTCCTAAATAGTTATTAGAAGAAACTGTGTCAAGAATTTAACAGGTTTACAAATCATTTTCATTTAAATAAAACTAACCATTCTAAACTGAGCTAATCTCTGTTTACAGAAACGTTATGAAGTAATATAATTAAATCTCTCACTTTAGCAGGGTGTTATTGCAGGTGACAAAAAGGGGTTTTATGTGTCTCTCTGAGCTACTCTAAGACTTCCATGCAGCCAAGAACCCACTTCCCCCTTTGGGTTCAAACTAGTTCCTAATGTGTGCTTGTGACTTTTGACATGCAAAATTGATGAGGGAGACTACTATTGAATTGATCCTGATGAAATCATGGAGCGAAATCCTTTAGTTCATTAAATAAATTAAGGCTGGAAGAAGTCAAGAGTTTGCTTTGCTCTCTGGGTCACAGGAATAAGACAAACTTTAGTTGTGGGGAGTAATTGGAACAAATTGTGACGTAGGATGGGTATTTGTTTTCCAAAAGCTCATCACTACTTCAGGGATTCAGAATAATTTGTAATGCAAAGCGTTTGTCACGGTTCAAGGTAACTACACCTGTATTCCCCCCCATTGGTCCACCAAGAACATCCACTCTGAGGTTTTCTGGCTCCCTAACTGTCACCTCTCTTGGGCAGAGACAGGCATCGCACTTCTTCTTGCTGACTGGGGTATTTTCATGGTGTACAGTTCCCTGCCTGCACTGTGTATTCCCTAGCAAATCAGACTGCCTCAGCACATCTCCTTTGCTTTTCTCCTCAGAGGCTGTAAAGAACTTAAATGCCCACAGTTATAGGCTGTGACACAGCTTTTTGTAAGCAAGCTCATTTATTCTTAAGGTGAAAGCATTACAGAGAAAATATATAAAAACCTACATGTATGCTAATAAACTTAACAGAAATTACCCCAATGCTGACAAGGGCTCTGTAGGAGTCAGTCTTTCAAACCCCATCAACGGGATTTTGCGGCTCTTCTTAGTGCTGTCCCTGTGGGTGCTCCACTCCAGGTGATGGTACGTCCTGGTGCCATTGATCAGAGATCTTCGGTAGCAGTGCCAGGTCGGATGCACTTGCTCAGCTGCTGTCTCACGTTGTTGTTAGGGTCTGCCTGATCGTGCACATCCTGCACCCCCCTCAGTTTTTTCTCAACTGTCCTCAGCTGAAGATGGGAGTCGAGGCAGTGCTTATCTATTCCCTGGTTACTGTAGGAAATAAGTAGAGAAAAATAGAAATAGTTAGCTAGCCATTTCCCAGTTTTGCCTTTCCTTTAGCATCCTCAAGTTAGTCTCTTGTTGAAACTTCCCTGGCTGCTCATACTTTCGTTATGCTGGGGTCTCCAGACTTTAAGAAATGTGGCTCCTGCAAGGAGTCTATGCTGCGATCTGACGGGCACTCGCTCTGCGTCAAATGCCTCGGTGAGACGCACATTCCTGCGAAGTATCTCCACTGTACTAACTTAAAAACTAGAGCTCGCCATGACAGAGACTTGCGGCTAAAATGCTTTTCATGGAGACAGCTCTTCAGCCGCCTATGGAGAAGGGCAGTAAACTCTCTCCCTCATGCTTCCCTGCCAAGTCAGAACTGACCGGGAGCACGGCTTCACCCTCTAACACTTAAAGGCAGGAAGCTCTAATGTCTCCTCTCAGAGACACTCAGAAGGGTAAAGGATCTCTCGCAAGGTCTTTACCCTTGGTGCAGGCAGTGCTGAGAGCAGGCAACTCTGAATGCCCCAGCACCTCAGCAGCAACTCACATGGGGCGCAAAAGCAGGGATCTGACTTCCCGCAGCGGGTAGCTTTCCTCGGCACCGGTCCTGCCAGCACCGACAATGGACCCAGTGCCAGCAGCATGTTACACCTCTGTCGACAAGAACATCAACACCGAGCCTGCTCGCCACCCCCCCTGGAGTAGATCCAGACCCCCTGCGGGACTCTTACAAATGTCCTGCGGCTCCTACTAAAGCCAAGCAAAAATCACTGCGGGCTGCTGCTCACACTCCATGCTCCGCAGCACACCAGCCTAGGGAGCAGAAACCATTTCTGCACCAGCAGGATATCTCTGTGGCCCCTGAGCCTGACTCTCCCCTCCTAAACACGGAGCACTCACTGTTTGAACAGCAGCTCTCGCCACCTGACCTGGCTGCTTTCACGGAGAGTGAGAACAACATACAGCAGCAGGCAGAGTTCTCCCCATCTGAGTCTCCCCCTCCACCGGAGCCATATCTATCCCAAGTCACGGCGCATCATAAGAACCAGCCTCAGTTTCCCTACTTCGTCCCCCAGTGGCCAGGACCCAACTTTTCCTACCCGGTGTCCTGGCCTCAGCAGTATTCATGCCTGGCTCCTCCTTGCGCCCCTTCTACCAGACCGCAAGGTCGTTCTATGCCTATATCCTCAGCTCCATCAACATCTAGAGCTCCTGAATCCCCTCTTGAAGAGTTGGGCTATGAACCCTTCCCAGATTTACTGGCTCCTGCCTCGCCATCAGCTGGAGAGTACACCCTTACGCCTCCAACTCCACAAAATTGGACGAGTTTAAGCAATTCCAGGAACTTTTCAAAAGAGTGGTACTCAGCCAGGACATTCCTTTGGAGGAGGTCCAGGAAATGCAACATAGACTCCTCAATCTTCCAACCCTCTGAACCCTCAAAAATTGCACTATCCATAAACGAAGCCCTCTTAGAACCAGCTGATACTCTATGGCAGACCCCTGCCTCCATCCCACCAACATGCAAGAAAGCTGAACGTAAATACTACGTGCCCGCAAAGGACGTTGATTTCTTATTTTCCCACCCACAACCTAATTCTCTTGTGGTGGGTGCAGCAACGCACAGAACAAAGCAGCCACACTACCAGCCCACTCCTCAAGACAAGGACCTTAAACACCTTGACCTCTTGGGCTGCAAGGTTTATCCCTCTTCCACTCTACAGTTTAGGAGTGCAAATTATTCTGCCCTACTCGCAAGCTATGACTATGACAACTACAACAAGCTCTTTGATTTTGCCTTCCATATCCCAGAGGACAGGAAAGCAGACTTTTTACTTCAGTCCTTGTCGAAGGTCAACTGGTGTCTAGGACGGCACTACAAGCGTCCATGGACATGGCAGAGAGAGCAGCCCGCACCACTGCCACTGCAGTGGTGATGCATCGGTCTTCCTGGCTGTCTGCATCTGGTATCCCCAAAGAGATTTGCAGACCAAAGTGGAGGATCTTCTGTTTGATAAAGATAAACTCCTTTCCAAAAAAACACAAACGATAAAGTCCTTCACACTATGAAAGACTCCAGGCCACTTTGCGCACCTTGGGCATACACCCATCCATCCCTAGGAGACAGTGGTATCAACCTTATCAGAGGCCCTGCACACAACAATATCACCGACCCCAGTCCAGACCGTATGACACTGGGAGAAACCGCAACTGACCTCCTAGGTGCAGGCAAAACCAACTACTGTACTTTCCACCCATCGGGAAGCAATTTTTAAGTGCTGGTCGGGAGTCTGCTCGACCACCCCTTGACTCTGCTGCCTATTTGCCCATTTGGGCACTGCTGCCAGGCTTTCCACCATGTCTAGCAACAGATCACACGGGACTACTGGGTCCTGCAAATAGTTCAGTTAAGCTACTCCATCCCTTTCCTATCTTCCCTGCCTACCCTTTCCCCTTGCCCATTCCTCTTCAGGGACCCCGTCATGAGCCCCTCCTCGGGTCAGAAGTGGCTCATCATCTCCACCTAGGTGCAGTGGAACATTTATCGACACAACATCGTGGAAAAAGGGTTCTACTCTCGCTACTTTCTCACCCAAAAGAAAGGTGGGGGATGGAGACCTATATTAGACCTATGCCGACTGAACAAGTTTGTACATGTAAAAAAAATTCAAGATGGTTACATTGGGCACAATAATACCCGTGCTGGAACAAGGGGACTGGTTTACAGCCCTTGACCTATAAGATGCCTATTTCCATATATCCATTCATCCAGCACACAGATACTTCCTGTGATTCACACTCGGACACGACCATTTTCAATACAGGGTACTTCCATTCGGTCTCTCCACAGCACTGAGGGCATTCTCAAAGACCCTAGCCATAGTCGTGGCCCACCTCCACAGACACGGGATTATAGTTTTCCCTACTTAGATAACTGCCTTATCAAAGCCAGCTCCTACGACATGACATTAAAAGCAACTAACTTTACCATCTGCCTCTTCCACAGTCTAGGCTTGCAAATAAATTCCCAAAAGCCCACCCTGATACCTACACTGCAGATAGAGTTCATTGGAACTCACCTAGACTCAATTTGAACCAGAGCCTCCCTTCCACACAACAGATTCCTCACTATTACGCATCTCATATGCACAATCTCTGTTCGCCCCAGAATAAAGGCCCGGACCTGCCTACAGCTTCTTGGTCACATGGCAGCCACCACCTTTGTGGTCAAATACACCAGGCTGCACATGAGATGCCTTCAGCGTTGGCTCAACTCCAACTCCAAATCCAGCAGACATGGTTTCTGCATAATATTGACTCCGCCACCGAACGTATTGGCCTCCCTGCATTGATGGACAAAACCAGAGAACCTGTGCATGAGTGTTCCTTTTCATCCACACTCCCCAGTACTCATGCTTACCACAGATGCTTTCCTGATAGGTTGGGGAGCACAACCAGTCGACCCCAAGGTACAGGGCCGCTGGT
Organism: Chelonoidis abingdonii; assembly: GCF_003597395.2. Taxonomy (NCBI): domain Eukaryota; kingdom Metazoa; phylum Chordata; order Testudines; family Testudinidae; genus Chelonoidis; species Chelonoidis abingdonii. The sequence continues at coordinate 177,946,318 of NC_133769.1, read as the reverse complement.
CGCTATCAGACACAGCTGCACATCAATCTTCTAGAGTTCAGAGCCGTCAGGTACACTTGCCTTCACTTTCTTCCCACCATAAAGAACAAATCCAGGTGAGTTCTGATGGACAATGTAGCATGTATGTTTTATATGAACAGGCACGAAGGAGCACGATCTCAGGCCCTGTGCACAGAAGCCATCCGACTATGGAATTGGTGCATATGACATCACATAGAAATCACCGCTTCCTACCTGTCTGTGTGTCACAACACTACCACAGACACCTCTCCGAGGAACATGAATGGGAATTACATCCCTCGATACTCCCAACAGCTCTTTTCCCACTGGGGCACTCCATCGATAGACCTGTTTGCCACTCCCCAAAACCGCAAATGCCATCTATTTTGCTCCAAAGTGGGACTTGGGAACACATCTCTAGGGGATATGTTCCTCATTCCTTGGAATAATTCCCTCATATGCTTTTCCACCGATTCCACTGATACACAAAGTTCTACGCAAGATCACAGAAGACAAGGTCCGGGTCATACTGATTGTCCCAGCTTGGCCCACACAGACATGGTATCCTTACCTGCTATCCATGTCCATCCGTCCTCCAAGGACTCTCCCTGACAGACCAGATCTCCTCTCCCTAAACTGTGGTCAGCTTCTTCACCCGCAGCTCCAGAAACACCCTCTGACGGCGTGGTTCCTTCATGGTTTCAATCCCATGAATTAGCCTGCTCAGAACAGGTCCAATACGTCCTCCTGCACATATAAGGAACTCCACTCGTAAAACTTACATGCAAAAGTGGAAACGCTTCTCCATCTGGTGCTTCCACAGATACCTGATACCCCAAATTGCAACCCTCCCTCACATCTTAGACCGTCTTTTCGAACTAAAACAGGACGGGCTTCGCTCAGTTCTATCAGAGTACACCTCGTGGCCCTTACCACTGTCGATGACACTCTAGACTGCTATTCACTTTTTGTCCACCCCATTATGAAACGCTTCTTTGTGGGCCTGCAAAATCTCTACCCTGAGATTCATTTACCTGTAGCCTCCTGGAATCTCAACCTAGTTCTCCAAGGTCTCGTGAAACCTCCTTTTGAGCCTCTGGCTATGTCATACCTGCTCCACATGTCCATGAAAGTGGCATTTTGGTTGCCATAACATCAACGAGAAGGGTTGGTGAAATAAGCGCCCTGATGGCCTACCCTCCCTACACCATTTTCTCTAAAGACAAGATTACTATGCGACCCCACCCCAAATTCCTCCCTAAGGTGGTGTCTCCCTTCCATCATAACCAGCCAATACACTAACCTGTATTCCATCCCAAGTCTCACACGACTCCACAGTAAGCGGCGTTACCACTCTCGACAGCCGACAGGCTCTTGCATTCTATCTTGACAGAACTAAACCATTTTGTAAATCCCCTAGGCTATTTGTTTCTACTACTGAGAGATCAAAGGCTGATGCTATCTCTAAGCAAAGACTCTCCAAGTGGATCTTGGACTGCATCAGATCCTGCTATCAAACCCAGAATGTTCAACCACCAGACAGTGTTAGAACTCATTCTACTAGAGCAACGTCAACATCCGTTGCCGTCCTCCACAACGTACATATTACAGACATATACAAGGTGGCCACATGGACATCTGACACACATTTGTCAAACATTATGCTATCGCACAGGATACCACGGCAGACGCCATAGTCAGCCATACAGTATCCCTTACGCAACTCCAAAATCCCACCAACCACAGTGGGTACTGCTTCACATTCACCTGGAGTGGAGCACCCAGAGGGACAGCACTCGAAGAAGAAGAAGAGGAAGTTACTCACCTTGCAGTAAACTAAGGTTTTTCAAGATCTGTATCCCTGTGGGTGCTCCACTACCCACCCTCCTCCCTTCTACTTTGGAGTACTAATCGGATAACTCTATGGCAGAGAAGGAACTAAGGGGGGTGCAGGGCACGCATGCTCAGGCAGACCCTAATGCCGCCGTGAGACAGTAGCTGAGCACGTGCGTCCCGACCAGGCACTGCTACCAAAGATCTCTGATCAAGAGCACCGGGACGGACTGTCACCTGGAGTGGAGCACCCACAGGGGGACACATCTTGAAGAGCCTCAGGTACTGCAAGGTGAATAACTTCCTCTAAGTTTATAACTTAGCTCAGAACTACCACACACGTGAATCTGAGTCTCTCCTTTATACAGGTTTGGCTTCTCATCCTGTCTTCATGTAACAGGTGTTGAGCAGACGAAGATCCCCTCCTCGGGATAAAATTTCAAAAGGCTGAGTTCTTGCATAACTGGAAGGGGTACATATACCTCCCCCTAGAAATGCAGTAAATTTTAAAAGTTCATTCTTGTCTGGCACATTGTTTCATATAGTTAAGGCCCTACCAAATACATGGTCCATTTTGGTCAATTTCACGGTCACAGGATTTTAAAAATCATAAATGTCATGATTTCCGATATTTAAATCTGAAATTTCACGCTATCTTTAACTGTAGGGGTCCTGACTCAAAAAGGAGTGGGGAGTAGGGGGGACCTCAAGTTGATTGTGGAGGGGTTACAGTACTGCTACCCTTACTTTTGTGTTGCTGGTGGTGGTGGTGATGCCTTCAGAACTGGGTGACCAGAAGGTGGCTGCTGGCTGGCCGGGAGCCCACGTCTGAAGGCAGAGTTGCTGCCAGCAAGAGCGCAGAAGTAAGGATGGTATGGTATTGCCACCCTTACATCTGTGTTGCTGCCTTCAGAGCTGGACCATGGTCAGCGGCTGCCATTCTCTGGCTGCCTACCTTTGAAGGCAGCAGTAAGAATGGCATGGTATAATATTGCCACCCTTACTTCTGTGCTGCTGCTAGCAGAGCGCTGCTTTCAGAGCTGGGTGCCTGGCCAACAGCCACCATTCTCTGGCCTCTGAAGGCAGTGCAGAAGTCAGGGTGGCAATACCGTGACAACTCCCCTGCCCTCCCTCCAAAAAAAAAAACTACCAAACCATGCACCCCCTTTTGGGTCAGGACTCCCAGTTTGAGAAACCCCAGTGTCCCCCTTGAAATCTGTATGGTATAGGGTAAAGGCACACACCAGACCAGATTTCATGGTCCATGATGCATTTTTCATGGTCATGAATTTGGTATGACCCTACATATAGTCCTCTGAAATGCATAACACTTAGGGTTTAGATTAGTCATGCATCCTCCCCGTCCTGTCCCCCCTGAAACAACATAGTCCCATAATAGATAAATATTGCATTTTTAATACAGTGATCTCCTAAAAGATTGAATTCAGTAACATTTGTCCAAGGTATTGCAGGAAATTGCCACATCTGTCACAGTGCTGTCTGTATCATTGGGGAATAAGGACGAGAGTTGGGTACGCTCCTGTTGGAGCATGGACCCTGGATTTACGCTAAAAAAAATTGCCATTGTAATTTCCTGGCAGCCTTGTAATACAACACATAATCTTTAGGGCTAGCTCCAGTGCACAGGTGTTCACACCACTTCTGGAATTCCATTTGCTCTGAGCAAGGTTGATGTCCATGATCAGTGCAGAGCTAGCATAGGCAACAAGGGTGGATTATGTAGCTGTGTTGGTTTACTTGGTTTACCCAATGGTATCCCACAATGCTCCTAACCAACCTTTGCTGGCCACTTTTACAGCTGAGAGCACCTTCCCTGTCATGTCAAATTAGCTGCATGGTCTTGTCTAATCCCTGCCCCAAAGATCTCTATAATCTGTCTCGGTTTTGTGTTTTGTATTGTGCCTAGAAATAGAGTTTGGGGCCGTAGCAAGGCCACCCAGGTGCTATAGTAATACAAATACTGCTTATAAAAAGATTCCTGGAGTGTCATGCTTGAGCCTAAAATGTCTTAGTGTGAAGCAGTGGAAACAGCTACACCTATGTGTGAGAGCTCTCTTTGTTCAGACTATCATCTGGTTGAATAATCCACTGGGTTTTATGGTAAATTACTGTCCAATTTAAGTTCTCAGCCATTTTTGACTTTAATTACATCCATGTGGGGTACAGCTACGGTAAGACACGTGTCTGTGTCTGGTCTAGGACTCTTGGCTTGGCATATTGTACCTTCAGAGAGAACTCAACCAATTACTATCCTTGGTCTACAGCTAATCTGTATGGAACAACTTCATTGGTTGTATTAGGGAGACTGCACAAATGGTGTATTATGTGCCCAGTGCCATAACAAGGGCGCGCAAAGCCGAGGGGCGCAGAAAGTGGTGGAGAGGGGTGGAGGGAAAGCTGCTGGCACAGAGGTATTTATAACTGAGGTGTTCCTCCCCCCCCCCCAGCCCCACCTGTGGCCCTGGCCCTACCTGCAGCCTTCGGCATACCTTCCCCAAGTGTTCCTGGACTGTGACTTGCTTCCCCTACCCCCCACACATCTTCCCCACCCCAGAGCCTCCCTGCAGCAACTGCTGCCACAGGGTCCTAGTGCCCCTATATCACTGCCAGGGCAGACTGACTTGGAGCCTACCCTTCCCCCTCAGACCCTTTCATTTTTCAATGGGGCTCTCCCCACCCCCTGCCTGCAGTCACCACTCATGCCCCATGCTGGCCAAGGAGGCAGCCCCATCCCTCACCCCCAGTGAGGCTACAGTCAAGGGCAACAGCAGGGGCAGAAGCGCATCCAGCACCCACCACGGCAGAGGTGAGGGAGGTTCCTGGACCTGAGAGGGGCCCTAGGAGCACCTGCAGTGACAGTGGTGTGGCTGACTGTGCTGCTGGGGGAGCAGGAAAGGGGGCTCCTCCCACAGAGCTTGCTGTTGTGGGCAGGGAAAGGGCTGGGAGGAGTTGTCCTCTTTGGCCCCTGTCCTGGAGCAGCCTGCCTGCACCCCAAACTCATCCCCAGCCCTGCCCCATCCCAGAGCCTACACTCCCAGCCAGAGCTTTCACCCCACCACACACCCTCAACCCACTGCCCGAGCCCTGAGCCCCTCCCAGCCTGAGCCCTCATCCTGACTCTTGCCCTGAGCCCCTTCCACCCTCCAAACCCCTCATCTGCAGCCAGAGCCCTCACCCCTATACTCCAACCTTCCACACTCCTCCTATCCCCAAACTCCCTCCCAGAACCTGCACCCCAGGCTGGGGCCAGCACCCGAGACCTCCTCCTTCACCCAAACTCCCTCCCAGAGCCGTGGGTGGGTGGAGGTTCTTGGCACCCCTGATCCTGCCCTGCAGACCTGAACTCCCAGCATTCTCTGGACACATGCTGATCCCTAGTGGCCACTGCTGACATCCAGCACCTTCCTCCTCTCTTAACCTGTGAGTCCCTCTCTGGATTGGAACTGGATGGGAACCAAAGACCATTTTGGAAGCAACATTACCAGCCCAAGCAGTCAAAAATCATGAGTCAGACCCCCAAAAATCACAGGTTCTACTGCCCCCGCTTCATTCATTCTTCGGCAGCAATTCAGCGGCAGGCCCTTCCCTCCGAGAGGGACTGAGGGTCCCGCCGCAGAGCCGGCCCTGGGGGAGTGCACAATTTTATATTCTTGCCTCAGGCGCAAGAATACCTAGTTATGGCTCTTTACCTGGCCAGACCTCAAGGTAATCTTCCAGCACAACCATCATATGCAATAGCTGCACACACACACACACAGCCCTCATTTTCCACTAGCAAAAATCCACACAACTTCCCCAGCACAGCATAACAACTAATGCATCTCCCCACCTCCCCTGCCCCCATGACAACCACCCAATAAACTCCACCATCACTCTGAAACCTAGAATGTGTGAATCAGTGTGAAGTGATGGAAACAGCTACAAGCATGACTTGAGAGAGCACTTTTTATTCACAATATCAGCAGCTTCAGTCATCACTGGAATTCAGACATTTTTGGCATTTTATTAATTACACCTGTGCAAGTCCATGGGCATTCAGCTGCTACTATTAGTGTTGCTCTTGGTTCTGCCTGGTCACTAAATACCTCATGTGATACTAGGCCAGCTGGATAGCAGCCTATGCAATGCCTGGGTGTTCTCTTGCCCATCCCTACAATACAGATATCACCAGCCCCCGTGATAACCGTATCCCCAGATAAACAAGCGTAGTGAGGACAGATCAATATGGAATTCATTAATGATGGCATTGATGTGCATATCCATGATTATAGACCATGTCTGTACGCCAGATTCACAGGTTTAAGGGTCAGTTTTTGGGGGGAGCTAAATTAGTACAAACCTCTCTGTGGGCCCTGGATTTGAGAGCTTATATCAATTTAGCTTAGTTTAGTAAATTAACTGGGGTTTATACCATCTTAATTAAATCACTTTTACAAAATCACATTTATTTAAATCAGTGCAACTTCTTATGCATACAAGCCCTTTCTTTCCTTTCTCTCCTATAAGGCAGTCAGTAATTCAAAGTCTGTATAAAATAGTTAGATCTAATAAAAGCTCTTAGGCTACCTAAATTGGATTCCTTCAAGTCTGAAAGGGTGTTGTTGCCATGGCAACCTTAAACAAAAAGAGGACGGTCTTCACTAAGAAAGTACATGTAACTGATCACTGTGCACCCAAGGGGAAGTCATTTTCCTGTCTGATAAACTTTTAAAACATGTTTGATGCAAGACGCACCCAGCAATGAATTTTAAAACTGCTACAGAGTGGAATAACATACAATATGGTTAAATTTGTGCTTCAGCTATTTAAATATTAAATAGAATGCAGCCCTCCCCCCCAAACAGATTTTCAAGAAAGAGATGAGAATAAAAGTGGGATGTAACAATGTCTCTGTCCTCTTCAGTGTATATAACAGCAGCCTAGTGCCTTAATCACCTAACCTAAGTCTTCCCTGGAACTACCCACAAGTTTGCAAAAGAACCAATACTTACTACTATAAACCTACTTCAAAACATAGGCTGTGCAGATCAACTAGGCAAAGACAATGATCTTTAGGGGAAAAGCGATAACTACCAAAAATAATTCAAAGAACTGGGAAAGCACACTCAGCTACCCATACCCAAACGCATGGGGGAAAATCAAACTAGGAAAAATAATAAAGAGCTCAGATGCTTGTACAATCACATGCCTCCAGAAATTGGGGCTTTAAGAACCAAACCCGTTTCCAGTAGGCAGCGCTGGTGGCTTGGCCCAGAAAGCCGAGGGGTGGGCGCGCAGAGGTGGCTCAGGCACTAGGGCCGGGTGCGGAGCAGCCCATCACACGGGTAATGCGCAGGGCGCCGTACGCCACAGTCCGCCAGGAACGGGCCCAGCAAGGGCGGGGCACCCCCGGCATCCTCTCTCGGAGCCCCGCCCCCGCCCAGTGTCACGTGTTCCGGACAGGGGCGGGGCCAAGGCAATTCGCCTACCCTTTCTGATAGGGCGCTCTTCTAGTGAATGACAAACCAACTCGCCAATCACGTACCCACACTGGACACACGGGGCGGAGCCAGAGGGGGACGGAGAGCGGGACGCGGGAGGTGTGCGCGATTGACGGCTCCTCCGTCCCATCAGCTGGCGGGAGCCCCTTTCCCCGCCCACCGCCCGGCCCTAAGGGGCGGGGCTGCGCCGGGGGCCGGGACAATGGGGGCACGGGGAGCAGGCAGCAGGAAAATGGCAGCGGGCGTCAGCGCGAGGGTGGCGGGTGGCTCCGGCCCGGGCTCCGGCGCTGATGCTGGCGCGGCGCAGCCCGCTCTGGGCTTCTGTGATGCGCGGGGCAGGCGGGGGGGGGCTGCATGGCTCCCGGGGGGGGCGCGGACGGGAGCCCTGGGCGGGGCGGCGTTGGGCTGGAGCCTGGAGCCCCTCAAAGCTCCGTTCGGAGGCTCCTCTGGTGCGAAGCTGTGGAGGGCAGTGTTTGGGAAAAACAGCTCCCCCCTGCCCGCCGCCACCCTCGCCCCCGCTGCCAGGGGGGTTGGCTGCGATGACCAGATTCAAACGTACGTGTCGCTTGCGGCGTTGGACGATATCCCTACCCCTGGACCTGATGGCGGCGCAAGTCCTTTGAGGAGCCTGGTTGTCCCCCAGGCTGTGCTGTCTGATTGGTACATATGGGGTTGGGCGGATTCTGGCAGGTTGCTCAGCCCATGACTGAGTCCCCAGAAGCCTGAGGCTGACATAAAAAAGTGAAAGCAGCAGAGAATCCTGTGGCACCTTGTAGGACTAACAGAGTTTTGGAGCTGAGCTTCGTGAGTGAATACCACTTCGTCAGACGCAGTAGTGGATTTTCCATGGTAGGATATATATGCTAGCAAGCAAGCTAAGATACGAGGTTAGTTCAATCAGGGAGATGGGGCCCTGTTCTAGCAGTAGAGGTGTGAAAACCAAGGAGGAGAACTGGTCTGTTAGTTGCAAGCCACTTCACAGTCTTTGTTTAGTCCAGAGCTCGATGTGTCAAATTGCAGATGCAACTGAAGCTCAGCAGTTTCTCTTTGAAGTCTGCTTCCTGAAGTTTTTTTGCTGCAGGATGGCCCTTAAGGTTCTGACATAGTAGTGTGGCCAGGGAGGTGAAGTGCTCTCCTACAGGTTTTTGTATATTGCCATTCCTGATATCTGATTTGATGTTCCAGTTTCTCCTTTTCCGTAGTGGACTGCTCCAGTTTGGCGATGACATAGCAGAGGCGGCTTTGTGACATATGATGGCGTATGATACATTGGTGGACGTGCAGTGAATGAACAGTGATGGTGTGGTGATCTGGTTAGGTCCTGTGATGGTCACTGGCTGTAATATGTGGCAGAGTTTGCATCGAGGTTTGTTTGCACGGATGGTTCTCATGTAGAGTTTACTTATGTCGTGTGCGTTGCTGGTGAGAATACGTTTCAGTGTTGGCGGTGTTGTCTGTGGGCAATGATTGGCCTGGCCACCCAAGACCTGTAAAGTTGGGATCATTGTCCAGGATGGCGTTGTAGATCCCTGATATGCTTGAGGGTTAGCTGGGGCTGTAGTGATGCCAGTGGACAGTCGTGGTTTCTTCTTGGTTTGTCTTGTCGTAGGAGGCTTCGGGGTTACATGTCTGGCTCTGTTTGATCTGTTTCCTAATTTCCTCTGCTGGTATTGTTAGTTTGAGAATGCTTGGGTGGAGATTTTGTAGGTGTTGGTCTCTGTCTTAGGGGTTAGAGCAGATGCGGTTGTACCTCAGTGCTTGGCTGTAGACAATGGATCATGTGATGTGCCCGGGATGGAAGCTGGAGGCATGAAGGTAGGCGTAGCAGTCGGTAGGTTTTCGATATAGGGTGGTGTTAATGTGACCGTCACTTACTTGCACCGTGGTGTCTAGAAAGTGGACCTCCTGTGTAGATAAAAAGTGATGAGATGGTTAAAATAAATTTGAAGAGTGGTATTTGCTTCTGTGTTTTGAGCCTGTCTGGTGTCTGAGTGGGGCCTTGAGGATTTCCCCATTACCTGTAGGGACTGGACTGGTGGTTTCCAGCTGGAAGAAGGGGGTAAAGCATTGGGAGGTTCTGCCAAGAACTAAATTCTGTGTTGTCACAGCTGCTTTGGAAATGGGGCACCCAATCCTGGGGTCTGAATTGAATTACACCACTGGGAACAGAGAAGAGGGGCAGCTGTAAGGTTAGCAACCTAACCTGGTCTGGAAGGAAGCTACTGCTGGGTATAGGCTATCCTGCCAACCCTCCTCCATACCTGTATCTGTTTCATAGGCATTTCTAAGTGTCCAGTCACTCAAAGACAGTTGTGTTATATTCTACAGAAACTACTTCTAATGCTTAGTAAGCTTTAGACTAATAGTGGCCATACTGGGTCAGTCCAAGGTCCATCTAGCCCAGTATTCTGTCTTTTGGGTTTTCAGTTAGGCCCTGCAATGAAACTGACTAGTTTGATTTTCCCTTCTTCAGTAGTTTTACTTTCTGATTCTGGAATGGTGCTATTCCCAGGTTCGTAGGAAAGCTTTTAAATATAAACCAAAATTTGTTTTTGCGTGTGTGTCTGTAAGTGTCACACAATCACTGTTTAATCATGTTAGATCTTGTTAAACCTAGCTTTTAAGAAATCTTTTTCTTTCATTCATTCATTTTAACAAACCTTTCAAAATGAATTGTACCAGCCAGCATATAGGATAGGCAATAGGGGTAACTTTTGCTATCTGAATAGCGTTGGAACTTTTATTTACAAATGTGCCCCAGGACAGATTCTGTGTGTCAGGCATTTTTTGTAGAATGCTGAGAATTTATGGTGCAGTCAGTGAGGCAGTGGTCACTAGGAGTGGTACTTGAGAAAATTATAGTGACAAATGCTGGTTTTTGCTTTCTGGTTTGCCCTAAGGTTGTGATGGTTATGAAGTAAAATGACTTTTCCTTACCATATCCAGGGTATGGCACATGCCAAAGTAGGTCTCATTCATAGTCTATAAGACAAGCATATCTTCAGTGTACACTTAGATTCTCCAATCATTGACCTAGCACTGCTGCAGCCCTGTGGTGGGAGAACTTCTGAAAATGCTTAGCATAAATAAGGCCTCAGCTGCAGACAAGAGGTGGAATATCTCTTGGTTAATTGTAGTTATGTGCTTGGTTTGGATGACAAAGCAATCAGCCTGAAATAAGTAGCAACTCAGTCACCAAAAATTAAAATTTAACTTCATGTCTGCAGTTCTCAAACTTAAATATTAGGGTGACAGCCAACTTAAAAGGTGTTCCTTTTCTGTACTGTGCATCTCTATAATATCTGAGCACTTCAAAACATGAATGGATTTAGTCTCCTAAACCTCCTGTGGGACATGGAACTACTTTTACGCCTACTTCGCAGGAGAATAACGAAGGCACATTTAGGTGTAAAAGGTGCAAATCTGGAAATGGAATCTGGATTTCTGAGTCCTAGTCCAGTGCCTTCACCTCTGTGGAAATTCATGTAATAAACAAACTTTAGGCAACCAATAAAGATTAACAAAATAACCTAGTAGAATAACTAGCAGGAGTGACTAAAAAGCCTTGATGACATGTCACATCAGATGAACATAAGTGGCCTGTTAATTATCATTGCAAAAGGAAAGCTGTCCTACAGTGGGAAAACCACAACTTTTTCCTTCCAAACAAAATGAACATGTATCTAAATCTGATTTTGTTCTATCATTCTACTGCATCTGGGTGAAAATACTTTGGACAGTGGAAAGATGGTTCATCTGTGGAATTAGGAGTCTTTACCCACATAGCCTTTAATAGTAGCTTATACTTACAAGATATTAACAGCCTGTGTTCTGTCCAGATAGGAGGTAAAGATACAAAACCCTGTTTTACATGGCAAAGAGAAAATCAAATGTAGTCTTGGGTATACTCTGTCTAGAAGGGCAAAAGCTGTACAGATTAACATCCTTGAAAATTTATTTTGATAGTGAAAAGTGCTGGACTGCTCACTCTTGATAGTAGTAATGTCCTCTATACACAGAGCACTGTCCATCTCAAAGGGAGAGATTCCCAAATGGTGATCTGGGGAGTACTTGCTGGTGGACTTGGGAGTGCTGCTTAGTTGCATGGGACAGGATCTCCTCTCTTCCCTTTACTAAACAAATTGACATCTTAAAATACACAACTATTCTGTTAATATTACTTTTATGTAAAGAATTGCTGTAGCTGTCAGATGCTAGGAAATCATGAATAGGAGGGGAGACAATACACACACTTGCTCAGAGATGTCCTTCACACAATGGGGAAAACTCTGAAACCTTAGAGTCCTTGCCCCAAGGCATTCAGCCACCATTTATATCGCAGTGTTAACCCTCAAGTTCAGTTTGATGTGGGAAGTGAAGTGTTTTAAGTGTGGTGGTAGAGAGCACGTTTCTGAAATTTCTGATAACTGCAAGTAGGGAACAAATTGGACATGTGCTGTGTGGGTGGATGAACTGACCAATGCAGAAGAAGATACCTGTATGATTGGCCGACTGCTATCTGTTTTTGTGTGAAGCTGAAACACTGGAATTCATGCATGGCATGGAGTTTGTGCAAAACAGGTTAGACCATCCCTGAAGACTCTCTGGCTACTAAATCCCACTCTGCAATACAGTAGTTTCTGTTAGCAGTTTTCTCTTTGTTGTGAGGTGTCATGTGGAGGAGGAGGTAGCTATCAGGAGCTTAGCTTTCTTTCACTGCAGAAGTGACACTGGTCATGGGTGGTGATAGTGGCTGTAAGGGAATGCAAAATACCCAATACTAGTCCCCCGTGGAAAAACATTTGGAAAGGCAGACTTGTCTTGTTAGGCATGATATTGGGCAGGAGTCCTGACTTGCAGAGTAGCTGACATGGGGTGTTACAAAGAGTCTCAGTCTTATAGATAGATGAGCACTCTAACTGCCCTTCATAAGCACTGTTTGGCGAGAACTGGAAGGTTCTTAGTTTACATAGTTGTAGTGCAACCTGAAGGGGATCTAGGTACCTTTTATATTGCACCAGCACATTAGCATGCTTCCTGATTCACACCCTCATAGACCACAGAACTGTGTTGACAAGTCTGTGGGGTAGGAGCAAGGACACAATGAGGGCCTAGTCCTCCCCATCTTGGCCATAGTAGGAGAGGGGGAAGAGGTATAACCGAAAGTGTCACCACCAATAACTCATTGCCCCTCAGGTTGAAAACTCTGAATCCACCACTGAATTACCTATTTTAATGTAGAGAAAAGTCTTCAAAATGTGGTTTTCCTATCCTTCTTGTGACTGGCTTAGATTCTGCCCCACAGCATAATTACAAGGCTTTATATACACTATACAGAGTGAGTTGTGTTGCTGGCCTATGTGTATTTATCCAATAGACAATCTATAGAAGAATTCATCTCACTTTGGAAGGTCAGTGGGTCCCCTGTCAGACTTCAGAATGTTTGCTTTGAGACAGAGCTCAAAGGAGAGGATTCTTAAATTACAGTCTTTGAACTTAGGGTATTGCCTTTAGGTGGCCTTATGCTCTCGTGCAACATAATTCCCAAAATAGCTTCCTCATATTGGAAGTAAGCTACGCCTATTATCCTGTACATAAGTAAAGTGAGAATCTCATGCTGAGACTTACTCCCCAGGTCAGCAGTAGGTAAGAAGGGACTGAACGCCTGGTTGTGACACTCAGTATTTTGGAACACCCTGCACCCCTATGTTTGTCCTTTTAATGTGATTGTGTGGTATCTAGTGCAAAATTTGTCATGTTGAGTGTCTTTGGAAGGCTCATGATGCATTGAGCATTGTTATAGCAATGTTATAAGTTGTAATTTTATGTGTATAGTTATGAGGCTGAAAATGTGTCCTCATGGCTTAAAAAACAGGGATTCTCAAAGTGGGGGTCAGGAGGTTATTACCTGGGAGGTCGGGAGCTGTCAGCCTCCACCCCCAAACCCTACTTTGCCTCCAGCATTTATAATGGTGTTAAATTTAAAAACACTCGTTTATATATTTATTAGGGTGGGTTGCACTCAGAGGTTTGCTGTGTGAAATGGGTCACCAGTACAAAAGTTTGAGAACCACTGTCTTAAAACAAGCCCAGGCAAAACTCTCCAGGAACAGAGGGGCAGTTCACACCTCATCAGGGCATGTATGGGATAAGCCCAGCCCAGCCTCACAGGAACAAAGGACACTGGCCTAGGCAGCAACAAAGGATCTGTTAGACTCTGGAGCCGCCCCCCCCCCCCCCCCCTCTGCACTTCCCTGGCGTTTGGGCTCGCAGAGTATGCTTGCCTGACCCTATAGGGTAGGGGCAAAGCCAAGACAGGGAAGAAAGAACATGATGAAAGGGGGAGACTTTTCCACGCTCTTTCCCTCTTCCACATCCGTCTACAGAGACCACCAGCAAGCGACTGAAGTGCTGATCGAAAGGGAGAGCCTGGCTGAAGGGCAGCCAGCTGGCCTATGGTGAGAAGCATCTAAGTTGTAATGTCACTGCAAGTGTTAAGATCATCTTAGAACGTGTTTTGCTTTCATTTCATTTGACCAAATCTGACTTGTGCTTTGACGTATAATCACTTAAATTCTATATTTTTTTTTAGTTAATAAATTTGTTTGTTCTACGTGAAGCAGTGCATTTGGTTTGAAGTGTGCCAGAGACTCCCTTTGGGATAACAAGCCTGGTCCATATCAATTTTTTTGTTAAATTGATGAACTCATATAAGCTTGCAGTGTCCAGCATGTATAACTAGGCACTGCAAGACAGAGGTTGCCAGGGTTGTGTCTGGGACCAGAGATATTGGCTAGTGCATTTGGTTGCACAGTCCAAGCAGTGGCTGACCAAAAGTGCTCACTCATGTAACTGAGAGCAGCGTACATGCCAGAGGCTGTGCATGAATAGCCTGGAAGTGGGGGTTCTCACAGCGGAGTTGGGTAAGGCTGGCTCCCAGAGTCAAGGACTGGAGCGATCTAGCAGTCAGCGATCCAGATAACACCAGGGGAACGTCACACTGGTCTAGCCATTATGTTAGCCTGAGGCCTGGTCACCACTTAAATAAGAGGCTGACTCAGCTATGTTGGTCACAGGTGTGGAAAAATCCACACTCCTGACCAACGTAGCTATGTCAGCCTCATATTCAACTTGAGACCAGGCCTCAGGCTATGTAACAAGCTTGCCCATCTGGAAAAAGGGTAGAGTTGAGACTTGAGACTGTTTGTTTGAGAACTTGAGAAAATGTACACTAGGAGTGGAAAGTATTCTCCACTTAATCACACCAGATTCTTTGACACATTAGCACCAAAGTGAATATTGCACACCAAGAGCTGTAAATCAAGTAAAAGTCAAAGTGCAAGGAGCAGGAGAAATAACTGACTGCACCAATCGTTTTAAAGCTGCAATGCACTAGGGAGGAAAGCTGATTTAAAAAAAAAAAAAAAAAAAGTCAAGAAGGCCTGAAGAGCTCTTGTAACTCTAAAGCTTGTCTTTCACCAACAAAAGTTGGTCCAATAGAAGAGATTACTTCATCCACTTTGCCTCATTTTATCAATCATGACTTTTTTGAAATAGTAGTCCAAAACAGGACAATACAAGAAAGGTTCTTCAAGTCTTTCCTTGAAACACAGCAAAATCCTTCCTCATGAGGCAGAAATGTAAACTACTTAAAATTAACTCAGAGTGAGGGAGTATGCCTACAAATACCAACATTTGGCAGATCTATTAAAGAAAAACATTTTCTGGAATTGGATATATTGGAATTGATTTTTGGATAATCAAGTTCCTAAAAACTGAATCTATATCAATTTGTTTGAGCATGTGCTTAGTAGCCAGACCAAGGCTGGGTTTGCAGGGAATTTATGACTGCAGATGTTTGGAGGTCTGGTTGGGAGAAAAACCCTCATCTAGCTGAGCATCTGTTGCCAACACATGTTCAACTGAACTGATGTTAGCAATGTTGGGAACCCTAGGGTAGGCAATCCAGCAGCTGCTGACAGTTTGCAGCGTCATGTTGACAAAACTTGCTCTGCGCAGGCTTAGATAATCTATGCTGAAGACTGTACCAGCAGCCAGTGGGATGTGTACACTAAGGTCCCAGATGTTGCTAACTCCAGTTCAGAAGTAGAATTAGCAAAGTTGGAATTTTTTCAAGTTTCCTTACACGAAGCAATAAAAGCCTAAAAAATTTCATCATCTGTTGTCTTGTATCTAGTGTGTACAAGAGACTAAAGTCGACAAGCTTACAAGATAATGCCATTCCTCAAGTCTAGATAAGCATGGAATATGTAAATTATTAAATGCACACATCAGGGCTGCCCAGAGGCACACATTAAGAGCCACAGATCAGGGTTGTGGCACTTTCCCTGGAAATCTGCCTCCTTGTGAAATTGGTGCATGCCTCCATTTTTCAATTGCACAATAGACTTGAAAATGTGCCACACGTGCACCTAAAGGCTGTGGAAGGAAAGTTGCCCCTGTACGCCCTGCTACTGATGTAACTGTCTTCTCCCAGTTTGAACTACAGGAAAAAAAAACTTGTACAGTGTATAAAAGGTACTGTCCAGGTATCTTCTCCTTTAGCTGATGTCCATTATTTAAAAAAAAAAAAGACTTGAAACCCCCCCCCTGCTGGTACTTTTCTAGCACAGATTATATGCAATGTCCATGCTTTGTTACACTGGCCTGTGGGATTTAATCCTTAAGATGTGTGTGCAGCCCCTATATACTACAGAGTCCAGTATGCAATGCTCCATCTTGATCAGAATAATTTGTTACTGTGGCATTTAGTCTTCACAGGCTTCCCTGGTATATTAAGGATGAGGATGGCTGCAGTGTGTGCTCCATCTCATGGAAACTTGATGTAGCTCTTGGGTCCCTTTCCAGCTCTTGAGATCTTACTGGGGCAAAGATTGAACAGTGAAGCATAAAGGAGTAAGAGGTTTCTTAGAATAAGGACCCTTGCCAGTAAGTGTTGTCTCAGCAGCGTAGAGATAAAGGTGGGACTTCAGGACACTTGTAAAATGCCCAAAGCTGTACCAACTGGTTATATTTTCACCCTTCTGGTTTTACAATGGCAGTATGCCATAATACCATTCTTTGACATACTTTTTTTTAACTGTTGTTAATATTGTTAAGCAATATTGTTACTTAATTGTGGCAGTATGAGGAATGTCCCCCAGGGGAAAAGAATATGTGGTAATCATAGTGTGATATACAACTTACTTACAGTCTTAAGTAAAAGAGGAACAAAGTTCTTGGTTTATATAAAACATGGAAAATCCAAGTGTGGTAACTGTTTCCTTTCCTATTCTGCCTTAGCAACGACTCCTCAGTTACACATGTTAGGGTGTAAAGAGCCAACAGCTCCACTGACTCACCATTTTTGTGATTAAAAACTGCCTTCTATAGAATTTTTATTTGCACTCCCTAAGTCCACCTTATGGTTTTTCTCTCTGTTCCTCTTTCTATTCACTCATTGTTTATCATCATTCTCTTCTCTCTTCCTTTATGGTCCAACAGTAACTATTGTCAATGCAAGAGACGTGTCTCCCTCACTTACATTGGTGCCATCCCCTAATTTCTCTTGGAAATAAAAAAAAAAAAATCTTCGGTTGTGTAACTTTATAGATATGTATTGGTAGGAATGGTTGTGAAGGCAGTCAAAATGAGTCGTTTGTTGGTAACTAGCAAACCTCACAGAGATTCTGTTGGCTTTCTAGATGAGGTGGTGACCCTTCAATACCAAGGTAGGATGGAGATTGTGGTGGGGTTTTAGCCTAAATTTTGAGTGCTTATCTCTATACTACGCAGCTTTTAGCGACATGGCTGTGTCACTATAGCCAGGCTGCTAAAAGTAGCGCAATGTAGCTGCTGTTTGTCGGCTCTCCTGATGACAAAAAACTTCTGTCCCCAACAAGCAGCGTTTGCGTTGTTGACAGAAGAGCACTCCTGCTGACAAAGCACTGTTCACACTGGTGCTTATCACGGGCAAAACTTTTGTCTTTCAGGGATTTTTTCCCCTCCCCCTTCTCCAAACACCTCTGAAAGACACAAGTTTTGTCCTTCAGTTGCCAGTGTCATCAGTGCCTTAGTCATGTGTCATCTTTTCCTATTTGGCTGTCTTCACTAGGAAAAAGGGTGTTAAGCTGAGTTAGTGAACTCACTTGATGTCTAATGAAGACATGGCAGTCTGGAGTCTTCACAAGAATTAGCAGGTTGTGTTAGACTTGATTTCCCTCAGTTTTCACACTAATTAGAAGGTTGAATTAAAACTCCAACCTGCAAATTGGCAGTTTAGATTTGCTCCAGTTTGAATTCAGTCTTTAATACTACCTGCTAAATCTTGTGAAAACGCAAACCTGCCTTGGCTACACTGACACTTTACAGCGCTGCAACTTTCTCACTCGGGTGTGAAAAAACACCCCCCTGAGTGCAGCAAGTTACAGCGCTGTAAAGCGCCAGTGTAAACAGTGCCCCAGCACTGGGAGTGCAGCTCCCAGTGCTGTAAGCTAATCCCCTTGGAGAGGTGGAGTACCTGCAGCACTGGGAGAGCTCTTTCCCAGCGCTGGCGCCGCGACCACACTCACACTTCAAAGCGCTGCTGCAGGAGCACTCCCGCGGCAATGCTTTGGAGTTTCCAGTGTAGCCAAGCCCTGAGGTGAGAGAGGAAGGTGTATTCTTGATATGAGCTGTGAAGAACTCTTCTCTTCCTCATGAAGACAAAGCCTTAGTGGGTAGTGGCATTACTGGCCCCTGCAGAATTTCGCACAAATTACCACACTGCTATTTAAACGTAAAACTGTCAGCAGGACTTACTCTGGGACAGACGCCAACCTTGTGATATCACTTCAACACCTCAGTTCCATACCTTTACTTGTCCTTTCATC
Organism: Chelonoidis abingdonii; assembly: GCF_003597395.2. Taxonomy (NCBI): domain Eukaryota; kingdom Metazoa; phylum Chordata; order Testudines; family Testudinidae; genus Chelonoidis; species Chelonoidis abingdonii. The sequence goes on along the minus strand of NC_133769.1, from coordinate 177,928,113 downwards.
ATGCTTTATTTAATTACCTTATTAACATCCTGTTTACTTAAGTCTTTTGACTTTCATTTTAACCTTAATCTTATTTCACTTAATTTTCATACTTATGCTGTGTGAAAGTTTTCTCTATCACTTTATTTGTATTATCGGAGCACCTAGGAGCCCTAGTCATGGACAGGACCCATTGTGCTAGGCACTGAACACAGAACAAAGACAGTCCCTGCCTCAAAAGTTTACACTGTGAGGCTATGTCTACACTACAGCCTATGTGGTAAAATTTGTGTGTGACTATTCCGAGTGACATAAATTACACCAACATAAGCGTTCAGGTGCACAGCACTGTCAGCTTCTCCCACCATCATAGTTTATGCTGCTTGCGCTGGAGGTTTTTTTATGCCAACGGAGAGCTGCAGCACTGTATGTATAGACATAGTCTGTGTATAAGAGACAGATGGAGGAGTACAAGGAAATAATGTTGGTCAGCATCATAGGCAGTGCTCTCAACACAGCAATGGCCTAGTAGTTGGGTTTTTTTGTAGCCATCACGGCAAAGGAGTTGAAGAGGGATTTGAAGGAGGGTAATGGAGTAGGATTGCAGATGTTTATAGGGAGCTCCTAAGTGTGAGGAGTGATGAGGTATGCAGAGGACACAAAGATGCTTGTTTGAAAGTTTAACAAGTGGGTGATGGAGGCAGGCTTCTTGGGCCAAGTGGAGATGGGAGTTGAGAGCTTGATAGCAAATGTGAGATGATAGGCAGAGCGGGATTAGGCTGTGAAGGGCATTGAAAGTGAAGGTAAGTAGCTTGTGTTTGATGTGATAGAGAAGGGAGAGCCAGTGGAGGGATGTAAAGAGCAGGGGTAAATAGCAGATAGCAGTGACACTTAGACTTTCCTGCTCCTGTCACTTCAACCTCCTCATAAACTGAGTGTCACCCAATGGATAACTTCATGAGAAATAAGAGATGGAAAAATATATAACTGGTTTCTAAGCAAACTACAAGCTTGTTCTGCCACAAGACCACTTGGTCTAATTGGGTGAAGACTAATAATAATTTTTAGGGGTCAAAATAGGTAACTTAGCTTGGAAACAGTTTTGGTCATGAACATCTGCTCTGTAAAACAACTTTACAGTTACGCTGAATAACCTTCCAGTCTCTCCCTACTACAGGATGATTGCTGTAGAGCCTGCCTCTGAGGGCTGGTCTACAGTGGGGTGGGGTTGGGCGGGGATTGATCTAAGATATGCAACTTCAGCTATGTGAATAACGTAGTTGAAGTATCTTAGATTGATTTTACCTCTTGTCCTCGCAGCGTGGGATCGACGTCCGCAGCTCCCCTTGTCAACTCCACTACCGCTGTTTGCGCTAGTGGAGTGTCTGGAGTCGACGGGAGCACGTTCGGGGATCAATATATCACGTCTAGCTGAGATGCGATAGATTGATACCCGAGAAATCGATCATTACCCGCTCATATGGCGGGTAGTCTAGATGTACCCTGAGAGGCAGGGAAGGTCTAGTTACTGATATAGTCAGGTTGATAATAGGGTTAGTTATGGCCATCTCCAGAGATGCTTTATACCACTGCTGCTTGTACTGTGCTGATGCACCTCTGGTAAGCAGGTGTTATTAACCTACCCAGAGACTGTTTCTAGCTGAGAATAAGCGTACCTGCACACAGTGGTGTCTTCTTCTTCATAATTATACGTAAGATTTACACTTCCACAAGAGATGTTCAGGTGCAATTAACTTTACTGGTTATTCTCATCTTGTTTAACTCCACGTAGTGGAGCATGGGGTTCTGTATTTGGCATTTCAACTTCTTCCTTGAGTTTATCGGTTTATGATTCTGCTTTTATTTTACTCTTACTTGGCTTGATTACACCAAATGGGGAGAAAATTATTCTGCAATAGCTATTTTGGTCAATTTTCCCATGTGGAGAAGAGCTTAAACATAGTTTCTTGATCTCCAAGAAACTCAAATATGTACATATACATGTACAAATCATAGTAATTTATTTAGTGCTAGTTAGTAAGTCTGCTGCGAAACGTGATATCAACAAACATACAAGTATTGCTTTTCACAGCAGACTTAGCTCCGGCAAGTTTAAGGACAAATTAAGCCCTGGATGGAAGATCGGGGGAGGCAGCAGGGGCTGGGGGAGGCAGCAGGGGGCTGGAGCCTGAAGCCTTGCGGCCGGAGCCTGCCACCCCAAGGTTGAAGCCCAAAGCTTGAGTCCCACCACCCCTGCGTAAATGGGGGAACTCACTGGCTGCCTCCTCCTCTACTGTTGTGCCCCAGATGACTCCAGAGGAGGGCAGAACCGAACATTTGCTGGAAGCCCCAGCAACCAACACCAAGGCTGTGCATCCAGGAGCTCCAGGGAGGGGCCACTGCTCCCCTTTCCCCTCCCCACAATCACAGCCCTGGTGGCTGCATATCAGAAACGCTGCACTAGATGATTGGAGTTGTGGGTGCTGTTTGGAAAAAAATGCATTTGTAACTCTGGCTGGCTGCCTCAACTGCTAGCCTCTGTATTTAGGCAAAGATCAGGAAACTGAATAAGGCACTTCCAAACCACAATTTTGGTTGGGAGCCTGTTCTTCAGCTGACTATTTCCTTATGGAGGAGGGAAGAGAGGAGGAGACTCCTTGATTTTTACCTACTTTTGTAGGGCAAATTTGGGCTAAGTACCAATCTAAATCATTAGATAACTACACAGTTGGACCTAATGCGATTTACTGGCCTCTTATCTCTATAGGTTGCCATGGAAGCAAAAAAAGATTTCTGGAAAATCTAGCTTCCCTGAAGAACTTTGATAGAATTTCATGTACACTGGAGTTATGGGGGAGCTGTAACATATTGTTCTGCCTGCGAGTGAGCATAATCTTCAAGGGTGTGTGGTTTAGAGACCAGGCTGTTGTTTGCAGGGCTGGCTCCAGGGTTTTTGCTGCCCCAAGAGGGTGAAGAAAAAAAAAAGCCGCGATCGCGATCAGCTTCAATCTTCGGCGGCAATCCCCTCCGAGAGGGAGTGAGGGACCCGCTGCCAAAGAGCCTGATATGCCGCCCCTCACTGTTGGCTGTCCCAAGCACCTGCTTGCTGGGCTGGTGCCTGGAGCCGGCCCTGTTTTTTTGGTAGAGCCTATGAGAGCGCCAGATATTGGTGCCAAGTTCTATCTTCAGCAGCAGCGCTTCAAGTTCTTTATCTTTGTGCCGAAGTTGCTGCATTCTTTGTTGGAGTTTAAACCAATAGAATTATATAACTTCCTATGGGGACACTCTTATTCCAGAATGTTCTGCAGCTGTGTCGGAGGCACTGCATGAGGTGACCCTGAGCTCTTTCAGGCTAATATGACTCCTGACTGTTGCAGGGAGAGATGGGAAGGGATAGCTGAAGGATGGTGTTCTGTATCTCAGCCCTCTGTCTCTTTGGGATTTGAGGATATGGTCATAGGTTCAATGATGCTGGTATCAGGGTTGGCTGGAGACTATAAACGGGAGCTGTCTTTGTTTCTGAGACGAATGCAGTTATGTGGCTGCAGGGTTCAAGTCTGTATGATCTGATCTTTAGTGAGGTTAACAACTTTGGAGACTGCTGTATTGTATGCTCTAGTTCCGGCTGGCTGTTTATGTAATTCAAGGGGTTACTACCTCCTCCTGACTGTAACACATTTCTGTCAAAGCATCAGGGTCTGTGGCTAGTGAGACTAAACTATCCATTGTAGGGTGTCTTTGTGATGTGGTCAACTGGGAATCTTAGTTTGGACCTGAGGAGACAAAGTCCACTTATGAACTAATTGGGGAGACCTGGCTTCTGTTCCAGGAGTGAAAGATTATTAATGTTCAGGTGTACAACAGATCCTCCAATAGTAAAACTCCTGCTTAGCAGGGCTTTGGAGCGGAACTGGAGCAGAGCAATTCAAAAATTTTGATTGCTTTGAATCCCTGCTGCTTAGTAAGTGTGGGCTGAAAGAGGGAGATGAGGCTTTTCTTCACCACACTTTCAAGGACTATTTATATACAACAGTGGCTTCTTGGAATAAACATGTCAGTGCTTACTCCTTCCTGTTAGTAGCAATGAATCCTCTGTCCCCTATACAGGCAAGCAACATCTCAGCGCTGATTTTAATTCCTACACTAACGTTGAGGGCATCTTGCTTGCTTTTTACCTGAAAGGGAGATTTGTTCTGTGGTTTGGACTTGAAACAATGGTTTATTTTCTGTTATCATAATATCCACTCCACTGGCAGAAAAAACTACATACAGCACTGCAGCTATGAATTCACTTCGCTGAATTTCCAGAAGATCTCGTGTGTTCAGAATAAACATTTCGTAGTAGGGACCCAAAGAGAGGACTATTTCTTGGCCTGTAGTTAGATTATATGTAGGGGAGAAAGGAAGCTCTGACACAACTGCTTCTTGAAAATCCATTTTCCTTAGAGCACTGTTTCTGTGCTGTTCTGTTTGTTTGATACAAGGGTTGTGATGACAAGGCAGTCAGTAATGCCCAGCCTCCCCTGGCCTCTTAAACAAGGTTGTTCTGTAGGAGAATAAATAGCTAGCACTTCCAGAGCTCTCTACAGACTAACTTCTACGGAAGATGAACTTACTCTAAGGAGCCATATGCGGTCTTCAGGGCTCGCTTTCAGATCTGCAGCAGACTTACCTCCCCGCGTTGTTTTGACTGTCCGTATTTAAACCACAACTCATCACCACGGTAGCTTAGTGTCTGGAGGCTGGTTCAGGTTAGAATATTTTAATCTGTCTTTAGTAGAATGGACATTTATAGGCTGTTTTCCAAGCCTACTGTGTGAGGTGATCCAACTTCCTCTCAGATTAAATTCGGGTCTAATGGCAATAACACACACCGGAGTTGCTGTTATCAACTTCTCTGTTATAAAATTCTCTGAAGCTCACTCTTTTTTGGAAGTGAGGAGAAGGATGAGGTGACACAGATTCCAGTCTGTATGACTGGCTGAGCACATCTGTCACAGGCTCAGTAATGAGAAATCTTGTTAAACAGATCCTTCACCTGAAATGCTGTAGGCGTTAAAAGCTTTGGTAACGTAAGTCAAACAATTCATATGTATTTCTTTATTTTAGGACTCCTGCTGAAGTGAGCCAGGGAATGGTAACATTACGTCTTATAGAATTAGGTGGTGCACTTAGCCGAAAGGTTGTGTTTTTTCCTGCTTCATCATGAGTGGAGTTGAATTTGGTGTGTTGTTCCAGTTGCAGCAGAGATTCAGAATGTTATGGGGAGGAGAGAGGTGTGAACCAAGCAGGAAACAGATTGGCAGCAGGCCCAAAACCTTTCTCAAGGTTAACTTCTCAAAAACTGCCAGTGGAAGTTGGAGCAGTAAATACGAGGGAGTTTGTACTATAACATTGTCTCCTACCAGCTGCGCTACAGGAAGCATCTGTTGGCATGGAACACCCCATAGCAAAAGCCACAAGAAAGGGGAAGCAGGATCCAGCCAATGTGTCCATGCTATAAACTTGATGTGATATCTGCACAATCCATCACCATAGGGGTGATTGTGCCTTTTTGGTTCTCTTGTGTAATTCTTTAGGTGATACCAGTTCATCCCATGTTGCTTGTTCTTTGCTGGTCCCTGAAGACCGCTCTTGACTTTCATTTTTCCTTTTTCTCTTCCCCAACCCCAAACAGTCAGAGTATCAGCACTTGATGTGAAGACGCCAGAGGAGCTCTATGTGGAGAATGGGACAGAAGCAAGACTTCCATGCACATTTTCATCCCGAGATGTGATCAGCAGCGCAGCGTCCATCTCTTGGAGCTTCCAACCAGAGGGAGCAACAACCCCTATATCAGTAAGAGCCCTTTGTTTGGGTTGATCCTGCTGTTTGAGGCAGGCCTGGGAGGGGGAAATCTTAGGTATGTTGAAGAAAGAACTCTGCTGGGTGGCTGCCGCACAGGGAACTTAGGGGAACGGGGAGCTGATAGGGGGCTGCCGGTCCACCTTGGTTCGAAGCCCCCACCACTAGCTCCAACAGGTTGTTCTTTCTCCAAGCAGTGGACAAACCAGGTGGCTGCCAAACAATGTTGTTATAAGGGAGCATTGCGCAGCTTTAAACGAGTATGTTCCCTAATTGAGCAGCAACGTAACAACAAAACAATGTTAAATGGGATGACTTTAAGTGAGGAGTTACTGTACTGCTTATTGAGGGGGTGGATTTACTACAGTGACAGGAAAAGCCCCTTCAGTCATTTTAGCAAGTGCCTGTGCTGTAGTGGCCTCGCTGTAGTGTGCTGCTGTAGTGCTTGTGCTTGTAGCGTATGCATACACTCTAAACTTTTTTTGAGTGTGCCTCAAAAAGGTGCACAGTTAGATAACAAGGAAAGTCAGAGCAGGGAGGAAGCGCTGGAGGAGTGCATTGGGTTTGGAAGGGTACAAAGTGAGGACCCTGCCCCTGTGTCACCTCTTTGCCCCTTGGAGCTGTGCACTGGGCCAGCATATCCTGGACAGCAGACCTTATTGATGTTTTGTGCCTGAATTCTTTACATGAAAACCCAGTTTGACTAGAGCTTTGAAGAACTGGGTTTCCTAAAGAGACTTTCTATCATCCCTCAACAAATAAGGGATAGACATGTTCTGGGATGGGGAACAGGGAATGAGCATGTGCAGTGCGTGTGGGTAGGGACTGCATCACCACTTTCCTGCCTCCATCTGGTACGTGCACTCTTCACAGCCTCACCATCTCCTCCCTCCCACATCTCTGCGAGCTTACCAGGGGTGTGGAGTGCAAGGATGCGAGTAAAGCAGCTTGAGGGGGTGTTTGCATTTGAAGTAGCATATGTAGGAGTGCCTTGGGGACTTGGAGCCTAAGGTTTGTGGGGGTGGTTGGCAATGGATGTGATGGAGTGAATGTTGGAAGAGTTGGAGCAGTGTCAGAGCCATGTGGGAGGGAGGGGGCAATGTGAGGGGCGTTGGAGTAGTGCAGGGAAAGGAGGGATCAGAGCTGTACAGGGGGGAATGCTGGTCACTTCATCTCCCTCCCCAAATTCCCCTGTGTACATGTTCTCCTATCTTCTCCCACACACTCCATGCTAGTTCTTCCACTGTTTCTGCCTCTTCTTTCGAGCTCCTGCTCCGCTGACACCTGCCACTTCATGGTGAGGTGGCCTTTGCTGAAGAAGCGGAACTGGAGATGATGCAGGGGCAGTGAAATGACATACATGCAGCCACTGCGTTTTGTGATAATCTTGCCCAGGACCAGAAGCAGTGGAAGGGGCATGCTAAGCTATGCTAGGTGGGAATGTTGAAAAATTATTTATTTAAAAAATATTCCCCAAACTTTAGTAACACAGTTAGTTTCCCGTGGTGTCTTCTGCCCTTCCAGAATGTGGAGCATGGCTAAATTTAAACTTCTGAAAACCAAGAAATGAAGAGTTAGGTGTATACCATCCCAGCAATATAGTTTCAACTCAACTCTCCTTGAGCGATGCCTGAATACACACAGACTAGCCCTGTACCAGGCCTAACAGTCCTGCAGTGATCATGTGTTCTATAGCATCTAAGTCTAACACCTTCTCTTTCCTACAGTAGACCTCTAATTTAGAGCAGGCATAGCATACAGGCTCTGCTGATTCTACACAGATTATGCCAGACTTGCTACCACCCTTTGGCCTGAGGACTTTTTCAGAGATGGTGCCTTCACTTACCTCTCGCCAAGCCTTGGGGACTATAATCATGCATATTGCCAGAGTTCTGACAGTCCCCATGGCAAGACCCCTGTGCACCTCTGCTGACACAAACTACACAAGTGAATGCTGAAATGAGGTATGCCTGATCTCAGAAGATAGATGTCTTCTACCTGCTCAGCTACACCTAACACAGTGAATGCAGCTGGAGTGCTGGCAGATAAATGCAGATTCAAATCTTGAGTAGAGCACAAGTAATGACACCTTTTATGTAGTCCTTCATGTCTGCTAATGGCACCAACCATAGTGAACTATTCCCAGTGGCTATTGTTAGTTCTGTGCCCTGCAGCTAAGGTTGCATTGCAGGTGCAGTGTGCTACTTATTTCCTGGTTTTTGGAGAATTTAGTCAATTTCCAGGTTCTGGAAATGCATGGGCAACCTTAACTCTTAATTTTTAGGCATTTAGTATCATCGTTTAAGTTGGCTACTTTCCACATATTTGTACTTAAATCGTATTCTAATTCAGAGATGTTCAGACAGCAACGTTGTCTGTCTTCCATATTTGAATAGTCAGATTTCATGTTACACTAACAACCTGCCATCTTAAATTAACTCTTTAAAAAATGTAGGGAAGGAAATCCCTTCACTACCACACACCAGCCCAAACCGTTCAGGCTTAGCTCCCTTCCCCTTCCTCCATCACATAGACAATGTTAACCTTCACATAGCTAAACATGCAAGTATTTAATACTCATCTTGCATTGTAGCAGCATCTAGGTGCTGCTACATCAGAATTGTGGCCTCACTGTGCTACGAGATGTATGAACGCGTTATTATGGTAAGGATTGTCTTAGGCAGTGGTTCACAACTTTTTTCAGTAAGGAACCCCAGGGTTATTTTCCATCTACCTGGGAAGTGGAATCCCCCTCTTCATTCAATACAAGAAGGGCACAGTGGTTGTGACCTGTGACACCTATGTGTGAACCCTTCTCTAGCATCGCAACACCCAGATTGAGACTCCATGGCCAAAAAAAAACAACTTTGCGGTGGGCTTGAATGCTAAGTCATAGCTTGGCTACTTGAATGTGTGATTAGTAGAGTGACACATGCTTGCTACAATCTGCAAAGTTAGCAATTGCAGGCCTCTGGAGGGATTCCTACTCGTACCTCGTAATGTGGTATTGGAAAGGGCCCAGCAGATCTGGAGATACTATCTTAGTGAAGGAGAGGTGTAAGCTTTGCAATATTCTGATGTGAATGTTCTTACATGCTCTCGTCCCTGGCTGCAGTTCTTCTATTACTCTCAAGGGAACGCGTACCCTGGGAAGGACACACCATTTAAGAACAGAATCAGTTGGGCTGGAGACCTTAACAAGAAAGATGCATCTGTCACCATAGCAAATGTGCAGTTCCGGGATAACGGCACTTACTTCTGCGATGTCAAGAACCCACCTGACATAGTTGTCAAGCCAGGAGAAATCCGACTTAGAGTCGTGCAGAGAGGTACCTCCCCTCACTAACTCTTCTTTTCTTTAGGTGCAATTCTGGGCCTGTGAGAGACTGTTGATTTTTATCTCTCATCTCCAAAGCTCCAAAGGCCACTCATAGGATTTGTTATCAAAGTTCAGCGTTTTAAAAACTAAGATACCAGTCTTTGTTATTCAATCCACAGTATTCCCAAATCCTAATTTTTCCATGTCCTAAAGTCTGCAAACAAATCCCATCTCTCTCACGTGACCGTCATAGTCAACAGGCTGCTGAAGGGATGAGGTGGGGTGTGGGCTTGGTGACATCATGCAGGGAAACTAACTTTTTGTCTGTCTTCGTGTTGGTGAAGTAGATGCTTGGATCCATGCTGTTTAAATTTCAGATGATGGAAGTCACTCCTCTCCTAACAGGAACTAAACATGCAGGGATTTTGGAGGGGTCTAATGAAGACCTATGGATTGTCTGTATGTTAAGGCTATTACCGCTCTGAGCGCACAGCCTGTATACACCTGTATTTCCCCCCTATGGTCCACTAAGAACGTCCACTCTCAGGTTTTCTGGCTTCCTGGCTGTCACCTCTCTTGGGCGGAGACAGGTATCTCACTTCTTTTTGCTGACTAGGGTATTTCCGTGGTGCCACAGAGTTCCCTGCTACAGTTCCCTGTGAATTCCCCAGCAAGTCAGACTGCCTCAGCAGGCCTGCATTGCTTTTCTTGTCAGAGGCTGTAAACAGTTTAAGTGCTCACAGTTATAAACTGTGACACAGCTTTTTGTAAGCAAGCACATTTATTCATAAGGTGAAAGCATTACAGAGAGAACCTATAAAAACCTACATTTATGCTAATAAGCTTACCAGAAATCACCGAGTGCTGACAATCGCTCAGTAGGAGTCAGTCTTTCAAACCCATTCAGTGGGTATTTGTGGTTAAGTTTATAACTTAGCTCAGAACTAGCACACACGTGAATTTGGGTCTCTCCTTTATAAAGGTTAGGCCTCTCATCCTGTCTCATGTAACAGGTGTTGAGCAGACGAAGATCCCATCCTCAGGGTGAAGTGTCAAAAGGCTGAGTTCTTGCATAACTGGAATGGGTATATTTACATACATCTCCCCCTAGAAATGCACCGAACTTTAAAAGTTCATTCTTGTCAGGGACATTGTTTCATATAGTTAGGGCCCTACCAAATTCATGGTGCATTTTGGTCAATTTCATGGTCATAGGATTTTAAGTTATAAATGATTTCAGATATTTAAATCTAAAATTTCACAGCATTTTAACTGTAGGGGTCCTGATACAAAAAAGAGTTGGGGGAGTGTGTGTGGGTGGGGGTGGGGGGTGTTTCAAGGTTATTGTGGAGGGGTTACAGTACTGCTAACCTTACTTCTGTGTTGCTGGTGGTGTGCCTTCAGAGCTGGGTGATTGCAGGGTGGCTGTTGGCCAGCTGGGAGCCCAGTTCTGAAGACATTGTTGCCACCAGCAATAGCACAGAATTAAGGATGGCATGGTATGGTATTGCCACCTTTACTTCTGCACTGCTGCTGGCATGGCATGACCTTCAGAGCTGGGCACCTGGCCAACAGCCACCACTCTCCAGACATCCAGCTCTGAAGGAGTGCAGAAGTAAGGGTGGCAATACCGTGACCCCCTCCCCTCCCAAAATAACCTTGCAACCCCTTTTGGGTCAGGACTCCCAGATGGAGAAACGCTAGTCTCCCCATCGAAATCTGTATAGTATAAGGCAAGGGTTGGCAACCTTTCAGAAGTGGTGTGCCGAGTCTTCATTTATTCACTCTAATTTAAGGTTTCATGTGCCAGTAATACATTTTAACATTTTTAGAAGGTCTCATTCTATAAGACTTCTATAATAACTAAATTATTGGCTTTTAAAATGTTTGGGAAGCTTCATTTAAAATTAAAATTCAGAGCCCCCTGGACCAGTGGACAGGACCCAGGCAGTGTGAGTGCCACTGAAAATCAGCTCGTGTGCTGTCTTTGGCACATGTGCCGTAAGTTGCCTACCCTTGGTATAGGGCAAAAGCACACGAGACTAGATTTCATGGTCTATGATGCGTTTTTTCATGGCTGTGAATTTTGGTATAGCCCTACATATTATCCTTTGAAATGCATAACACTTCTCAGGGTTTACATTATTCCTGTTTTGGTCTTCCCCAACCCCTCCCCCCACCAGAGACATCACAGTCCCATAATAGATAGATACAGTGATCTCCTAAAAGATTGAATTCAGTAAAGTTTGTCCAGGATATTGCCATATCTGTCAGAGTGCTGTCTGTATCATTGGGGAATAAGAAGAAGAGTTGGGTACACTCCTGTTGGAGCATGGACCCTGGACCTACGCTAAAAACAATTGCCATTGTAATTTCCTGTCCAGCTTGTAAAACCACACATCAATCCTCAGCGTTGCTAGCTCCAATGCACAGGTGTTCACACCACTTCTGGAATTACATTTTCTCTGAGCAAGGCTGATGTCCATGACCAGTGCAGAGTTAGCGTAGGCAGCAAGGGTGGATTATGTAGCTGTGGTGATGTACTTGGTCGTTCCAAAGGCATCCCACAATGCTCCTAACCAACCTTTGGTGGCCACTTTTACAGCTGAGAGCACCTTCCCTGTCATGTCAAGTTGGCTGCATGGTCTTGTCTTGTACGTGGATTATAAAGATCTTTGGGGCAGAGACTGTCTTGGTTTTGTGTTTGTATTGAGTCTAGAAATAGAGTTCAGGTCTGTAGCAAGGCCATCCAGGTGCTATAGTAATACAAATACTGTTTATAACAAGATTCCTGGAGTGTCACTCTGGAACCTATAATGTCTGAGTCAGTGTGAAGCAGTGGAAACAGCTACAAATATGGGTGAGAGCTCTTTGTTTAGACTATCACCTGGTTGAACAATCCACTGGGTTTTATGGTATATTAGTGTCCAATTTCAGTTCTCAGCCATTTTAACTTTAATTACACCTGTGTGATGTATAGGTACGTGTCTATGCCATGCCAAAAGTCCTGGACCATTGTACTTTCAGAGATAACTCAACCGGTTACCATCCTTGGTCTACAGCTAATCTGCATGGAACAATTTCATTGGTTGTATTAGGGAGACTGGTAATGGTGTTACCTGGCCAAACTGCCACTCCCATAAATCTTCCAGCACAACCATTGCATGCAATAGCTGCAAACACCCACAGCCTCTCCCTTCAGCACACACCCCTCTTTCTCCACCAGCACAAATCCACACAACTTTCCCAGCACAGCACGACAACCAATGCATCCTCCATTCCCCTAGTATGACCACCACACAATTAAACCCAAACATCACTCTGAAACCTAGAATGTCTGAATCAGTGTGAGGTAATGGAAACAGCTACAAGCATGACTTGAGAGAGCACTTTTTGTTCACGATATCAGCAGGTTCCATCATCACTGGAATTCAGACATTTTTGGCTTTTTATGCACAACTTTATGAATTACACCTGTGCAAGTCCATGGGCATTCAGCTACTATTAGTGTTGCTCTTGGTTCTTTCCGGCCACTGAACACCTCACCTGATACTAGGCAAGCTGGATAGCAGCCTAGGCAGTGCCTGGGTGTTCTCTTGCCCATCCCTACAATACAGATATCACCAGCCCTCGTGATATCCATTTCCCCAGATCAACAAGTGTGGTGAAGACAGATGAATATGGAATTCATTAATGATAGCATTGATATACATATCCGTGATTATAGACCATATCTATACACAAGATTCACAGGTTTAAGGGTCGGTTCTTGGGAGCAGCTAAATTAGTGCAAACCCCTCTGTGGGCCCTTAATTTGAGAGGCTTGTATCAATTTAGCTTAGTTTGGTAAATTAACTGTGGTTTATACCAGTTTAAATCACTTTTACAAAAACACATTTATTTATCTCAGTGCAACTTCTTATGCAGACAAGGCTTTTCTTTCCTTTTTCTCCTATAAGGTACTCAGTAATTCAAAGGCTATATAAAATAGATCAGTTTGATAGTTTATAGTAATTTTTAAAGATATAATGAAAGCTCTTAAGCTACCTAAATTGGATTCCTTAAAGTCTGAAAAAACTTTGTTGCTGTGGCAATCTTAAACAAAAAGAGGAAGGTCTTGACTAAGAACATATATGTAACTGATCACTAACAGAGGTATTACAATTTTTTTTTGTTTCAGAGTGGTAGCCGTGTTAGTCTGTATCAGCAAAAAGAATGAGGAGTACTTGTGGCACCTTAGACTAACAAATTTATTTGAGCATAAGCTTTTGTGGGCTAAAACACACTTCATCGGATGCATGCAGTGGAGAATACAGTAGGAAGATACACACACACACACACACACACACACAAGCCATGAAAAAATGGGTGTTGCCATATCAACTATAACGAGAGTAATCAGTTAAGGTGAGCTATTATCAGCAGGAGAAAAAAACTTTTGTAGTGATAATCAGGATGGCCCTTTTCCAACAGTTGACAAGAAGGTGTGAGTAACAGTAGGGGGAAAAATTCAATGTATCACCATGCTAATATAATGCAAAACCTTTGAAGAAGCACTAAACAGTGAATGCCTACGTGGTCACAGAGTAGTCATTGACTGGTAAACAGTTACTCAAACTGCTTAGTGTATAAAAGCAATTTTAAGTTTACACCTGAAATTAAGGGATAATCAGGAGCTGAGACAAAGGTGTGCAGTTCTCCTGTCTGTTACTTCAATAACTACTTCATCCTGCAACAGTTGAAGAGTCTTTATACCCAGGGCCGGTGCAAGGATATTTTGAGCCCTAGGTGAAACTTCCATCTTGCGTGCCCCCCCGCCCCCCAAAAAACCACATACATTATACACAATACACGGTCACAGAGTAACATGTTATAATTTAGAATTTGTGTTTCCGCGCTTTAAGTTTAGCAAATTTAGAAACAAGTTCCTCCAAGTCAATGCTGCGAGCAATGTCATGTTCTAGGGCTTGGCTACACTGGAGAGTTGCCGCGCTGGTGAAGGGGTTACAGCGCTGCAACTCACTCTGTGTACACACTTGGAAAGCACAGCCAGCACTGCAACTCCTTGGCTGCAGCGCTGGCTGTACACTTGGTCTGCTGGGGGTGTAGCGATTCCAGCTCTGGTGATGCAGCGCTGGTCATCAGGTGTGGACACCAAAAGCGCTGTAATTGGCCTCCAGGGTATTAGGAGGTATCCCAGCATACCTTTTCAGCCACTCTGCTCATCGTTTCACACTCCACTGCCCTGGGCTCAGGTGACCTGCCCTTTAAATGCCCTGGGAATTTTAAAAATCCCCTTCCTGTTTGCTCAGCCTGGTGTGGAGTGCAATCAATCAATCAATCACTGACCATGCCTCCATGCCCCAAACGAGCCCCAGCATGGAGCAATGGCGAGCTGCAGGACCTCATCAGTGTTTGGGGTGAGGAAGCTGTGCAGTCACAGCTGCGCTCCAGCCGTAGAAATTATGATACCTATGGCCAGATATCAAAGTCCATGCTGCAAAGGGGCCATGAACGGGATGCATTGCAGTGCAGGGTTAAAGTAAAGGAGCTGCGGAGTGCCTATTCCAAAGCCTGTGAGGGAAACCGCCGCTCAGGTGCTGCCCCCACTACCTGCCGTTTTTACAACGAGCTGGATGCGATACTTGGGTGTGACCCCACTGCCAATCCGAGGACCATGATGGACAGTTCAGAGCTGGGAGAGGAGCGGGAGGGTGTAGAGGAAACAGAGAGTGAGGCTACTGAGGTGGTGGGAGACACCCCGGAGTCCCAGGAGGCATGCAGCCAGGAGCTCTTCTGAAGCCAGGAGGAAGGTAGCCAGTCGCAGCAGCTGGAACTTGTTGGCGAAGAAGAAGCAGAGGAGTGTGTTACCGGTAAGCAGCTTTTATTTTAAGGAGGGAAATGTTTTGGGAGAGGAGGGGGCGGGGGTTATGGCTGCCTGCATGCATGCCGAGATGTGGAATAGCCCATTGATTTGGTCTATCATGTCGCGGTAATCGGCCTCTGTAATCTCTTCAAAAGTTTCTGCCAGAGTGTGGGCAATGTGCTTGCGCAAGTTTATAGGGAGAGCCACTGTGGTCCTTGTCCCAGTCAGGCTAATGCGTCCGTGCCACTGTGCCGTGAGAGGTGTGGGGACCTTTGCTGCACAGGGGCCAGGGCAGAATGCGCGTTGCTGTAGAAGACCCTCCCGCTCTTCCCAGGTGACCCGGAGCAGCGATATATCCGGCAGGATAAAATCCTGTGGAAAATGTAGGGATACTGTTCAGTGCACTTTCCCCCCAGCTGCTTTCTGCTTTTCCCCAGAAACCCCAGTGAGCCCTGACTCAAGCAGCTCCCCGTCCCAGGTGAGTCGCAGCAGAAATATAGATTCATTAATCACTCATTTCCCATTACTCACCATGTCTTTGCTGCTGTGGCCTCTCTGTGCTATGTTTGCTATGTGTAAATGATGCTACAGATAGTCTACAAACTCCTTCACTGTGATTATAAATAATGCAGCCTCTGTAATAAATGTTTCTATTCCTGTTTTTCTAAGTGTCCTTGAATCCTCCGGCCCTATCATGGACTGATGAAAGACTACAGAACTTGAGGAGAAAACCAAGGAAAAGCAAAGAAGATTTGGTGAAAGCAGTTATGAATCAGTATGCCAGAGAGAATAAGAGGCTGCAGGACTGGAGAGAGAAAATGCATCAGTGGAGGAAACACAAAGCAGGAGAAAGGAATTGGCTACCAAGAAAAGCACAAAGCAGCTGATAAGCCTCCTGGTGCGCCAAACGGACTATATGCAGTCACTGGTAGCCATGCAGGCACATCACTACTGTGCTAACCCCCTCTCCCCCCATCCCAAAGCTCTCTCCCTTGTGCCCCACTGTTCGCTCAGAACCCCCTTCTCCAGCATCCTGGTTCTTACCACCACCAACTGCCCCCAACACCTGTACGTTCACCTGCCAGCCCTGAGAACTGTGACCCTTACCCTATGCACTCATGCTGCATGGTGATGGGGGTTATTAATCCTGAATTGCAGCAGGCATTGCACAGCACTCCAGGCAGGACATATTCAAACCTCTGACTGTACAGTTCAGCACCCTACCCCCCTGCCCTTTTATGTACTGTATTTTTAATAAAGGATTTCTTGGCTTTTGAAACAGTTTTTATTATTGCAGAAAGTGAAACATACTGTACCCCAAGGGAAAAAACAGGCACTGCAAATCATTGTAACCACTGCACTTCACTCCTGTGCAAGGCACCAAACATCACTGTTGGCTTTCAGCCTCAGATTGCTCCCTTAAGGCATCCCTAATCCTGGAAGCTCTGTGCTGGGCCTCTCTAGTAGCCCTGCTCT
The DNA here is from genome assembly GCF_003597395.2 of Chelonoidis abingdonii. NCBI lineage: Eukaryota > Metazoa > Chordata > Testudines > Testudinidae > Chelonoidis > Chelonoidis abingdonii. The sequence continues at coordinate 177,911,629 of NC_133769.1, read as the reverse complement.
CTGGCTGTGCAAATTCAGCTTCCAGGCATTGAACCTCAGAGGTCCATTCATCACTGAATGTTTCACCCTTCCCTTCACAAATATTATGGAGGGTACAGCACGCGGATATAACCGCTGGGATGCTGCTTTCCCCAAGTCTTGCTTCCCATAAAGACATCTCCAGTGCCCTTTTAAACGGCCAAAAGCACACTCCACAGTCATTCAGCACCGGCTCAGCCTGTAGTTGAACCGTTCCTTGCTTCTGTCAAGCTTCCCTGTATACGGTTTTATGAGCCAAGGCATTAACGGGTAGCGGAGTTCTCCAAGGATCACAATGGCATTTCGACGTCCCTACTGTGATCTTCCGGTCTGAGAAAAAAGTCCCAGCCTGCATCTTCCTGAACAGGCCACTGTTCGAAAGATGCGTGCATCATGCACCTTTCCAGCAGCCTGTGTAAATGTCAGTGAAATTGCCACGGTGATCCACAAGCGCCTGGAGAACATAGAGAAATACCCCTTCGATTATGTACTCAGATGCCAGGTGGGGTGTGTGCTAGAATAGGAATATGCGTCCCATCTATTGCCCTCCACAGTTAGGGAAACCCATTTGTGCAAAGCCATCCACGTGTCCTGCACGTTCCCGAGTCACGTCCTTCTTAGCAGGATGCGATTAATGGCCCTGCGAACTTGCATCAACTGATTCCACACGGTCGACTTTCCCACTCCAAACTGGTTCGTGACCGATCACGGTAGCTGTCTGGAGTTGCCATCTTCCAGACTGCAATAGCCACCTGCTTCTCCACGACAGGGCAGCTCTCAATCTTGTGTCCTTGCGCCGCAGGGTGGGCGAGCTCAGCCCATGAAAGTGGCTTTCTCATCCGAAAGTTCTGCAGCCACTGCTCGTCATCCCAGACTTGCAGGACTGTGATCCCACCACTCAGTGCTTGTTTCTCGAGCCCAAGGCGGCTTCCACAGTGCTGAGCATGTCCGTACTGCCACAAGCAATTAGTGTCACGTGCATCAGGAAATCTATATCATCGTCAGACTCCTCACTGTCACTTTGGAGCTGAAGGATAGCTCAACTGCCAAACGTGATGTGCTGGTGACGTTCATCAGCACAAGTCCTCAGCAGCTCAGGCTCCATTTCTAACAGAAATCGCGCAGCAGACTCACAATGGCACCAAACTGCTGGGATGCGTAGTGATGCACCACGGGGCATTGGGACAGGAAGCAGAATGACCCGCACCTTCCCAGCTGTTGGAGTGGTGCATTGTGGCAGCTATCCCACAGCGCCAAAATGGACAAGGTGCTCTGTGGGATAGCTGGCCACAATGCACCACTCCCAACAGCGCTGCAAATGTGGCCCACTGCAGCGCTGGTAGCTGTCATGTGGCCACACTGCAGCGCTGTCCCTACACAGCTGTACAAACACAGCTGTAACTCCAGCACTGCACATTACCAAGTGTAGCCATACCCCTATGACAAGTAGATAGCCCAACAAGTCTTTTTTTGCAACATTGATGTTCACATGTATGTTTTATCAACTTGAACTTCGGGAAGCTTCGCTCACACTGGCCACAGAAACTGGGAGAGTCAAGAGGATGCGAAGAGCATAACTGTGTTAGGGACACTATCTGTCAGCTGGGGGTCAGGGCTGTGGGGAGGATGGGGGTCAGGGGTTTTCCAGCTCGGAGCTGGGGGTCAGGGCTGTGGGGGGATGAGGTGACGGGGTTTCCATCGAGGGGACTGGGCTCGGAGCTGGGGTCAGGGCTGTGGGGGGGAGGGGTCAGGGGGGTGCCTGGGGGCACTGGGGCAGCTCAGCTCTGCAGTGCTGTTCCCTCCAGCCATCCAGGCACAAGGGGAGCAGGAGCAGGGACCAGCCAAGGACCAAGGGGCAGGACAACAGGCACCTGAGGCAAGCTGTGGGGAAGCACTTGCTTACGTTGCCCAATGCATGAGCATCGGGGTCCTCTTTCTTCCTCCGCTCCACTAGACCACCACTGAGGTCTTTCTTCTCCATGCCCCTCGCTGGGGCTGACATGGAGGCTGAGCCGGGGGCAGCCCCCGCTTTCTTCTCCAGAAGCCCTGGTGTCGCACCACCCTCACAGGGCTCACTGCCACATGCCCTAAGCAGAGCTGTTCAGCTCTGCCCAGCCCAGCGCCCCCGCCAGCAATGAGAAAAATGGCATAGGCTGGAGCCCCTGCTCTAGGAGGGAGAGGGATTCTGAGCCTCTGCCGGCAGCCCAGGGATTCCCCTGGATCAGCGCACCATGGGCAGCCCGAACCTCTGGGCTGCCGCGGCGGCACCCTGACCCACGGGGGCGCCCTGGGCTGCCGGCTGCTGCCAGCAGCTCAGACTCCCTCTCTGTCCCAGCAGCAGTGGCTGCTCAACCATTTAAAAAAAAATTGGGGGGTGCTGCTTTTTGGCGCCCCCAAATCTTGGCGCCCTAGGCAACTGCCTAGTCCGCCTAAATGGTTGCACCGGCCCAGTTTATCCCACTTCATAATGAGCAAGAAAGTGGACATTTGCAGAACTGCTTGGATATTTCTTTGAACTTCAGAATGGATGTTGGCAGAGAGGCCCCACAACTTCCAACTAGAGAAACCAGCTTTGGGAGACGAGCAGCTACATGCAAGGATGGTTGGGCTCAGTACCTAAGTGATCAGTTTACCCAGGGGAGACCCATGGGAAGTATCTTCTGATGCCAAAATTATGAGCAAAGGCTAACCTGGGATGGGCTAAAACAGATATCACTCCAAAAAAAGTTTGTAAACTGTGCACACCATTTTTGGGCACTTCAAAGATCATACAATTTTCCATGAACAAAGCAGCAATAAATTATTGCAGGAGTTCAAGGGACACCTTTTCTCACTGGATGGTTAGAAGGTGACATAAGACACTTGTATTCCAAATGGAACACTGCAGATGTTTGTCAGAAGCAGGAGGTAACTTTCTGATTGGCTCACAAACGGGTTTACCGGGAACGGGTTAGACATCCCATTGGTAACAGGCTAAGAGGCCTTTTTTGTGTCTGGTTATTTGATCCTTGAAGCTGAAGTATCTGGCAGTCCACCAACTGCCTACTGAAGGGTCCTCCTCTCCCCCAATACCTTATCTTGTCCTAAGGCACATACCATATTAACTGTCCCTTTAAAGTCCTAGGGAAACAATGAAATCTGGGAAAAGAACCAGATACAGTTGTCAGAACACCATCGTTGAAATTAACTACCTGAGTGTTCTTCTATCTTAAGAAATCAGTTCATGCAAATGTTGATACCTTTGTATTGGTTTCAAGTGATAAATAGGGTTTTTTTATGCATATTTTGCCATGGGATAACTTAATATAACCAAGTTAAGTACTTCTCAAAGCATGTATCTGAGAGACAAAGTGGGTGAAGTAATAGCTTTTATTGGATCAACTTCTTTTGGGGACAGAGAGGTCCTGAGGAAGAGCTCTGTGTAGCTCAAAAGCTTTTTGATCAACTTCTGCTGATGAGAGAGACAAGTTTTGAGCTATACAGAGCTCTTCCTCAGGACCCCCGCTGCCCTCTTCTCCCCCTCCCACCAAAAGAAGTTGAGGTAATATTTTTTTACTGGACCATCTACCTTGTCTTTCTAACCTCTTGAGACCAATACAGCTACAACACTGCATACAGTATGTAGCTGAGTCAGTTCTGCAAGTGAATTACAGGTATGTATTATACATTTTATTTTAGTTACAAGTTTAACCATAGTCGTTTAGAAATAATACTAAATAAGTAACTAAGAGCTAAGGTTTAAAGAACTTACTGCATATATTTAGCCTCACTCTGTAACAAGAAACTGGTCACAGCAAGGTTTGCCCTTGGCACAGATATACCCTTAGTAGCAGCAATCTGGAAGTGACACATCTTTTGGTTTCAAGCTCTCAGTTAGGAGGGAGAAACTCTTTGCCTTGTCAGTGAAAGAATTTTACCTTTGTTTGAAAACTTGGCTATTGTGACCTAAAAGTCTACAATACTGGTAAATTTCAGATGAATTAGGAATAGTTTTTAATTGTTACCTGCATATTTGGGAGTGAATTGCATCTTAGCTAGGAGTATCATTAGGAAAGGTAACATTTGAATTAACTTGACAACTTTGCTTTATGAAGTTACGGTTTAGTTAGTAAAGTGTGTTTTTAAATTAGGGTTGAGTTATAGGCAATTCCACCAATGTTGCAATTCAACCAGTTATTAATTGACAACTTGATAAGGATTCATAGTCCTGTGTTAGTACCCAAGCCACATGACCCAAATATGGTAGAACTAGGGTAGCTTACTTGTAAAAGACTGTCATAAGTGTCTGATGCATTTGATAGATTTTAACATTCATGGTAAAATTTAATTCTTTTAGATCTTGTAAAAACGATCATCTAGCATCTTGCTTTCTGTATCCTATTCTTAAAAATTCTGTTCTGGCTAATGAAACCTATAAATCTTGAAATAGTGCTCCAGCCTTTACCCTAAGGAACCAAAATCCAGAGAATTGTGACAAGCTTGATATCAATATTGATTGTTTTTAATCATTAATGTGTTTTGATACCATTCTCACAAAGCACACAAGTATAATGAGAAATAACTTTTAATATTTTAAAACATGATTCTTTGGGATTTTCCTGAATTACACAAGACAATCAGTGGTGGGTTAGCAGACATACAGAGGCACGTCTCGCTGCATCTGTGTGCTTTACTGGGGGATGCTAGGGCTATCGGGGTGCTACTTAGCAGCATATCCCACTCTCAGATGTGAAAACAAAAACAAGGTGACTGTTGGCTCCCATATACACCACAGTAAATCCACTTATCTCTGCATAGTACTCAAGCATCTCTCCCCTTCTGCCTGTGAGAAGTGATGCATCCCCTGGGGCTCCTCTTCCTTAAGTGGGGAATGATCTCAGTGGATCACATGGAATGACCTAGAGGGGATATCCTGCCTTCAGACCGGGGCACATGGCTCCTGTTCATTTCTAGTTCCTAAAAGGAAACGGAGGGGAAGTAGTTCAGCTGCAAAACAGACAAAAGAACCCAAAGTTAAAACTAAAAGATGGGAAGAATAAAAATCTGCTCATCACTGGTTTCTGCACAGATCCCTACCCCCCAAAAGTAGGGTGCCCATTATAATAAGTATAGATGAAGCAGCTGCCTCATCATGACATCCACTAGAGTGATGACATAGTCCTTAGCCCTTACGTTGAATGGGCAGCTCATGCAGGGGGCAAAACAAAATGTGTGAATATTCCATAAACTTAGTGCACTTGCACAGGGAGACGAACTGGGCACTTGCAGTATTGTAGGGTACAGTGACCTATACCCTCCAGTGCTTGCTGTGGGAATGCCTTATGTGGGCATAGTACATCATGAGTAGGCTGAAACAAATGCCTAATGCAGGTGCTCTGCACCCTTGAAACCTAACTAGTTCAACTGTACCTGGGGCAGGCTGCAGTGCTGCAGCCTATATAAAGTAGATACAACCCTGGACTGTCTTGTTCAAACTTTTATAGCCTTGATTGGAGACCTTGAAACAAGTGAAGGGTGTGGAAAACCTTGCAATTCTGTATGATGGCTTTTCCGAACAGCAATGGTATAGTTGTTAACTCAGACTTCTATTATAAACTATCTTTGTGCTCATGTTGATTTTTTAACTCTTCTGGCTGTTCACTTGGCCTCACTCAAAAGGTGTGTGCTGGAGACAATTTGAGCAAAGTAATACTGTCACTCTTTGATAACCTGAAAAGGAAACATTACAGATATCTGGAGTGATGTATTAAGGTTGAGGAAGCACTAGCAAGGACTCTAGAAGTAGTCTTTCTTTGCTCACACGTATCCTCTTGGATTACAGTTGTGCAGTATGCATGATATTTAAGTGCGAAACAAGAGCTACGTATTCTTTATCAGTAGATCTCAGTATGTTACTTATGCCCATTTCTTCCCTCAAATGTGCTTACTTTTTCCAACTGACCTCAATGGGATTTGCACAGATGTACTGAGAACAAAGTAATGTGTAACATGAGTCAAGGTTCTTGTTGTACATTTAACTTCTGCACTCCTTGACTTCTGAATGGTTAAAATGCAGGCTCTATCCTTGGTTTATGGAAACTTCTGTTCTTATGTAAAGTACTCAGAATGCATGCTCAGAACAGAGGGAATTCTGCTTGTCCTCACCTAGCTTTTCCGTTTGTGCTGCATGTGTTCACCCTTGAATCTATGTGACTTCCTCCTGCTCTGAAAGGATCTAAGGGAGAAAGGAGGCTTTTTGTGGCTCACATTTTTACTAACTAGAAAATGAAGCAAAGTGTTGACTCTTTTTTCCACCCCCAGACAATCTGCCTGCGTTTCCCACTGGCATGGTGGTAGCGATAGCCATCGGTGTGACTCTAGTTGTCTTGCTCCTCATTGCGGTTATCGTGTGTGTCGTCAGAAAGAAGAACTCTAAAAAGCATTACTCTGGGTAAGAGATCACACCCTTTTTACCAGTGTTGGGGGGGCGGGGGAGTGAGGGAAGAGTGAAAGGACCACAAGTGGTTGAGATGAGGCAGGAGTCATTTCAGCCAACTCCTGTCTTCAGCTGGCCATCATGACCTCCCCAAAGGAATGTAGTACCAAGAGGAGCAGTAGTCTGATAGTTGGGGAACTGTCATTCCTACCAGTGCTCTCCAGGCTTATGCATTATTATTGGTATCTTTCTTTGTAATATACTTTAAAGCAGTGGTTCTCAAACTGTGGATTGGGACCCCAAAGTGGGTCGTGACCCCATTTTAATGCGGTTGCCAGGGCTGGCTTAGACTTGCTGGGGCCCAAACCCCGTTACCTGGGGCTGAAGCCTGAGGGCTTCAAGTCCTGAGCATCGGGGCTCAGGTTACAGGCCCCCTGCCTGGGACCGAAGCCCTTGGGCTTCGGCTTTAGTCCACCCCGCTCAGGGCGATGAGGCTTGGGCTTTGGCTCCTCACCCAAGGGGTGGGGCTCGGGCATGCTCAGGCGTTGATCCCTGCTCCTGGGGTTATGTAGTAATTTTTGTTAGAAGGGGGTCGTGATTGCAATGAAGTTTGAGAACCTCTGCTTTAAAGGACAAATCGACCTGCAAGTGGTTTCATTACAATGCAAACACGAGACACTTTGATTTGTTTCAGTCCGTACTAAATAACATCTGCCCTAAGTGATTTTTAAAAATAAAATAATTGAAATATTCTATTTTTAGTCTGTTACTATGACATGTCAATAGTGCATATTATATAGTACTACTAACACGAAATGTAAGGATATAAAAATTAGGAACTTATTAAATGAAGCACAGTATCCAAAACATTCTTTAGAAGTTCTGTGAAAGCAGCAGAGAATCCTGTGGCACCTTATAGACTAACAGAGGTTTTGGAGCGTGAGCTTTCGTGGGTGAATACCCACTTCGTCAGACGCAGGCGTCTGCGTCTGCGTCTGCGCCTGCGTCTGACGAAGTGGGTATTCACCCACGAAAGCTCACGCTCCAAAACCTCTGTTAGTCTATAAGGTGCCACAGGATTCTCTGCTGCTTTCACAGATCCAGACTAACACGGCTACCCCTCTGATACTTTAGAAGTTCTGTTTCTCAGGAAACTTTTTGAAACTGTTTTAATTTGATTTCTAAAGAAAACAAATGTCAAAATGTCTAGTTTTTCAGAGAAATTAAAATTGAGTTTTGACCTACTCTTTTTGTTGGTGGTGGTATTGCTAGCAGTACAAGGCTAAGATGCAGAATACCTGCAAGAATTAAGGACACCAGGAGAGCAATTAATGAAAATTCCCAATACTGAAACAATGCCGGTTGCAAGTCTAAATTTTATCCACTGGGGAAAAATGCTCAGGCTGGTTTGAACTGGTTCAAAAGCCTTTAAGTCATGTCCTGGAAACTGTATAAAATAATAGATCCTGACCTGGGGAGAGAGATACCATTATGAGAACTGATAGGCATGAGTCTATGACCAACGCAGAAACAGATCCTGTGGGAGGACCTGAAGTGTATTAGACCAGCCAGGTTCTCCATGTGGAAGGTGGATGACCACCTGGTAAGCTAGGCTTGTGTATAAGCTTTTTATTATGTTTTCTCTGAAATGCTTTTGCTCTGAGTAAATAGTACTTTGCTTTATGAAAGCTGGGTCACTTGATAACCCTGTTGCTGTTCCTGAGAGAAGAGAACTGCAGGTTCTGAAGTCAGACTTACTGAGGCAATCATAGTGAATTTCAGGGGTCTGCAACCAAAGACCCCAGTCTAGAGGGAGAGAATCACAGGATTCCACCCCAAGGAAGGTGAGCGCAGGAGGCTCAAAGTTGAAACCGACGGGGAGAACCTCAAGGAGACTAATGGGGTCAGAGGTCCAGTTACCTCTGGAACTGTGACGTGGTGGTAGCAGGTGTGGGATCTATGACAGTGATAAATTTCTAACAGTACCAACAGCAGTGAAAACAAATATTGTAGAAAGAAGCACCAAGAAAAGTCAGTCCTTCAGGGAAAGAGACAAAGCCAGGAAAGATGAGTTATGAGCAACTAGGAAAAATCAACTGGTGGAATTATGCAGAGGCAGCTAAACTCAAGAGCTGACAAAGGCACAGCTGATTGAACTGCCATACTCCGAGGCCCAGAAATGATATTTAAGGCCGCAAGTGCACCCAGATCTCAGGGAGAGATGGCAGAGGTCGAGGGAGACCTGGGAGACTGCTTCCTAGCAAGAAGTAGAGAAGAGGAGGATCCCAGGCAGCAACTGTGCTTCATCCGGACTGAATTCGCTACTTGAGCGGTTGATGTGGAACAACTTGCAATTTGAAGAGAGAAAACTGCAGCTTGCGAGATGCAGGCTGCGCTTGGAAACCCAGAAACCTGGGGACCAGGAACAGCAGCACCAGTACAAAGAGACAGCACCAGTGTAAGCAAGGAGAAAGGGAAAAGCAGCAGCAAGAAGGAGAAAAGGAGAGCCAGCTGGAGCTTGAATTGGAGAGAAAGTGCTAAGCATCGCTTGTTCCAGGAGGTGGAGACAGATCCTGTACATCTGGTTCCTCTGAAGGCATAGACTCTAAAGTCTTACCTTGCTTTAGGAACAGGTGTATTTTTAAATGCTTTTGAAATGAGTTATGAATTGAACAGGGTGGGTGTGAGGATGTGGTAGTGTCTGGCTTCACTACTGACAAGGAAGACCTTAAAGCTTTCATCCATATGGCCAGAGAGGACTATAGAAACTATGAGCAATGTAAGCATGTTACTGCTGAAGTTTAAACTGACACTTAAAGTGTATAGGAAGAAGTTCCAGAGCCTTGAAAAGGGGCTATGAACTATGCTGAGGTTGCAACCCAAATTAGGAGAGCAGGTATGGGGACCGCAGCTGGAAAATAAGTTTCCTGTCAAACCCAGGCTGTCTGCATATTCATTAGCTTAACAGAGATGCAGAGAGCTCAAACTGGGGATCAGGCCTAGAGAGAGGTCCAGCTCTACTGGATGGGAGGCCACCTCAGAGGCACCCCTGGGTGAATGGTGAAAAGCAGTAACAAACTGGCTCATGTTTCTGGAATTGCCTAGTCTGTCTGAAGAGGCCCAGTGCGGTCCTGGAAAGGTTGTCTGCATGTCAGCCTTATGAGTTATCTCTGTGGCTGAGTCTCCAGAGGGAGGAGGTCACACAGCCAACTTGTTTGGGGCATACAGTGTTCATGCTGATGGGTTTACACCCCAAACAACTGCACATAGGCCTCAGCAGACAAAGAACTTGAAACTGTATAAAATAACAGCTCTGACCTATGGTGAGAGGCCCTGTCTGGGAACTGACTGGCATGAGACTGTGGCCAACAAACAGGTCCTGCAGGAGGACCTACTAAGTTAGGTATGTATACAAGTTGTTTTAAGATGTTTTCTCTCAAATACTTTTGTTCTAAATAGATAGTAAGTTGCTTTCTGAAAGCTGGCTGGTCACTGGATAACCCTAACACTGCCCCTGAGAGAACAGAACATTAGGTGCTGAACAGAAGTCAGATCTACTGAGGTGATCACAGTGACTTGTAGGAGTCTGCAGCCAGTGACTCCAGTCTGTAGTGAGAGACTCCTGGGATTCTGCTCTGAGAAAGGTCTCAGACCTGTACCTGTTGCCTAAGTTGCATGACCTCAAAGAGACCATCGGGATCAGAGGTGCAATTAATTTGAATGGTGACAGTGTCTAAAGAGCTCATCCCCACCCCACCCTGTTCCAAGCTGGAGACCTTGGAGAAAATGGGTTCATTAGAGTCCAATGGTAAGACTGAGTGAAGTCAGCTGTGTGTGCTCAGAGTTCAGTGTGGAAAGCCTGGCTTTCTTTTGGTTTGTGTTTTTCCCCATAACTAAAGGAAGCATGCACTGACACGCATCAAAGGTGCTTATATCAGGAGTCAAATGCCTTGCTTCGGGTTGTTCCACTCTAGTGTTTTCCAGGTAAAGGATGCCAGTGCGGGTGCTAGGGTTGGGTCAGTAATATTCGTGCACTGTAAATTCTAATAGATTTAACTATTATAGGTCGCCTTCCAGCAAAGTCATCTTTAAACTTTAATACTGCTTTCACTGACCATACCAGCCCTGCATGTGTTGGTTAAGGAGAGGGCCACATATATACTGTGATTGCTGTTAATATCACTACCAAAGGTTCGTGGACTAATTTTTAAGTGAAACTAACCCAATATATGGCAGTGTAATACACAGATTGGGATAATGGTTCTGTCTTGAGCTAAAGTGGGGAGGGGGCATTTGGGTGGTGTTGAGAACCCCTGCATGGCAATGCCAAAACCTCCATTCTTACTCTGACTTTGGTTTTTTTTCCTTTGTGCCTTGATGTGCTGGGATCGGATCCTGCTTATCTTCATCTCCTTTCAGAGATCCTGATATAGACGCCAGATTGGGAATGTAACAGGGCTGGGTCTCCTCTTCCAGTCCCACTAGACACCATGGTAACTAATCACATTGGTGGTTGCTGTTAATACCTGTGTGTATGTGTACACATTTCCTCTTCCCTTGCTGACTAACCAGCTAGCTCTGTGCTAACATAACTCCATTGTGACTTGTGCTGGATTGTCCTGTTACAGACTGTTGGCAAGGGGATGGCACATTTCATTGGGAGCTTGGAATTCATTGTCTTCTGTCTAATTGGGGTGGGAATGCTACTTATCCCAATCAGCATACCTCAGTCTCTGCTAGTAGTGAACTCATCAATGGACTAGAACATAGTCCATTCAGAGTTCTTCCCTGTGGGAATAAAACTTCTAAATTTCCAGTGCCTATTCTTCTTTGTGACAATAATGATGGATTTCTAAAGTACCCATCACCATGAACTCTAGGTGCACAAGCTTCTTAAAATTCCATTGTGACCTTTAGGTACAATACAGACTTGTAGGAGGAATACATGGTCAGCCCCAGAAATCTTCTATAACCCATTTTAGCTGTTTAAAGGGCTGCTCAGTCAATTTCAGCCAGAGTAGAAGCTCCTCACTGCTGGGTCTCCAGGTCCCTTTTTCTAGTATTCCCTTTTTTACTGTCATGTGTCTGAGATGCTGGCTCTCTAAAGGTTTGATTAACCCTTTGGATAACAAAAAGGTTGGCCTGTGAGGAGTTGCATTCTGCTCAATGTCATTGTCATTATTCACGTGTTTGTATTTGCTGCATGTGTAAGGGGTGGGGCATTATGGGGGGGAGAGGGGTTAATTAGTGGGCAAAAAAGTGGTGTTAAAGGGAGTTCCTATATTTGTTTTGTGTATAGGAAAAGGTGGCATGTTTCTGTAGTGTATGCTTGGGTAAGAGAACGGCGAGGCCAGTGTTCAGAGATATAGACTGCTGCTGGGACCAGGGGTTGCCTAATGAAATTTTAAAGGACCATAGCTCATTTTGGTCTCCTTAATCCCAGGTCCATCCCAGATATGTGAATGTTTCCTTCTACTTTCTCTCCCGAGTCTCTTCTATGGAGATTGAAAGGAGCATGTAGAAAAGCAAATCTAACTGAACTAACTTTAGAGCCGTCAGCCTCCTCCCCAAAACTGTTCCCAGAGTTGCTGAGTGAAATGTATTTGATCTGTCCTGTTAGAAGTATAAGGGGCTGCAATTATGACCCAGCCAGTCTGTCACCTGTGACTACTATGATTGCCACTAAAGGAACTGGGATCCAGAGAACAAGAGGTTAAATTAGTCTGGAATCCCAGGCAAGTCAAATACAAAAGAATTAGCCAGGAGACGTATGGCAGCCACCTATGTAGCATGGAAGAGCTGGTGGTTCCTGCCACTTTTGTTAGATGTAGTAATGGTGAAGTCCTCACTGATGTGGACTGAGGAGGGGGTTAGTTAGCCTATGCACAGTTAGAAAGTAGTTTGTATTCACATCTGGATGTTCTCTGATGTGTCATACATAGGAAAAGAAAGCAAAATCCCAGGTTCTTATGGTTTAATCTGGCTTTACTATGTAGAGGAGAATAGCTGTGATATGTATGAGGACAAGTGTACGAGTGACTGGGTAGGCAGGGAGAACGTGTGAACTGGTCTCAGTACCCATTGTGATCACTTTTACTTTGGCATAGCCTGTCACTTCATCCTGCCATCACTCGCTTTTGTTTTTTGTTCCTGTTTTTTGTTTGTCTCTTGAATGTTGTCCTGCAAATTCTGCTCTGCCACCGCGTCAGCTGCAGTACCTCTGAGAGCTTGATGTCGCCGGTTAAGCAGGCTCCACGGAAGTCACCCTCCGACACAGAGGGTTTGGTAAACCATGTGCCCACCAGATTGCACCAGGTAAATTTCAGTACTCTCCAATGCAGGGACCTCCCAGGGTGTGGGAGAGGTGGATCCATGCTGTGGAGAGGGTGAAGGTGGGGTGGGAGAGCTGAATTAGCTGGCTATGTTGTTCCATGTACTCAAGCAGCTGGGAGGAAAAGGGATCTGCTCTGTATGGGATTGGGTGTAAAGCTGTAGTTGAGGTTTGTGAACTATACTTCCTAGCTTTAGCATTTCCAAAAAGCAGGGATTCAACCTAGCTGTTAATGAACAGACAATGAGGTGTATATCCCTTTTGGCCTTGTGCTCTCTATGGGAAAAAGACTTGTTAGTTAACGTGGAAACTGACATGAGGTAAAACCCTAGTGAAGACAAGGCAGTTTGCTGCCTTCACTTCTGTTAGCAGATTGAGGTGGTCATCGTTGCCTTAGTGTATGCCAAGGTGACACGTGACCAGGATTCATCACTGAATTTGGTCTGCTGGTTGGATTGTTAGCTTCCCTGGCTTGGGCCAGGTACTGACAGGGAGTGTGACATGAATGCTGATCCATGCCTCCACGATTGAAATAAAGATCTTACATGTGAAAACTACATTATTTTCAGTAGCATTTTACCTCATGTCAGTTAGCGCATGTTAACTAACATGAGGTAAGAACACACCTCTTTTTCCTAGTGCAGATGCACCCTAACACCGTGTGTCTACACGGTAGCTGGGAGGTGTAATTCCCAGCTTAGGTAGATGTATACGTGCTAGCTCTGCTTAAGCTAGTGCTTTAAAAATAGTAACAAGCCTACGGCAGCATGGGCAACAGCTTGGGGTAGCTGCTTGACTAAATACCTAGGATCTTGGACAGGGTTGTACTTTTGCAGCTAGCCTGAGCTGCTGCCCACACTATTGCAGCCACACTGCCTTTTTAGCATGTCCGCTCAAGCAGGGCTAGCATATGCGTCTTCCAGAGTTGTGCCTCCCAGGTGCAGCGTAGATGTAGCCTAAGTGATAAATATGCCTGTGTTTGAACGAGTGAGTCAATGCAATTGAAACACAAAACAGTAACAGTCTGCCTGTGAGTATGATGCCTTTGGCTCCTGTGAGTTCATTCAACCTTGTGGACGTCTAACAGTTCATTTCACCCTCCTGGGGCTTTGAACCTCCATGGTTCCACTCAACAATTGAAGGCAGAATCTAATACTGACCTAGACAATCATTCCACAGAAAATGAAAAGTGCCTTCATGAGGTATGGGGAAAATCTAATGGAAAGCCTAGAAATCTCTCAAACAGGGACACTATATATAATATGGGTGTGAGTTGGCAAGAATGTTCAGGGCTCCTTGTTGCATCTCCACTACAGCACTTCTGGTGAAGATGCTCTAAGCCAATTGGAGATAGCTCTCCTGTTGGCTTAACTCCTGGCTTCTCAAGAGGCAGTAGCTATGTCAGCAGGAGAAGCCCTCCCACCGGCATCATGCTGTCTACACCGGTGCTTAGGTTGGTGTAACTTATGTTGCTCAAGGGTGTGGATTAGTCATACTCGTGACTGATATAAGTTATACCGAAGTAACCTGTAATGTAGACAAGGTCCTTGTAATGCATAACTAGATGTCTGACTGGAGCTGATTGAAGAAATGAGACCTAATAATCGAAATTAGTGATCTCTATGAACACTCTAAACATACTGTATGAAATCTTTTATGTTAATAGTGCCAAACTTGCTAAGCACTTCATAGAGCAGAATGAAGGCAAAGTCCTTGGCCCATAGAGTTTACAATCTACATGTATGAAAAGCCACAGGGTGACATTCTGAAAAGGAAAATTAGGTGGTTTCATAGATCTGTATTTCTGGTGGCTTTGACTTTTAGCCATGGTGTTAGCTGGAGGACTTTGTAAGTGATCTGGGAAGGGAGCGTACTTGTAATTTTCAGAACTGTTTCTTAACTTTGTAAAATCACTTTGTATTCCCTTTGGATGGAGTTTATCCATTAATAGATTTTTTTTTTTTGGCTTCTTCCTAGAACAGATGAATGAAGATACAACTTTCCTTTCAGCTAGAGTCAAAATTAAATATTTCAGATTTATAGTAATGTTGGGCTGCCCTGAGCAAGGAGGTAGGCGGGAAGCATGAGGCTATTGGTTTAAGTTGGGGTAAGCAAAGTGGTGGGAGGAGCATGGTTTGACAGAGACGAAGCAAGAAAAGGTTGTCTAGACTAGAGAAAAGGTATTCTTAAAATCAATACTTAACTCATTAAGTGGAGCTTAAAATGTGTCAGCACTTAGTGTAGACAGAATTTAACATATCTGAAAACGTTTTCCAATTGTGGTCAGCCTAAGCTTGCCTCTAGGGTTAACCTTGACTGGTTAAATGGAGCTAAAAGATACTAATCTGTGTGTACAACTAGAGAAAGGGTTAGCAGCTAACTCAGACCTCTTAATCTAGGCAAACAAAATGCCAATGTGTTTTTAAAGATGTCTATGCTAGGTGCGAAGTATTTCAAAACATGTTGGTTGAAAGGTGTTGGCTGTTCTAGATTTTTGGTGTCCTCCCTGCCCCGGCTTTTGTACACAGGAGATTTATTCCAGAATAAGGTAAAGTGTGAATTTAAAGCAGAATAGCAATTCTGGAATAGCTTCCCCATGTGGATGAGTTTATTCCAGAATCAGTGTGTCCATGGGGAAATCTATTCTGCAATAGCTATTCCAGTCAATTGTCCTGTATAGACAAGCCCTTAGACCAGGAGTTCTCAAACTTCATTGCATTGCAACAGATGGTGGAAAGGTCTGTTAGTATCTTATGATCTGATCAGACAGTTGGCAGTGATCTGAATAGGTGAGATATCTTTACAGTATATTGGTGTGTAACCATCTGTGCTTCACAATCGCATACCCAAATTGTATCTAAGGGGCAAATGAGCTTTTTCTCACTCTTAAAGTACAAGTTCTCAGGTCATTTGGCACTTTCTGTACAGGTGCATTAATTTGTGGGAGGCATTCCTGCATTCTTACTGTAAGTTGTGACAGTATCTTGACATAGCATCACAGCTAATAGCTAGGAACTACCAGTGCCTACTGTCCAGTCCAATGAAGTCAACTGAAGTATATTGACAGCTTTTTATTTTAAAAACCTTTAGACCATCTCCCTTGGAATTCTTCCCCTTCTTCCTCCCTGTTTCATGTTTAATAATGCATATGTATGTGGCAGCTATATCTTTCCAGTACCTATGTGTCTCTGGAGGGCGTCAGCCTTCCTTTCGCTGTTACCTCTTTTGCCTCCCCTTTTTCCTAGAAGCCTTTAGCTTAGTTTGATAAATATTTTCCCCAGAAGTAGTTTGTAATCTCCAATTCCTCTCTTAACAGAGATAAAGAGTATTTTGGAAGGAGTAGTTGTTGCATGCTTCTGCTCAGCAGCTCTTCAAGAGCTGGCTTTGATAGCACGTCTCTCTGAGGCCCAGACTTTTCTCTCTCCTTGCTTCTAATTACTCTATTGGAGAGTCAATTGTAAGGGTATCTGATTCAACACAGTCACATTTGAAACACGTCCTTCCAGGAAAGAGAGGGAACCATGGTGGGTATGTGAAGGCCACTTTCATCCAGAGAGATCAGGGAAGCTGAGAGAGTCAGTCAAACTGACAAAAGGGAAATGAGCTGGTGTAGAGACCTGGAAATATCTTGGTTTTAGAACCACTTTTTGCCCCATTGGGGAAAAAAATTTACATCACTAAGTCAGTCACTTCCTCTTAGTTCTCATAAGGACTGTAAGTGTGATTGAGGCATGGTCTGTGCTAAAAGTGAGGTTGACATAGCTAAGTCAGTTGATGTGAAAAATCCACCCCCGACTGACATAGCTGTGCTGACCTGCCCCTGGTGTAGATGCAACTATGTCGCTGCTTCTGTCGAATAGCTACCATTATTCAAGCGGGCGGTGTTCCTACACAGAACAATCTCTTCCATTGGTTTAGGCTTTGCCTACACGACAGGGTTATGCCTATGTAGCTGTGGTCATGTAGCGTGGCTGGTATAGTCTCTGTAGCATAGATGCACTCTGATTGTGCAGACTCGATTGTGCTGAGACCACTTTTCTCAGGTGGCTGCACCATCCTCAGCCTTGTATCCAGGGACATTGTTTACTATCGGGTAAGGGGGGCAGTTTCATCCCCACACCTTTGTTTGCTCCCCCAGCTTTCCATGCATCTGTCTGCTCCACTTTTTGCCCCCTCCCCCAACTTTGTAGGATATAATATAATCACATATCATGTTTTTATGCTGATACAACTTCCCTCCCTTCCCCTTTCAATTTTCTGAGATGATGCCTCTGCTTGTATCTAACTCACTGAGAGTGTGCAATACCCTAGCACTGCAACTGAGAAGTTGTCGTTTTGCTGAAATCAATTTCCCACCCTTTTGCCTGCTTCTCTGATACCTGCTTTCGGGATATGGAGCACTCCAGTCCCATCCCCATCCCACTCTGCACTTCATATTCCTGCAGGTTGCATTTCAGGGAGAACAGGTATTGGTGGTGAACCTATGGGTTTCAGCAGAGCATTTGGTACCTCTGTTCTGAAGCTTCATGTGCATTGCTGCCCTCTGGGGCACTGAAACAAAATTGGTTGGCAGCATCTGTCAAGTTCTTTGGTGTGAACCACAAACTACATATGAGGATTCCTTCATTGATCACTGAAGTGCAGCTATCTGAACATGATAGTAGTTTAGCAGAACAGGTTAGGTCATGGAGAATGCTAAATCTATTTAAAACTCCAAGAGAATGAGATGAGGTGTTTTGGCCAGAACACCATTTGAGGACCTGCACCAGGCCTGATATTGCTACTCAGTTGCAAGGGAGCCTTGATGACCCCTCTGGTTAGATCTTCTGTTTTAAAACTAAGCTGAGGCACTGGGTCAGTACTGAGGGAGGTGCACCAACTACTGAGTCATCACTAGTTGCAGCATCTAAGTGGTCTTTGTCACTATATCATAAGATTGATCCAGTTGCTTACTTAGCTGGTGAATAGTGACTACATCATATCACACTCTGGCTGCAGGCTAGAACTCATTCACTCTACCTGAGGGACTGATGCCCCAGTGTTCCAACAGGGAAGTTGTACTGAGGATTTGAAGGTCTGCAGTTATAGTGCATACAATAAATTCTGTCACTTAATGGCAATCTGTAGCACAGTATGGTGCTTAAAAAAATTAAACACTGGCTTGCATCTAACTGAGCTACATGTCTTCTTCATAGCTTTCTGTGTCTGTTGAGGAAACTGATACATTTCAGAACCATGGATCCTTCCTTGCATTCTTCACACGCTGGCCAGTCTAGTTAAAATGAGCCCTTGTGCAGCATGGTACGCTGGGGTTGCAAAAGTAAAGTGACACACCAGATTTCTTGTATAGGTGAAAGCTCAGTCCACTTGCTTTGGGGTTCCATTAGCTATCAGCGACTGTGCATTTGTTGTCCCTGTATTCTCACAGGAGGCTCTGCAGCAGGGAGAGGAAAGTGCAACCCATTCTTAAAAGCACTGATTCTGTGTTTTTTCTCTCTGTCCTCAGGGCCCAGTAATTTATGCGCAATTAGATCACTCCGGTGGGCGACACAGTGACAAGATTAACAAGTCGGAATCTGTGGTTTATGCTGACATTCGGAAGAACTGAGGAGATCCCACCGTATCCAAAGCAAAACAAAAATTCAAACTGGAATGGCTTGAATCAAATGTGACCCAGAGAACTCACATGTGGCCTTTGATGCCTAGGCTAGGACCAATGCATGTGAATACAGAGAGATATATGTGTGTTGTGTGTAAATAGTCTATTTAATCGTACAGAAGTGAGACCAGTGTTGCATGTTGAGATGCAGTAAGAATTCTGCTTATAAAAGGCCAATATTCTTTTTTTGTATCTAGGATAAGGGGAGAAAAAGTGAAAATACATAACATGGCAATTTTAAAGTATTTTTTGTCTCAATCATTAATGGAGAAACTGGAAGGTGCTAGGGGATTCTAGATTTACCTGATTGTTTTTCAACGAGGTTTTCCTTTTTTGAAGGGATGGATATGAGGAAGGTAGTTTCTATAGGATATTTCCTCTTCTCCATCCATACAAATTGACTGCCACCTCATCTTACTTATACAATTAGACCTCTTTGCTCAGAAAAACCCTCCCCATCTGCATGGGGGAGAAGGAAGAGCTAAGTTATAAAGGATCCGGTAAATTTTAGCCATTTAAAATGTCTACCCTTTACCCCTTTAAATGTATGAGAACTTTAAATTTATATAATGGTGACATTGCTCATAGATTAATAGATTTTTATGGCCAGAAGGGACCATTATTAGCTCATGTAGTCTGACCTCCTGTATATCATAGGCCATAGAATTTCATATAGTTACTCCTGTATTGAGCCCATGTATTGTTAGAGCTTAAAGCCAGTCCCTTAGAACACAGGGACTGTGGCCCAGTGGGGTTTGTGCAGTGAAAATAAAACCCAACTTTTCCTAAGTGAGCGAAGGGGACGTCTAGGAAGCTTCATATCTGGGTAACTTGCTTCAGTTAGATCCTGATGTGCCCTTCCCTGGGACAACCTTCTTCCAGTGAAACCTGCTGGGTTGTTTGTCCACTTGTAGCAGGAAGCAGGGGCTCTTCTGGAGAGAGATGACATTGCACTTTGTGGAAGAGGAAAAGTGATAAAACTTTACTTGCAATAATCTGCCTATACTGTCTTTCCCTGAAGCTAGTTTAGAGTAAAGGGGAGAAGCGTGATGAATGGGACCATCACAAGCCTGCTGCTATAAGAGGACAGGGCCATCCTTGATTCCGCTGTTACTGACTCTTAAAGTCCCATCTCCTGTGATCTGCTAGAACAGGAAAAATTGAATAATGCAGAAAGCATGCAGCCCCACCTGTATCACTGACATTATGGCTAGCTTGCTCTTGTGGGAATCTCCCCTGTGACCTGTTTAGTCTAGTTGAAGGCATGTGAGCTAGACCCACACTGGAGAGATTCATTTCAAGGTTTTAGATCCTCTTTGTTCTTCCCTTATATCTTTATGAACACTTGCTTATTTTTTCCAAAGGTTCATTGAGTCCTTCTGGAAGGAAACAAGCTGCCTCTTGTGTGTAGTGAACTGCAGGCATCATGATCTGAGATCTTGTCTGAGCCTGACTAGGGACGTCTTTTGCATTTATGGGAATGTAACCAACATACCATGGCTCAAGTAGATGGCTTCTATCTCTTAAAGCTGTAGCCAGAAAGACTTGATGCTATATGGGACTGAAACTATTTTGAACTTATTTCCCTTGATCTGTCTTAACTCTGAAGCTTGTTTATCAGGAACAGTAACCTGTGTTAATAGAAGTGGATTGATTCTGACTGAGTGAGCTGTCTTCAGGTTTTACTCAGTTCAGAGGAGTTTCTCATTGCCTTGTAGCTAATGAGATCAGACCAGAGACCTGATCAGTTTTAAACCTGTACTTTTAGCCAATGGAGCATGCAGAGTTTCCTCTTGATTCCCTGCCACTAAGCCAGGTCTTTGTCAGTTAAAAGGAAATACAAAATTTAAAGGGCTTTTAAAATTCCTCCAGGTTTGCTGCCCTTGTCCATCTCTGGCCCTGCTGAAGTTTGTGCTGTGTAGGACTACATCTGATGAATGCCTAGTGCTAAGTAGGAGAAGGCAGGCTTGTAGCACAGCTCAGGGATAAGTAGAATCCCTTGTCAGGGTAAAACAGGTGTAAAAACTGAAATGGAGATGGGGCTAGCAGTTGATACTGTGTGACTAGGCTTGGAAGGATTAGATTTTTATTGGTAAATGTCCATAAACATTGATTTCACTGTATACACACAAAACTGACGCATAAATATTTCCATCAATAATTGAAATTTAGAGGTAGGCAAAGTAAGAAACATGCTGCTTGAGAACTTATTAGTTTGATTTAAGGCTATATACTTCGTATATTTTGACATAGGATGTTGACAGTTTGTGTGCTAATGGTTATAATGCTTTAACTTTTTTTTAAAATCTCAGCATCTACTGTCATTAAATTGTTTCCTCCCTCAATTTCCCACAACTGTGAAAGTTTAAACTGAAAAAACGCTTAAAACCCATAATTGTGGGCAGCTTTGAAAATTTAAATGGATAAAAATTGAAAAAGATGCTTAAAAATAAGTGTTGATCTTGTCCATCAAAATTATAAAGGAATTTACCTTGACATAGCTACGTCTCTCAGGGTGTGAAAAATCCACACACCTCGAGAGATGTAGCTATGCTGACCCAACCCTTGGTGCAGACAGAGTTCTTCCATTGACTTAGCTACCACTTCTTGGGGAGGTGGATTACCTATGCTGATGAGAGGAACCTAGTGTTTACACTGAAGCGCTACAGCAGTGCAGATGCAGCTGTGCCACTGTAATGAATAAAGTGTAGACATACCCTGAATGAAGCTATAGTGAAATCCCAGACTATGGTCTGATCGTATTAGCAGAGGGGCTCTCAAACTTGGGATCCAGACTCCACAGGGGGTCACAAGGTTATTACAGGGGGGGTTTTGAACTGTCAGTCTCCATCCCAGACCCCGCTTTGCCTCCAGCATTTATAGAGATGTTAAATATGTGTTTTTAATTTATACAGAGGGGGGTCACACTCGGAGGCTTGCTGTATAAAAGGGGTCACCAGTACAAAAGTTTGAGAACCACTGTATTAGTCCATTTTGGAAGCTGTGAAATTGAATTAATTGGCTGCATTCTTCTCCTCCCCACCACCCTTTTTCTGTACTGCAGTCAATTATTCAGAGCTTGTCTACACTATGGAGACTATACCAGCATAGCTACAACAGCAGAGCTATGACAGCATGACCCTATCGTGGAGGCACAGCCTATGCTGATAGAAGGGTTTTTCTGCTGGTGTAGAAACACCACCTCCCTGAACGATGAAAGCATTAATATGTCAATGTAGCTGTCTCTACAGGGGTAGGGGGTGGGCATTTAGGTCAGTTTAGCTTTGTTGGTTGGGGGGGTGTTTTTCGCATCCCTGACTGACATAGCTGTGCTGACATAACTTTTAAGCCCTGGTCTGCACTTCAGATTTAGATTGACCTAACTGCATTGATCAGAGGTGTGAAAAATTCATCGCCCTGAATGCTGTAGTTAAGCCAAACTAACTCCTGGTGTAGGTGCAGTTTGTCTTCTGTCAATGTAGGAAGCATCTGCACTAAGGCACTGGAGCTGTGCCGCTATCGTACCCATACTGGAGACGTGCTCCAAGTGTAGGCCAAGCCTAAGACAGCTGTGTTTTTCCAAGGGCTGTTACAATGGAGGCAACTCTTGAATAGCAAGCTGGGGTGAGCTCCATGGGAACTGCATTGTATCTGGGATGGCAAATTCTTTATAAATCTTGTCTTTACTGCTCAGGGCGTAATATGTCATAGCACAGAAACTAGAGTCAGTACCACATAACGTTTTCTACTTGTTGGGAGAAAGAGTTCTCCTGACTATAACTGACCTTGTACTCACTGCAGACAAAAACAAATACCCTTTGGGATTGCTGCTTTGGCTCTGTCTGCTACAGGAACTGGCACCTTTTTGAGAGCAAGACTTGGATGGTATCACTTCTGTTTTGCTTGTCTTCCCCTCAGAAAACATGCTGCTGCTTCTTGCTAGAACTGAAAAGCTGGCAAAGTAGCAAAATTCTGTTTCAACAATTGAGGACTTTTAACCCTTAGTTGACTGCCAGCAAATGAGCATATAGGTGCAGCCTCCAGAGGGCTGGTGTTGCTACTTGCTAACTTGGGTGTCCAGCGAATGAATTGGCAGCTGTATTCTTCACATCTTATCTCCAACACCCCTTTCCATGCATAGGTCAGTGTTTGACTGCAGTTTTCCAGGGCAGATGACCCAGGGTTGAGGGGGTAGGACAAGGGGATTTTAGGTGGTGCTTGGAGGAGCTGTTACATTGAGAGCGTTCCCACAGTAGCAGTGGTCTCTGATGCATAAGGCCCAATCTATACCTGGAATGCTCTGTGTTTTGTAGAGTTCTACTGACATTTCAGTTTATGATTAGAGAAACTGGAAGTAGGTTTTTATTTTCTTTTAATATTCCAGAGTTGTTTGGGTAACCATCTGTCTTGTAACGTGTGTGTGTGTGTGTTAGAGAGAAACTTAAAGGCTTCGTTTCCCTAGAGAGTGGACTGTTGAGGTGGTAGGGTGAAGAACCATATGATCTCTAATATAATTGCCTCAGAACCTGTTCTAAACCTTGCTTGGTGTTTACATTATTCTTGTATCTGTCTAGGACCTTTAAAGCCAGGATTTTTCTCTTATGTATATGGTGGTGGGGAGGGGAGGTTAAAGGAGTATGTTTCCCTCCTGAAAATGAATCTGTGGTCAAAGATCTGGGGAAGTATCTACATTGCCAGGGTTGCAGTAATTTTCCCATCATACCAGCATCTAGGTCTTGGCACATTGTATGATAAAGGCCACCAGAATGCATCGAATCATAGAAATGTTGGGCTGGATGGGACCTCAAGAAGTCATCAAATCCAGCCTCCTGATGTGAGGCAAGACTAAGTGATGGAGATCCCTAAATCATAAACTACTTTGCTCAGACTTTATTCCATTGTGTGTGGTGGTGTGTTTTTTTTTTTTTTAAGGCTTTTCTTCTCCTCCCTCTCAAACACAAGCAACCCCTTTTATTTTTAAGGTATTTCTGCACTTTCTAAAACTGGAATTTAAGTTGAATAAAGTTTCCTGCCTTCTGGGGGGAATATGCTGTGCAGTCTGGTTTTCCCCCCAACTCCAAAGCAGCTGCAAAATGTAATATTAGAGACACTTTGGGCAGGAAGACAGGAGCTTTTGGTTCTTGTGCCTCCAGACCTCTAACTTGGAAAGTATCTTCCTAAACAGTGGAGGAAAGCCCCCTCCTCACTAAGAGGATAGCGTACCAGTATCCTGCCTGGTTTTGGGGGTGGAGGAAGCAGGACAAACACCTATAAAATGGGTGTATAATTATTGTGGGCGAGAGCCAGGTATATACTGCGTGGCCTCACTATATAAAGTTAAGGCTGTGGAGAGCCAGGGATAGCAACTGTGCTTTGTGCTTTGCTTGGACCGATTCTTTTGATTTGGATACTAAAATCATACTGTTAATTTTTCTTGACTGATTTTAATGTTTTCTATTGTAATCTTGTGACTATTTTAATACACTTTTTTCCATTATTTGTCTCTTGTGGTCTGTTGCACAAGTTGTATCTGGTTGTGGATGGGATGGGGAGGGAGACTTAAATACATAAGCCTCACTTGCGTCTTAGAGACAACACAGAGATGACATTTTCCACTCATCTGACACAAGCCATCGATATCAGAACATTGCATGGCTGGAGAACCTTTCACCAGGGGATCTTGGCATGTTTTGCCAATATTAAGCTGCACAATTCCCCTGTGAGACAGGTAAGTGATACTTCCCTTATCAACCTAGAAGAGCTGCAGGAAAGGGTAAAAAGGCTTGCCCAAGGCCGCTTAGCAAGTCAGTAACAGAGCTGAGAATAAGAACCTAAGAGACGGGTCTTCCAGTTCCCAGTGCCACTAGCTCACCGCACTATGAAGCTGCCTTTGCAGAATGCTGTTCTTACCAGTCTTGAAAAGTACCTAGACCAATCCTATTAGACACTGGCCTCCTGTTGGAAGAGAAAATGTTCTCCCTAACCTGCCACTGAACAAACAGTCATTGTTGCACTTGGCAAAACAGATCAACTGATCTGCTTAAAGTTCTGACCAGAGAGATTTGTGAAGGATATGGCAACTTCCTGCCATATCCTTGAGACCTTATTGAATTAAATGAATGGCTTATGCCGGGGTGGTAACAAAGTGTTATGTGCTTTTTCCTAGGGAATATCTAGGGGGAGGTGAATACTAATTCCCTTCCTCTGGTTAACGCAGAATCTTTTGAAACTATACCCTGAGGAGCGAACCATTGTCTACTGATCACCTGTTACATGAGGCCATAAACGAAAGCCCAAGCTATATAAAGAAAAGATGGGGGACAGGGGTGGCATAGGGATAGCTCAGTGGTTTGAGCATTGGCCTGCTAAACCCAGGGTTGTGAGTTCAGTCCTTGAGGGGGCCAATTAGGGATCTGGGGCAAAAATTGGTCCTGCTAGTGAAGGCAGGGGGCTGGACTCAATGACCTTTCAAGGTCCCTTCCAGTTCTAGGAGATTGGTATATCTCCAATCATTATCATAACTATTCCTGGTGGTTCTGGTTCTGAATCTGAGATGGTTCTGAACTTGTAACCATGGGGGAAACTCAGTTATGGGTTTTGAAGGACTGACACCACCTAGAGCTTGAGGTTGGGAGTTGGAGTGATCTCCGGCAAACTTTTTAGCATGTGTAGTTTCTTTTAGGCAGTCTGGCTTGCTGAGGATATCCATGTAGACAGGGAACTGCAGACTGGAAAAATCTGGTCAGGAGAGTGGAGAGATGCAGCTCTCTACCTGTGAGGTGACAGCTGAGGAGCTGGGAGCCCTTAAGGGACCCCAAAGACGGAGAACAGGTCCCCTGAACTATGACAGTATTAATAAAAGCACCATCTGCCCTTAGGATCTATGAAAACTAGGCATGTGCCTGCTTTCCATTTGGGACTCTGCCCCTCGTGGATGTGGTGTTAATCCACCTGGGACAGTACACAAAACTGGACTCACTAAATAACTTACAATATTAGCTCTGCTTTTGATCTAGCAAGGCTGTATCCCTTCAGCAGGGAGAGCAAATCACTCAAGTATTTCTTAGGCCTCTGTCTTTGTGGCAAGAAATATATGGACGCTGAAAAAAAGCAAGAAATCCTTAAGCTATGAATCTATGAAGCAATTTAATTTCACCTATCAGGATAGCATCTTCTGGGCAGATCAGAGCAGTTTGAGGCAATGACAGCCTTTTGTGACTACTAATGATGGCTTAGGCTGGAAGCTGAGTTTGTACCTACATTCCATCTAATTCACTGTGGATGGGCACAACTAGGACCTAGAATTTAAGTGTCTGCTTAAAGTTCAGTGGCCCTCATTAAGAGTAGGGGGTTGCCCACTTTCCTTAGCCATTGCGAGCAGGCTGTGTATCCCCCCACCCTACCTATGCTGGCTGTATTTCAGGTATGGGGATTCCTATGTATGTATAGTTTGTAAAGTACTTGGGATGAAAGGCACTATGTATATTGAGGAAAGGATGTGATTAAAGCAGGAGACTGAGTCAGGAGATCAGGGTTCTGTTTTGGCTGTCATCAAATCACTTGCTCAAGGCCACTTAGCCTATGTTCCTCGGTTCATCTACTCAAAGCATGTAGCCACTAACCCATGGCAGATGCCTTCACCATGCCACTATATGGGAGGAAAGGGATATTGTACAAACCCTTCTGGGTTTCCCAGTGCATCATGCCTTTTCTGACTACATTTCTTGTGGCTGAGATTATCTTGTGTTGGGCACTTTGTCTGTATTATCCCAGTTTGATAATTGTTTGTCATTTTTTTGTAAACCTCTCTTAAAAAGCATCTGTCTTCTATCCCATCTTCAGGGAATGGCTGGCATCTCAGATACCAGAAACTGTTGCAAATGCTGACTTCTTAAGGATGATCACTGTACCTCAGACATGTTGCTAAGAGCTTACTTAAAAGCTTTGAGATCTTGAAATGGAAGATGTTATAGAAGGGCAAAGTATTGAATTATCACTTTCTAGTGATGTGCTGCTAATATTCTAAGAGGGAAGCACTACATTTGGCAAATGGCTTAGTTTGCTGGAATCATTCCCAATGATGGTCACACTTCAGCATGTGCGGCTTGGTACAATGTAACTGGAAACAGCAGACACTGGAGCAAATCTAGTTCATTTTGAAAGTAAAAAGTGGCTCTCCAGAGATATATTTCAATTCAGTGAAATGTCTGTGGGAAGGATGGTTCAGCAATAATCAGAGGTGGAGAGTGATCAGAGCCTTGTCTTGATGGGCAAAAAGGAAGTGTTTCAGTTGTTAGCTTAACTCCTGAAGTCCTTTAAAACATTATGTTGGAAGTGTAATTTCCAGCTTGGGTGGACATACCCATGCAAGCTCCGATTGAGCTAGTGCACTAGACATAGAAGTGTAGCTGAAGTGGTCTGAGCAGTGGGCCAGGCTAGCTGCCCCAAATATAATCCTGTCAGAGACCTTAGGTACCTACTAGAGGTGGCTAGTTCATCCTTCCACCATTTTAGTGCACTAGCTGAATTGGTCAGTTTGGGTACATCTAAAGACTCAAATAGTAAAGGCAAATACTTCTTCCACCTTCTTCCCTAAAATTGGCTGAAAACTATAAGAATCTTTTGAATATTTGGGAATACTTTGTACTGAAATTTTTCCTAATATGTGATCTAAATCTTCGTTACTGCAGATTAAGCCTGTTAGAACTTCTCCTGGAGAATAATTGATGACCATCCTCTTTGTAATAATGCAAAGGGGATGGGAAGCACCTACTGCAGCATTTCACTGATCTATTTAAAGCTAAAAATGCAGTATGATGACCATCCTTTTTGTAACAACACTTAACACATTTGAAGGTTATCAGGTCCCCCCTCAGCCCTTCTTCCCCTCAAGACTGATTTTTAACCTTTCTTCATAGTCAGGTTTTCTAAATCTTTTATTATTTTGGTGCTTTTCTCTGGACTCTCTCCACTTTGTCCACATCTTTCCTAAAGTACTGCATCCAGAATTGGACACGGTGCTCCATCAGTGCCAAGTAGAGCAGACAACTACCTTCTGTGTCTTGCATAAAACACTACTGTTAATACACCTCAGAATATTTTTTTGTAGCTCCATCACATGGTTATAATGGATTAGAAATTGAATACAAAACAAATATCCTTTTCAGCAGTACTACACCCCTAGTGTATGATGGATAATAATTTTTGTAGTTGTGCATTTGATTTTTACTTTTTAAGTGAAGTGCTTTGCACTTGTCTTTATTGAATTTCATCTTGTTGAATTCAGATCAGTTCTCCAATTTGTCAAGGTCATTTTGAATTCTAATCCCATCCTCCAAAATGCTTGAAACCTCTCAGCTTGGTGTCATCTGCAAGTTTTATAAGCATACTCTCCACTCCATTATCCAAGTCATTAATGGAAAATATTGAATAGTACCAGACCCAGGGCTGACATCTGTAGTATCCGACTAGATATGCTCTCCAGGTTAATAGCTAACTACTCTTCGACTATAGTCTTTCAACCAGTTGTGCACCCACCTTACAGTAATTTCATCTAGATAGTGTTTCCCTAGTTTGCTTTTGAGAATGTCATGTGGGACTGTCAAATGGTTTATTAAAATCAAGATATATTATTTTTACAGCTTCTCCCATCCAGTAGATCACTAACCCTGTAAAAGAAAATTAGGTTCCTTTGGCATGATTTGTTCTTGACAAATTCACACTGGCTATTTCTTACAGTCTATTGTTCTCTATGTCAGGAGTGGCCAAACTTACTGGCTCTCCAAGCCACATATGACAATCATCAGAAGTTGAGAGCTGGGGCACATCTGCCGGGAGCTGGGATTGGGGCTTCAGCCTGCTCCTGCTGAAGCCCTGAACCCTGGCAGGTGCGCCCTGCAGGGTTGAAACCCTGAGACCTCCCTCCCCTCTGGGCAGAAGCCCCTACCCCACCACCCCACTGCAAGGCAGAGGTCCTGAGCTTCCCCCCCCCAGTCTGGTAGGTGTGGTATGGGGGGGCTCCACGAGCTGTACTTGAATGGTAAAAGAACTGCATGTGGCTCGCGAGCCACAGTTTGGCCACCCCTGTTCTAGGTGCTTACAAATTGATTGATTGTTTAATAATTTGTTCCAGCATCTTTCTAGGTATCAAAGTTAGGCTGATTTGTCTATAATTTGCTGGCTGCTCTTTGTTTCCACTTTTTAAAGTTTGCATTTCTCCAATCCTCTGGGCCCTGGCCTATCTTCTAGGAGTTCTTGGGGGTTAAAAAATTGCTAACTGTTCCAAGATTGCTTCAGCTAATTCCTTAAGTACCTAGGATGAATTAATCAAGCCCTGCTGGCTTAAAGAATATTTAGATAAGTTAGATGTATTCAGCCTGTTCTTTCCCTATCTTGGCTTGCGTTCCTTTCACCTTGTTGTTAATATTGTGTTGAGTATCTGGTCACCATTAACCTTTTTAGTCAAGACTGAAGCAAAATAGTGTACAACCAGTGCTGTAGCCAGGGAGATACAGTGCTGGATGTGCCTTGCAAGTGTGGACGGTGAATGAGTTGCAACGCTGTAAAGCCGCCACCACCAGCACTGCAACTCTCCAGTGTAGCCAAGCCCTCAGCCTTTTTGACTTCATCAGTTATTAGCTGTCCTTCCCCGCTAAGTAGGAGACCTTCACTTTCTGTTGTCTTTCTCTTGTTTCTAATGCATCTCCTCTCACTGCCTTTTGTGTCCCTTGTGAAGTGTAACTCATCTTGTGCCTTTGTCTTACTGATTTTGTTCCTGTGTGTTTGTACTTCTCTCTAGCAATTTGTTCATGTTTCCATTTTTTGTAGGATTCTCTTTTGATTTTCAAGTGCATGTTAAGGTGGGTTAACAAGCTCCTCATCTGTGGCCTGGGATCAATGTGTTTGAACCCTTTTTAGAAACTTTTCTAGCCCAGCTACAGTAGGAATGCTGCTGTATTTGGAACTGTACCTTGGACAATGCTTCAACACACAGTCTGCTGCCCGGTAGTTATATATGGATATAATTTGTCAACTACTGTAGCTAAAGCTTTAATAATCATCTGAAAATCTGCTTAGATCTGTAGTGTCCAACCTTTGGCCCATGACTTGAGAAACTTAATACTTGATTCCAAATGAACACTATTCCCTGAGCTGTGTCTTTTTGTCTGTTTTTTTTAAACAAGTATTTGAAGCAGGTGTAAACCACAACCTCCCCCACTTCCTCTGCAGTTCCAGAAAGTCGAACAGCTGCTGTCGCTTCCCTTTTGCATGGCTCCAGCATGGCAATTGCTATTGTACAAGTTCTGCAGTGTAGGAGAGGGAGGAGAGAGTAATAGATGTGGATGCTCCATTGCCTGCTTCTCTGCTGGGTTATAGGAGCCCTAGGGCAACCAGGATAGGAGCCTACCATGCTCTATTTGCCCCTGCAGAAACAGAGGACAACATTCAGTACTTTCTCCTTTTTTTTTTAAATATTTGGCCTTCAGGCTGAAACTGTTGGACAACTGGTTTTAGAGCATCTGGGGAAGCATAAAGGGTGGAGTGGGAAAGTGAGGAAGAGGCTATGGGAGGGGATGTGTGCACACCTAAAGGGAAAACAGAACTGTGAGAGAAAGATACAGAATGAGAAGAGATGGGAAGAATGAAGTTAAAGAAAATTGTACAAGAGGATGAGAAACTAGAAGGGAATGAAATGCAGGAGCCATGGTAACTTTTTTTGTTAATGAAAGTGTGCAGAAAGAACCCTCTGACTGTCTGGGTTTATATTCTGTTGGGGTTCAAAATAAGGAGGTGGAATGAAAAATCTTCATAGTTTGTACTGTCACCCTTTCTGTGTTGCTTCCCATGTATGTGTGACGCTGTGGTAAACGTTTGTCTCAAATCTGGACTTAGAGTTCAACATCTGAGTGTTTATCTGAACCTCCCCCCAAGCTTATACCCAGCTTGGATTTTATCTCGCTGCCACCAACTAGGACTATTTAGGGTTCCTAGTTACCCCGAGTCACCCCAACCTTTCACTGGGGGACCCCCAAGACCCAGAAACCCTGGGTCTCCCTATCTCAACGGGAAAACAAGCTCTTCCCCCTTGTCTCCTCGTTATCTGCTCCCCCGCTTCCCCCTCCCTTTTCCCTGGGTGAGCCTGGGCGATGCAGTACTTAACTCCTTGAAGGCAAAACAAAGAGGGAAATCACCCTCCCCTGAGGCGATGCATTCAAATCTAGTAAAGCTAATATAAAGAGATTTTCACCCCCCCTTCCTGTAGCCTTACTGGAGAAAACCCCAAAACCTCAGCCAGGTTTTAAAAAAAGGAACTTTATATAAAAAGAAAGAAAATACAAACAATAATACTGCATTAAGAGATCAATACAGGCTCTTGCTTATAAGAAAATATGAATAAACAGTCTGATTTAAAAGATAGCCCCCTTTAAACCAGTCCAGCAAATCAACACACCTGTAAATACAACACAAAGCATATAACAGCCTATTTGCTTGTGGCCTTTGTACTCACACTTTGTAGGAAAATATTAGAAAGAAATAGGAGTTATCAGAAAAAGATGTTCCTCCATAGCTGGGAAAAACAAAAGACCTAGAGTACACAATTCCCGCCCTGACTTTTAAAAAATCCAGTTCTCTGATTGGTCCTCTGGTCAGGTGTTGGTTCCCTTTGTTCACCCTTTACAGGCAAAAGAAAATTAACCCTTACCTTACCTATCTACTTATGACACGCCCCCAAATCACAGACAGTGTAAATTTCACTGGAGGTGATTTCTACCTAGAACTTTAAACTAAACAGAGTAATACAACACATGTACCGTTTACATATACTAGTAAGCATGTAAACTACAAGACTTCTACATCTTAAGGAAAAGTTTTAACCAGTGTATTCTGGGAAACTCTCGCGGGAGAGTGCATCAGCTACTTTGTTAGAAGCTCCTGAAATGTGTTGAATTTGAAAATCAAAATCTTGGAGAGCTAGACTCCAACGAAGAAGTTTCTTGTTGTTCCCTTTGGCTGTATGAAGCCACTTTAGCGCAGCATGGTCAGTTTGTAGCTGGAACCGCCGTCCCCAAACGTATGGGCGTAGCTTTTCCAGGGCGTACACAATGGCATAGCATTCCTTTTCACTGACTGACCAGTGGCTTTCCCTCTCAGATAGTTTCTTGCTGAGAAACACGACAGGATGGAAGTTGTGATCCGGTCCTTCTGCATAAGAACTGCTCCTATACCACGCTCAGATGCATCGGTGGTTACTAGGAATGGTTTGTCAAAGTCTGGGCCCTTAGCACAGGGTCAGACGTGAGTGTCGCCTTAAGTTGGGTAAAGCTTCCTGACACTCATCAGTCCATTTAACTGTAGTTGGCTGGGCTTCTTGGTCAGGTCGGTCAGTGGTGCAGCGATTTGGCTGTAGTGTGGTACAAATCGCCTGTAGTACCCGGCCAAGCCTAAGAAGGATTGGACCTGTTTCTTTGACTTTGGGACGGCCACTTTTGGATAGCCTCCACCTTGGCCTGTAGGGGTTTATGGTTCCTCGACCCACCTGGTGTCCCAGGTAAGTCACTCTGGTTTTGGCCTATTTGACACTTTTTGGCCTTAACAGTTAGTCCTGCCTGCCTGATACGGTCAAAGACCTTTTCCAGGTGTTCTAGGTGTTTGGGCCAGGAGTCTGAAAAAAATGGCCACATCATCGAGGTAGGCAACTGCATATTCTCCCAGTCCTACTAGTAGACCATCTACCAGCCTCTGGAAGGTGGCGGGTGCATTTCGCAGCCCGAAAGGAAGTACATTAAATTCATACACCCCTGCATGGGTGACGAATGCTGACCTTCCTTGGCAGGTTCATCTAGTGGTACTTGCCAGTACCCCTTGGTTAAGTCTATTGTAGAGATGAACTGGGCACATCCCAACTTTTCCAATAGCTCATCAGTGCGTGGCATTGGATAGTTGTCTGGATGAGTCACCGCATTTAGCTTACGGTAGTCCACGCAAAAGCGTATTTCCCCATCTGGTTTGGGTACCAGAACTACTGGAGATGCCCATGCAGTGTTAGATGAGCGGATTATACCCATCTGTAGCATGTTCTGGATCTCTCCGCGCTCTATATAGCAGCTTGTGCGTGAGGGACACCCGGTAGGGTGGTGTGTTCTATTGGGTGAGCATTACCTGTGTCAATGGAGTGGTATGCCCGTTCAGTCAGTCCTGGAGTGGCTGAGAACAATGGTGCGAAGTTGGTGCACAGCTCCTGGATTTGTTGCCGCTGCAGACGTTCCAGGGTGGTTGAGAGGTTCACCTCTTCCACGCCGCCGTCCTTTTTGCCGTCATAGTAGACGCCATCAGGCCACTCAGCGTCCTCTGCTCCCTGGACTGTAAACTGACAAACCTGTAAGTCTCTGGAATAAAAGGGCTTGAGAGAATTAACATGGTACACTTTGGGTTTTAGTGAGGAATCGGGAAATGCTATGAGATAGTTAACAGCTCCCAGGCGCTCTTGGACCGTGAATGGCCCCTCCATGATGCTTCCATCTTATGGGCCTGTTGCGCCTTCAAGACCATAACCTGGTCTCCTCTCTTGAAGGAACGGTCTCTGGTATGTTTATCGTACCAGGCCTTTTGCTCTTCCTGAGTATCCTTTAGGTTTCTCTAGCAAGGCTAGAGAATGGCGGAGGTGTTTTGTAGGTTGCTTACAAAGTCCAGAATGTTAGTTCCTGGAGAGGGTGTAAACCCCTCCCATTGGTGCTTTACCAACTGTAATGGCCCCTAACCTCATGGCCATACACCAGTTCAAAGGGTGAAACCCTAAACTGGGATGTGGTACAGCCCTGTAAGCAAAGAGCAACTGCTGCAACACTAGGTCCCAGTCGTTGGAGTATTCATTTACGAATTTACGGATCATGGCCCCAAAGTTCCATTAAACCTTTCCACCAGGCCATTGGTTTGATGGTGGTACGGGGTGGCAACCAAGTGATTCACCCCATGATTTTCCCACAGGTCTTTCATGGTGCCTGCCAGGAAATTAGATCCTGAATCGGTAAGGATATCGGAGGGCCAACCTACCCTGGTGAAAATGTCTGTTAGGGCCTGGCACACCGCTTTAGCTCTGGTGTTACCTAGAGCCACTGCTTCTGGCCATCATCGGTAGCAAAGTCCACGAAAGTCAGTACGTACTGCTTTCCCCTGGGTGTCTCTCGGAAAAGGACCCAGAATATCCACAGCTACTCGCTGAAATGGTACCTCAATTATGGGAGTGGCTGGAGAGGGGCCTTGACCAGATCTTGAGGCTTTCCCACTCTTTGGCACACCTCACAAGACTGGACATACTGGGCAACTTCCTTGCCCATCCCCTCCCAGTAGAAGGACTTCCCCAACCTGTCTTTGGTTCTGTTCACCCCAGCATGACCACTGGGATGATCATGGGCTAAGCTTAAGAGCTTCCCCTGTATTTAGTTGGAACCACCAACCGTTTGTGCGGCTGCCCTTCTTCCTGGCGTCCACCAGAAAGAATTTCCCTGTATAAAAGTCCTTGGTCTATAACAAACCGGGATCGGTCAGAAGAGCTGAGAGGCGGTGGGTTGCTCCGTGCCGCCACCCAAGCTTTCTGAAGGCTGTCATCTGCTTCCTGCTCAGTCTGGAACTGTTCCCTTGAAGCTGGGGACACCAGTTCTTCCTCAGACTGGGACTTGGGCTTGGTCCCTCTGGAAGTGATGTAGATGA
The DNA here is from genome assembly GCF_003597395.2 of Chelonoidis abingdonii. NCBI lineage: Eukaryota > Metazoa > Chordata > Testudines > Testudinidae > Chelonoidis > Chelonoidis abingdonii. The sequence continues at coordinate 177,877,498 of NC_133769.1, read as the reverse complement.
TGGGTTTTGTAGCTGGTGTCTGTGCTGGTGCACCTGGTGGTATTTCAGGCTCTGCTGAGCCTCTTCGGTATGGTTGTCTGTTGCTTCTGCCAGTTCAGGCTCGTTGGTCCCTTCTGGCGTTGGGGTTGAAGGTGTGGTTGCACTTGCTTGTGCTGGTGCTGGTTGCTGTTCCAGTTCCGGGTCTGGGACTGGAGGTGCTGTGGCTGGTTCAGCCGTTGACATGGGATCCGGGTCCACTACCTCAGTCTGGGTCTCTGGTAACACAGACAGGTTCTCTGTGGACGGCTCAGGAATAGGAATGGGTCTGGAAGCTTGCCTGGTTTGGCTGCGTGTAACCATTCCCACTCTCTTGGACTGCTTCACTTGGTTGGCAAGTCTTCCCCCAGTAGCATGGGGATGGAATAATTGTCATAGACTGCAAAAGTCCACATTCCTGACCAGCCTTTGTACTGGACAGGCAGTTCAGCTGTAGGCAAGTCCACAGCTTGTGACATGAAGGGGTAAATGGTCACTTTGGCCCTTGGGTTGATGAGTTTTGGGATCGACGAAGGATTGGTGGATAGCTGACACTTGTGCTCCCGTGTCTCTCCACGCGGTAACCTTCTTTCCGCCCCCACTCTCAAATTTTCCCTTCGCTCCAAGGGGATTTGAGAGGTATCTGGGCCTGGGGATCTTAGGTTCTGCTGGGGTGCAATGACTTGCACCCGGGGGTTATTTGGGCAGTTGGCCTTTGGGCAGTTGGCTTTGATATGTCCCGTTTCATTACACTTATAGCATCTTCAGATAACGGGTTACTGGGTTGAAGTAAGTTACTGAATACTGGTGAGGTGGAAGGATAGGTGTCTGTGGCTTTCCTTGGTTTGTAGGTGGGTTTTTGGGTTGCCCTCGGTTGTAGGGTTTATTGTCGTGTGGCTCCTGGGTTTTCACTCCCTTTACAGTAGCTTTCTTGCTCTCTGCCACTGCCATCCATTTGGCTCCAATCTCCCCCGCCTCGGTGAGAGTTTTGGGTTGTCCATCTAGGATGTAGCGTGTAATGTCCTCAGGAACACCATCCAAGAACTGCTCCATTTGCATGAGGTGGCGCAGTTGTTCAAAGGTTTGAGCCTGGGATCCTGCTATCCAGGCGTCACAATGCTTCCCCACGTAGTAGGCGTGTTTGGGAATGACCCTCTGTTTCCACTTTTGGTTTCTGAACCGCCGACGGGCGTGATCCGGGGTTATCCCATTCTGGATCTGGCTTGGGTTTGAAACAGTTATAATCGTTCATTCGGTCCCTTGGCATTTCAGCCGCCACGTCTGCCAAGGGTCCACTGATGTGTGACCTCAGCTCTAGCATGTACTGGTTTCAGGGATGCTGTACCCAATACAGCCCTTTCGAAATTTCTAAGAAGGTCTCCGGGTCATCACCTGCCTTGTAGTTGGGAAATTTCCTGTGCGGTTGAACCAACACTGGCGCGGAGGGTTAGGATTTGCCTGTGGGGCTGATGCTTAGCCTGTTCTACTCTTCCAGTTCATGCTTTCTCTGTTTTTCCCTCTCTCTCCTTTGTTTTTGTTGTTTTTCCATTCTTGGCGGTGGTTCTCCCTCTCGAGTTCTATCTGTCTTCTGTGGGCTGCCTCCTCTTCTTGTTGTTTTCTTTCGTGATCTGCCTTTTTTGGCTTCTTGTTCTCTTTGGTGTGCTGCCAGTTTGAATTGTTCTCCTTTTCTTTTAGTTCCATCTCCTTTTGTTTAATTTTTTCCATGTTTTTTTCCATTCTCGTGTTGTGTTCTCTGCTTCTTTCGTTTGCTCTTTCCTTGGAACTCATGGTTTCCTGTTTCTTGTGTTGTGGTGCCCTCTGGTGGTTGTTGCCTGAATTGCCGGCTTTCTGCCTCTTGAGATTTGCCTAGCAACTGATTTGACTTGCTCTGGCTCTGTTTGATAGGCAATTGAACCAAAACACAAAGCTACCGTATTCACCTGTGTGCGTTTGCTGGCTGGGTACTTAAGTCCCAATTGTTTAACAAAAGATCTGTAATGGTTCTCTTTAATGACTCTGCCAAAATGCAAGCTGCTAAAAGCAGGCAGAAAAAAAAAGTTTTTCTCTCTAGCACTTTAAAACCAACCCCTTTTCCCTGCTAATCCCTAGCAGAAAAAAAGAAAAAGTAATCTCTACTGGCTTCTGGATTCTTATATCGCCACCATGCTCCCATGTGGTAAACGTTTGTCTCAAATCTGGACTTAGAGTTCAACATCTGAGTGTTTATCTGAACCTCCCCCAAGCTTATAGCCAGCTTGGATTTTATCTCGCTGCCACCAGATAACTAGGACTATTTTAGGGTTCCTAGTTACCCCGAGTCACCCCAACCTTTCCCTGGGGGACCCCAAGACCAGAACCCCTGGGTCTTCCTATCTCAAGCGGGAAAAAAAAAGCTCTTCCCCCTTTGTCTCCTCGTTATCTGCTCCCCCGCTTCCCCTCCCTTTTCCCTGGTGAGCTGGGCGATGCAGTACTTAACTCTTGAAGGCAAAACAAGAGGGAAATCACCCTCCTGAGGCGATTGCATTCAAATCTAGTAAAGCTAATATAAGAGAGATTTTCCAACCACCCCCCTTCCTGTAGCCTTACTGGAGAAACCCCAAAAACCTCAGCCAGGTTTTAAAAAGAACTTTATATAAAAAGAAAGAAAATACAAAACAATAATACTGCATAAAGGATCAATTACAGGCCCTTGCTTATTAGAAAATATGAATAAACAGTCTGATTTAAAAGATAGCCCCTTTAAACCAGTCCAGCAAATCAACACACCTGTAAATACAACACAAAGCATATAACAGCCTATTTGCCTTGCGGGCCTTTGTACTCACACTTTGTAGGAAAATATTAGAAAGAAATAGAGTTATCAGAAAAGATTTTCCTCCATAGCTGGGAAAAACAAAAGTACTATGAGTACACAATTCCCGTTTCCCGCCCCTGACTTTTAAAAAATCCAGTTCTCGGATTGGTCCTTTGGTCAGGTGTTTGGTTCCCTTTATTCACCCTTTACAGGCAAAAGAAAATTAACCCTTACCTTACCTATCTACTTATGACAGACGGTCCCCAGGTAGCAGTCTGAAACAATTTTTAAACCAGGTTTCTGAAATGTTTTGAACATATCAGAAATGCAGGGCTGCCAGGGACCCCCACAAAGTCATCAAGTTTCACCCCCCTGTGCTCAGGCTGTAAACGTAGCCCATCCCTGACAGGTATTTAAGAACAGGTTGGACAATGAGGGGGATTCCACGACCTCCCTTTTGAAGCCTATTCCAGAGTTCAAAATAACCTTTATAGTTAGTTTTCTACTATCTAACCAAATCTCCCCTTGTTCCCTGTTCAGTCAGTTACTACTTGTCCTGCTTTCGGTGGACATGGAGAACAATTGACCAGTCTTCCTTATAACAGCCTTTAATGCATTTGAAGACTTAGTAGGTGCTTACCACCTTCTTTTCACAAGAGTAAGGATGCCTGTTTTAGCCTTTCCCCTCTCCACTGTCACTGTATAAACCACCTTAAGCTATGTTCTAACGCAGTGTTTGGCTAATGCATGCAATCGCAGGGTGGGGATGGTCCTTGAAGGGGCAGGCTCTGGTGTACTTCAAGGTATAGCATGCTGTAGAAGTCATGCTAAAACTGGATTCAGTTCTCCTTTCTACCTATCCCTGCCCCACCTGTAGTGGAGCACAGGGTATGGCTACACTTGGAATTTCAAAGCGCTGCCGCGGCAGCGCTTTGAAGTGTGAGTGTGGTCGGAGCGGCAGCGCTGGGAGAGAGCGCTCCCAGCACTGCATGTAAACCACATCCTTTACGGGTGTAGCATGCAGCCGCTCTGATTACAGCACTATATCTTGCAGCGCTCAGGGGTGTTTTTTCACACCCCGAGCACGAAAGTTGCAGCGCTGTAAAGTGTGAGTGTAGCCATACCCACAGAAAGGACTGGAATGGATGGTGAAGCTGCTTTTAGTCAGCAGCTGAACTGCAGTGAAATGTGTGAAGGAGGTGGGGCTGCAGTATTCATGAATACTACATATGCTATGATTGGCATGTTTTGTCTGACACTGGTGTTAAATCAAAATTTGTCAGGAAAAACAACCAGGAACCATAGCAATGAGCTGCTACTACCTTTAGCTAGAACGCTTCAAGGTCATGAGGCAAAAGGCTAGGCCATTAACTGGGAAGAATGTAATTGCCCTAGCTCCAGTAAAGTTAAGATTTATTTGGCCAGGGGAGCTCAAATTGACAGGATTCAACTATTAATTGCAGTGTTGGTCCAATGAAAAAAATCACTTCATCTTCCTTCTCGCTCAGCTGAGAAATAATTGAGAGAGTTTAATAGAGCTTGTTCCCTTGAACGGCTGGACGCAGGCTTTGCAGAGGGAGGCTAAAGAAGTTACCTTCCCTGCCTAACAGGGATGGGTGGAGGGGGCAAGATCTAAGTAGGCCACCGCTGTGTTTTTTTTTTTTTTTAAATCCTTGGCCTTCCTATTAAAAATAAATATCTTGTTTTGAAAAAGCTGTATAGTCACTGAATGTTACTGGTCAGAGGTACTGAATCTAAGTCAGGCTTGCTGAGGTAATTATAGTGGATGCAGAGTGGGCCTGCCACTGGTCTACATCTGACTAGGAGAATCATGATTCTGTGCTGAGAGATGAGCCCGTCTGACTCATCAGCTGTAGGGATGCACTGACAGGGGACTGTGGTGCAACTAGTTTGGCAACAGCACCTAACACAGGAAGTAGGTGAGGTGTCCTGCTAGCCTCTGCTCATTGGATGGAGGTTGATTTCTTCAGGTGGTGGATTATGTTGCCCTTTATTTAGCTCCCTACAAAAACTCTGCCCTGTACAACAGTAGCATCCCCATACAGTTCTGACTACAGAATGTTATCAATGCTGATACATGCAGGAGTATCCTAAATGGATCTTCAAATACTATAGTAGCAGTTGCAGGAGTTTAGAAAAAGCCTTCCTGGTGAGGCAAGCACTTTTTGATTCTGGAACCAATAGGGGAGAACTAACCAGGGGAATATTTGTAAGATTTTCTTTTAAAGGCAAAACTGACCTTTAGAGAAATTATTAAATTCAGGCTCTTGACTGCCACAGTGACTATCCCTTTCTGGAAGAGTAACCAGGAAGGGGATGCATATCATTGGTAACAAATACTAATAGTATGGCAAAAAGATGCTGTTCCTGCCCATACTAATACATGGTCACATGTTTCCTAGACTTTGAGAGCAGAGAGCTTTGCCTATGCAACATGGACTACTCCTCACTGCCCCGCCCCTTCAAAAACAAAAATCTCATTTAGAGGTTGGGAGGGCCTGCTCTCTGCCCTTTGACCTTGCTATTGAATAGCTTCCATTTGTTTGCTCTTCAGGGGAGGGTAGAAGCTGCCTTTTCTAAACTACATACCACCATTTACTGTAACAGTCCACCACACTGGGACCAACTCCACTTAAGGTAGGTCTACACAGCAACAAAAAAAAAACAAAACAAAACACCCAGGTGGCCCATACCAGCTGGCTCAGGCTCCAAGGCTATTCCATTGCTGTGCAGACTTCTGAGCTCAGGCTGGATCCTGGGCTCTAGGGCCCTGTGGCATAGAAAGCCCAGGCTCAGCCATCTACACAGCAATGAAGCAGTGCTATAGCCCAAGCCAGCTGGCATAGGCCAGCTGTAGGTTTTTCTATGGTATGTCTGTATAGCTGCAGTGGCTTTTAAACAACATAGCAGTTGAGAACCAATGGGGGGGGGCAGGGGGGAGGGGGAGAGAAAGCAAGCTGTTAGTAGTTGTCCTCTAATGCCTCTCAAAGCACTCTGCAGCAGGCCAGCTCTCTACTCTGGAATTCCACATCCTCAATGCTGGTATTTTGCTGCACTCAAAAAATGAAAATTGCTTCTGAAGGATGAGAAGTCCTTTATTCAGTGTTTATCTGTTTTATGAAAATGTATTTGATTAAATTAAAGTTGGACAGTGCTGCATCGATGGCCTATAGAGGTTTGCCTAAAGCAGGGGGAGATTAATTTAGACCCATAAGCCTACCATATTGTGTATTCAAGACATCTATGAAACCAACTGTTTCCCCATCTCCATGATATAAAATTCCCCTCTGATTGCAGTGATTGTTTTAACAGCAGCGATTACCATGTTGTGGAAGCTTTTCAAGAAGTTGTTTAAGTGGCTGGTGGGGGCCAGCAGGCTTAAGACTTTAGGAGAGAGATACTGCCAGACCACCGAACCTAAGCAGCATCAGTACTTTTCTGAAGACTACAGTAGAATAGCTGATTGGTTCTCTCCATTGCAGTATTTGTTTAGATGATTTAAGGCTAGTCCTGAACTACCACAAAACTGATGGCTGTTAGTTACAGCGTTTTAACAATTTCCAGTTTGAGTAATTGCATTAGGCCTATTGCCCTAAACTGGAGTGTTGCTAAGTTTTCACCATATTCTGTCCCTAGAGTAAGTTATTACCTGAATGTATATCCCTTTACTTTGGAAATTCACTGAGAAGGAGCCCCCACGGAGAGTCATTGTTTTGGAATGTTGAGTGAGAACACACATTTATGGAAGTAGACACATGCAAGAAAGATCAACTGCTAACTATGAATGACTAGCCCTTTTGTAAGTTAGTTATAATATGCTCTAGTCCAAGCAACACATGATTTTGCTAGGGGCTACTAAAAGGCAGCAATTCTCAGCTTAGCCTATTTTCTCTTCTATTTGAGGGGCTAGGTCATTTCACCTTGAACTCCTTCATCCAGATGGTTACCTAAGCCTCTCAAATTCCATGCTGTTTTTTTATTCACTGCAGTTCAAGAGGACAATTCCTCCCACATGACTATCTCAAGTAGAAGAGATCTTTTTGACAGAAGGGGTGGGATAGAGAACATCTTGGGACAACACTTACCAGGGAATTGCTACATTCCAGGAGATGTAGAGCAGTGGTTTTCAACCTGGGGTCTGCAGACTTACGTTTAAGATTTCCACAGGAAGCTTCAGCTCTATTTGAAATTTAGGGGGTCCAAAACTGAGAAAAGGTTGAACGCCACTGCTGCAGAGAACGCCTCCTTACAAACATTTAGAACAGTCCTAACATTTTAGCCATGATGTGCTATGTTCCACTGTGTGAAGAGAGTCCAGCCTTGGCATGTCAAGGTCGTCTCACTCACTGGGGAAGTGAACGCTTCCCTGCTTGTTGTATAGTACAGAATGGAACATAATTCTGATAAATGCTAAGAATTTTCTTAATTTGAGTCAGCAACCTTAGGGAATTACTTTGTCAGTTTGGAATCTGAATACCCATGTACAAGAGATTTCACAGGCCTGGAGTCAGTCTTATGAGAGACCAGGTACAGCACAGGTGCAAGCAAACTTCCCCATATGCTGCCTTCCTTGTGTGTCAGTCCTCATCTGAGACAACACCTTTTAGAGAGCAAGGGTAGTTCAGTCTCCAGGGTTCATCTGTTCCTGATCATGCTCCTGAGAGTGCTAACAAGTCATTTAGTACAGAGTGGTGATAATTTGTGATATAGACATTCCCCCCTGCTCAAAGGTTATTTAGCCATTGAATCACTCATATATAATTGAATTACTCACTAGGTTCCAGGCCGGATTTGGACAGCTGATCAAGAGGTTCCACATCTCATCATCAGCTGAGCCATCCAAGAATTTCTATTTTTCTGGAAAGGCAAATCTGCTTAGATGTTTGTGGATCAAAATGGCCTTAACATATTGTAAACTGATTACACCAGCTATAATTTAAAAGGTTATATTTTATTTAAACTTACAGAGACACTGCATGTTACCTACATCTGAAGAAATACATTTGTCCTCTACACATTTAGAAAAATTAGCACATCCTTCTCAATGCGAGAAGATTAAAACTGGTCAAGCTAGGTCCCAATGGAAGTTCTGTGCACAGCTGGATATGACCAGTAGCATTAAGGTTCTTTTTGCTGCTGCTGCTCTTTTCCCTTGGCTTTTAGTTCTTGATTGTACCTATAGACAGAACATAAGCAAAGTCAGCATACAAAAACCAAACATGAGAGTTTGTAAACACATTCCTAGTAGCTACAATAGAACCTTTTCCTACTACTTCAATAACTCAGACCTAGGTTAGGGGTTTGTTATAGAAGTGGATGGGTGAGATTGTGTGGCCTGCATTGTGCAGGAAGTCAGACTAGATGATCATAATGGTCCCTTCTGACCTTAAAGTCTATGAGTATTCTTTGGGAGACATTTGAGCAATAGCAGGAAGTCTTTAGTAAGGTAAAATGCACAGAAGCCTTATCTGTAGGCAGAAACACTCCTGGAGATCAGATCAAATTTGATTTACATGTAGAAGTTTGAGTTAAATTTTTGATTACACTACAAGTGAAGGCTCCCAACCAGCTGGGCAAGACAATTACTGCAAGATTCCAGAGTGAAATGGTTGACCACTTCTGGACTCATTTTAGTTCATTATTCTAAGTAGCCATTTAGAGTTGTGGTTTGCCCTCCCAATGAAATAGAGCTGGAGTGTGCTCTTAGTATGGGCAGCAAAAAAGCCCCTGGGAAATGAGGGAACAGATGGGATGGTTCAAGTGATACTAGTGGGAATCCAGAGAGATGCATGGCTGGTGGAATGAGGATTGGTCGGGGGTGAGATTCAGGCCTATGGCAATACAGTTTCATAAAGGGCAAGTGCACCCTATGTAGCTTGAAGAGCGTGTCCCAAGAGTGCAAATTCTGCAAAGACATCTCTAGAGAAATTCTATTTGCTTCTGAAATGTTAGGTAATAGGTTTATGATTTAAGTTACAGCATCCCTTTAAAAGTTTTGCTTATCTATAATTCTTCTAGTTAGGTTAGATATTTACAACCTTAACTCCATTCGCTTGGCTTAAAAACATGTCAACATTGTTCCCTGGGGTGCGCAAAGTTAATAGTTCTGCAAGATTTGTTATACTATTGTTTAAGACTGACTGTATTTACCTAGGTCTGTTTGTTATTAGTGAGTGCTAACAAATACTAGAAATTCAGAAGCCACCCAAATAAGGAGTATTTTTAGTGAAGAGCCTCCTAGTAGTAAGTACATACCTCCAGATACGAAAGAGCTGGGAACCACCGGCACAGCCAACAAAGAAATTCACGGTAAATAGACCCCAGTTTTTAGGAATAATAACTAGAGAATATCTTGACCAAATAAGGCCTGTTGGATAAAAAGCAAAGATTACCACTAAATACTCAAACATACATCTAGTTACATTAAAAATCCCTTGAAAAATGTTGATCAGACACTAAAAGGTATTCAAACTGTTATAGCATATGGACACATCACACGTCATTAGTGCTATGATAGCCCCTGTACACTACTCAGCAAGCTGGACCTTAATTCTGCAGCAAGGTTCCAGGCTGGAAGGCACTCTGGGGTAGCAGGTGAGAAAATCTGCAGCAGCTTCAATTAAATTAAAAAAAAAAAAAAAAAAAAAAAAAAGGTAGTCAAAGGTGGAAGTCAGTGCAGGTATCTCAGCGTTATGTGTTTTTATACTACATTGTTTTACATAGTCCCTGTTTTTCAGTTTTAAAGTATGAGATGTTTTTGACAATGCACGACTGTCTCAGAAGTTGTGAAGAGACAAGAAGTGTGTGTAGGAGGGCGGGATGGAAGACTTGAGTAGTAAGTGGAGCTTTTGGCCCACGGCCTATCAGAAGGCCTGGGCAACAGTCTGGGATGTAGTTTTAACAGAGCTGATATGCTGGAGTGATCAGCAGTGGAATTATTAATAATGCTGATATTAAGTGTCACCCCATTAAGATGAATGTAATTCATGCTTCTAAGCGACTGTTTCCAGATGGATGCACATTCAGGAAGTCAATACACTGACTTACACACATTTTACACAGAGAAACTTGAAAGTATAAGAATGAGGGCTCATCTACAAAGAAGGTTTTTTCCAGTTATACTGATGTAATTATATTAGTATACTTACACCAGCTTCACTGCTGATGTTTAACATCCTCAAGTGGACACTTATTCCAGAATACAAGTTGCTTTTTAGCTTGGCTTAAACTGCATCCACAGCACCATGACCTAAGCCCCAAAAAGGCCACTTAAACTTGAATAAGTGTCCACATGGAGAGCTATACTGTACAACTCTAGCACTTTAAATTCACCCACTGCCTCTTATTAGTGTAACTTCCCATGTAGCTAAGCCCTTCTACTGTTTAAAAAGTGAGAATTTAGATTGTGAAACAACTCCCTGGCAAGGGGTGGATTTTGTGGTGAATTCCATGGCCACAGAATACCTACAGCCCTCTTTATAATATAAATAAGTTATCAAAAAATATCTAGGCTTATCACAGAAAGAGGGATCTTTTGATAAAAGGCTGAAGTTAAAAAATTTAGCACATAATAGAATCTGTGAAACAGATTAATGTATAATTGAGCATTAATCTTGTGAAGAAGATTCTTTAAGAAGAAAAGATTACAAACTGGTGATTCTGGTCAGAGGTGGAGAAACAGAATGAATTCACCTGTTGCCATTAACACTGCAGACTGTGCTGTGCTGAGTTTTTCTGCTGGTCTGGTCATATCAGCCATTCCAGCACATACCAAACCCTGTAAAGAAAAGACACAGCCAACTTTAGTCAGCAAAGTAATTATTTCATTTATTTATCACCAACACCACTCTTAGTGCAGAAGTATCCAGAGAGCCCATTTCAGTTTGTGATACACAAGCATATACAAGGCTCATTTCCAACTCAAAATGCTTACAAATCTTCATGGACAAGATAGAGGGGGAGGGGAAGGAATACAGCATATAAAGCAGAGAGATCAGATCAACTGTTGGCAAACATGTTCATTCCTCAGTTTTTACTTTTGTGAGGGAGCAATAAAGGGAACAGGAGTCAATGAATGGGTGAGAGTGTTTGTTTTTATAACTCAAGATCCAGGGATGCCCAGGTTCCATCCTTTACAAAGAACAACTACCCTGCCTACTCTGTTTTACAGTAAAGCAGGTTAAGAGAGCTTGCTAGGTAGAGTGGTTTGAGATCCTACAGGAGAATGCCATTTTAACACTTACCTGAAGCTTTAAACAGATTTTAGTTTAAAAATCTAGACAGATCGTATCTTCCATACATTTACATTCAAATATGAAAATTTTAGACAAGTAGCCTACCATTATAGCACACGTAGAGAAGGCAATAAGGACCTGCAGAAGGCACTAACAGAGAAAGGTGGTCAGGCAACATGATGGCAGCTGAATTTCAGTAGTGACAAAGATTGAGCACATTGGAAGGAATAATCTAATATTCATAACCATATTTGAAATTTACTGCACCAACCCTGGAAAAGAACCTGGTCTCATGTCCTGATCAAGAAGAGCTTTGGCTGACAATGCAGTTTAGCTCCAAATATTGTGTTCCGTTTTAGTCTCACTATTTCAGTAGCAGAAACAATGTCTAAAGATGAGTGATGCAAATGTTTACAGGCATGGAAAGGCTTCCACATGAACAGAAAGTAAAAAGATTAAGAGAGTGTTTAAAAGGAGACACCAAGGTGTAGAAAAATGAATGGCATAAAGGTCAGTTGGACTAACTGACCTCCTGAGGACTCTTCCAACCCTGATCTTCTGTGATTGGGTGCTCTTAATTACCTTCTTGTTATACAAAAAGACAGTGACTTGTCCACCTTTTCCACGACTAACCTGTGGAACTCACTACCAAAAGTATCAGTAATACTAAATGCTTAGTAGGATTGAGAGGATGAGACATTTAATAAAACAGAATATCAGCATTTACAGAATTAGCATATCAGGGAGAAAACTTCCACTTTGGGACATAAGCCAGCTGATAACTGACAAAGAATAGGATAAAGTCTCTCTCCTATGAGCAGGGTATTCCATAGATCTCCAGTGTGCAGTTTCTTGTGTCCAGTGCTGGACTTTGTCGATACGGGACAAGATGGACACTTGGTCTGACCTGGCATTGCAAGTCCTGTGTTCCCAGTTCAGGAAATGGAGTTGCAATCTTTATTAGAGCATTGCAATAGTACAGCATGGCAGCCGTTTTTGCCCTCCTCTCATGAAGTTTAAATATTTAATGCAGGACATATGGCAGAGTTCTTAGTGTCCCACAAATGCTTGTCCTATAGTTTGCTTCTGGTCCTAAAAAACAATTTACTTTCAGTGGCAGTTACCACACCAGTTCACTGATGCTAAGAGGTCATAGCTGAATCTAGCCACAATCAAGGTTTCTGCAAAATTCTGGGTTTCATCAGTTAAGATTACCTGCATACAGTATTGCCAAGCATTCAGCAACACTGAGTCGGGTCCCCCAAAATCATGAGATTTATTTAAAACTAATAGGTTAGGGGTTTTATACACCTTTTGGTTTTTGAGCCTTTAGGGTTCATGTTTAAGATTCTTTCTGGAACAATGAGGGCTAGAAACTTTAAATTTTACGACGAAAGCTACGAAGTCACATAAACCCCTGGAGATGGGGGGTTAAGACACACCAACTATCACAAGACTCAACGATGTGTTGATTAACATATTGTTTCAGCCTAGTAGTGGCATCCATTTCTCAAATACAAACATAGAAATTGGTTTCCATGGGTCATACGTGAGAACCAGTCCATGGGGTCATACATGGGAACCTCATTTTTGAAGATGTACTTTTGAAAAAGCAGACAGTGCCATGCATGTGTGGCATCAAAAGCCTTAAGCTTTATACAAAGGTAAATGAAATGCTGGAAAAATAATTATTTCAAGAATAGTTAAAACTCATCTCTTCAAAAAAAGTGAGAAATAAACATTGATGGGCCACTGATTATTAAAACTATCTAAAAAAAAGATTAACATACTGGCTAACGTCTTACTATTTTACCTATGTGGTATCACTGCCCTCTGCTGGACAGTATCAGTCTTGTTTAGTATCCAACTGGAAGCTTCTAGCCACTAAAGGATGATGAAACCTTAGTATTACTGTCAGTAAGGACTCCTTTGGCTTGAGTAATAGAGGCTTGTGTGGTTTTGAAGCCAGAGGCCTTGTGCTGTATTCTCAGTGCATCATGTATGTGCTTTATGTTGCCTAATATGTTAGGAGAGCCATGCAGGACTTATCTAGGAAAATATACAGTTTCAACACATCTAGTTAATATAGATTAATACAGCAAGCTCCTCCCTGCCATACAGGGAAAAAGCCATTTTATGGCAGTTATATTATCAGGAGGTTACATGCAATTCCAATTTGAGCTTGAGGGCAATGTTGTGGAGGCACCGGAAGCCAGGTATGGCATTACAGTGCTCAGGCCTGTGAGTAATGCTACATCTGCTGCTATGCACAAAACAGAGGAAGATCTACTGGAAAAACAAAAACCCAAAGCTAAAGCAAAGGATGAGGAGAGGAAGAGTAATCTGACTATTGACCATAAAGTGCCTGAAAGCTGGTAAATATTTTCAAAAGATACCTTTATACAAATACTAGTTAGCTCAGTTTTGACATAAAGCCAATGCCAACAGTAGACTAAAAGGCTGACATGGATGAGGTCCAAGAGTGAACAGCCCTGAATGTAAACCTGACATGTAGACTCAAACCACTAAATTTCATAACAGAAGGACTGTTATAGGGAAATTGAACTGCACTAAAATCAAGGAGTTCCCATTTACCAGAATGGTAATCAACTTTCACTTGTTACCTAGGCAGTGTTTTTAAAAAGAGATTATATACTATAATATGTTTAAACAAAGCTACTGCAGAAGTATAAGTACATCCTGGTATGACTGAATAAACTAAGAGCCTCAGAAACTCAGCTCAGTCCTAGATTTACTATAATTGTTGTGCTGAGGCATCAGTTGTAGCATGTCTGTTCAAAGTGACCTTGCAGTCCTCCCCATATTAGGCTGTCATCTCAAGAAGTCAGTCTTAGCAACTGACATCCAAGAAAGAACAAAACAAAAAAAAACAAAAACACAACACTGCTGGATTGTTCTGCTACTCCATTGGGGGTGGACTGATTTAAGAGGCGTTCTGCACTGGGCCTGGCAATAGTCATTTCACAGCAGAGGGCTCTTCAGTGAAAGTGCATCTCTCACTGATCTCCAAGAATCAAATTGTTGCCACGTGTGTTCTCTACCATCAGAGTGAAGGTATAGTCATTTTGACACTCTCCACATTTTAAAAACATAATTAGGACCTTAATAGCAAATTCTTTGATGGCACGGCCAAGACCATTCACGCCAAGAACTGGTTACTTTCCCCTTAAGTGGCTGAAGATCATTCCCTGACCTGCAGAAACGTTAACAATATCAGCAAAGTGACTTCTTATACTTACCCATTTCATAACAGGTGCCCAGAAAAACACTGTTTTGGGACCTGGGGAGGAAAAAAAAACCCAGTTTGAGTTATGGCATAATAAACTACACACTCAGACATAGCTGTAATGGTACCAAAATGTATTTTTTAAAGCAGGGTTCGGCAACCTTTCAGAAGTGGTGTGCCGAATCTTCATTTATTCACTCTGATTTAAGGTTTCATGTGCCAGTAATACATTTTAATGTTTTTAGAAAGTCTCTTTCTATGAGTCTATAATATATAAACTAAATTATTGTTGTATGTAAAGTAAATAAGGTTTTTAAAATGTTTAAGCAGCTTCATTTAAAATTAAATTAAAATGCAGAGCCCCCCGGATCGGTGGCCAGGACCCAGGCAGTGTCAGTGCCACTGAAAATCAGCTCACGTGCCGCCTTCGACACACGTGCCATAGGCTGCCTACCCCTGTTTTAAAGCATCTGTATGAATCCCACAGTGGAGGCAGCGGTATTGTCTCATGCACAACACAGTACATACAGTGAGAACTTTTCTACTCTGCTCTGCTAATGCCTTTCTAGCCTGACCCACAACCCCTCTTCAACATTACGGTCTTAACAGCAGTATCCAAGGCCATTTTGTCTTCTAGGTTATTAGAACGGCAAGTGAGCAAATAGCTGCAGCGTGAATATTGCAGCTGTGGCTAACAAAAAAAAAAAAGTGCGGTCCCAGCTAGTGGCAATATAGAAAGCTGTATTACTTGTAGTTCTGCTCTTATGGCAATTCATGACACTACAGGTTTTAGTCTCACATATCTAGCATAGCATGTTTTTTTACTCCACAAATTCCAAGATTCTTACTGATGAGAGCACACCCAGGAAATCAGACTAGTGTTTCTACTAACAGCTGTAGTATAGCCATCTCCTTTGTGACAACAGATCTGCTGCACCACCATATACAATTAAAAAGTGGAATTCAGGATGCAAAAAGTAATTATCCATACTGGAATTTTCCCAGCAGGGCTACCATCCTCACCCGCATGCAAAAAACCCTTGAGTGACAACGAACAGTCAGGATCTTAGGTATGACTGATCCAGAACATGGTGGAGCATTTAATTCATGAAGAAGCTTAAGTTCTGATTGACTCTGAATGCAACATTCTGAGAGCAGATGTCAGACAGGGAATGCCTATGTATTTTTGTCTCCCAAATACACATCATACCTAAGGACCAAAACTTTCAAGTTCAAGTCGCAGAAGTTAGGCACCTAAGTCAATGGCTTCCTTTTCAAGTCTGCTGACTTTCCATTGGACTATAGACCCTATGAAAAAAATCGGGGTGCCTTATTTTTAGCACCCCACAATTAAAAATTGTCCTAAATATTTTAACTGTCAACTGTTGGCAGCAACTATTCCCTGTGAAAGTAAGAGTACAGGAGCATATCACCACTCTACCTTAAGGTTATAAAACCAGTTGCCACACATCTTTGAAGCAATTCGAGCCCTATAAAATAGTTAGCAACAGTAATGGTTTAAGATACAGTAACTGTTTTTACATTCTTGCACTGTGCTCCCAGACCCATAGTGCTTGTAGAACAGAGATTTCTTGCTGAAAATTTCCTTTCTTCCAGCAGCACCTCCCACAATACTGGACATTTGGGCGGCTCCCCTCAACTCTGTAGCTCAAGGAGGTGGATCAGCATTTTGGCACCAGGTGCTCTGGCCATGTCCCCTCTGCTCTCACTTACTGTCCGATGATTTATTGCAAAGCTGTAAAACTTGAACTTGCATAATATTTTTCAGAGTTAACAAAATAACTTCATACATTAGACCAATAAAGATGGTTGAATACGTGTCCTTAGGCTCATGAGCAATATAGGGCAGACAGAATTGTGGGAGATGCTGCCAGCAAAAAGAAAAAAGAAGTTTTTTATTCTGCCATCCAGCATCTCCCACAATTCTGGACACCTGGGATGTAGTGAGCAGTGAACAGCCGTAGGGAGGGTTATGGATAAAATTTGGTAGGAAAAAAGGGAATATCCATCCTCCTTTTTGAAAGCTCACTCAAAAGGCTACCTTATTTCTGGGCTATCACCTGCAGCACCTTCCTTCCAAATGAGACCTCTTTAGAAGCCAAAGTTCACCTCATAGCGATTCATGAGCATGTTACTGTATAGACCTTCACAAATTTCCAAAGTGGAGTCACTTGCTCATTCTGCCCTTGAAGTTGCTAGGGATCTTCTGGAGTGCATCTTAATCCCTTCTAGAATAGGAACTTAAAATGCTTTATAGGCTTCCACCCAGCAACAGAGGACTTGGAACATCTAAGTCTTTGGTATTTTGGGTGGAAGGAGGACACAGATAGCCCAATCTTTCTGGGGATTCAGTAAGCTGGAGACAGATTTTCAACACATTGACATCTAAGGTGTGCTACATCTTTTCAGCTGGATACTGAGATTTTGGATAGAGGAAAGGAAGCACAAAACTCTTGGGAAGTATGGAAGGAAGAATTTACCTCAGGAAGAATGGATTTTCTGGAGTCCTGAGTACTAGCTTGGCCTCATGGAGCATGCTTTAAGGCACTTGAAGAGATAACTCTGCCAGCTTTGAAACTTGCCTGGCAGACTCTGCAGCTATTAAGAAACAAAATCTTAATGGATAAGTAAAATGCTGACGCTGATGTCAAAGAGATGGGCTGGTCAAGGCCCTCAACACCAGTAGTAGGTCCCATTTTGGAAAAAAAGTGTTGACCATTGGGCTGACTAACTGGACTGCTTGAAAGAATCTGGCTACCTGGGGACTATCTGCCAGGAAGCAAAAGGATCCTGTGAGTAGCATACTACTAAAAGCAGATCTGGGATGTAACGGTGCTGGGCTATCTATGCCTTCTTGGAGAAAATCCAAAATGATTGGGATTCCTGGATTTGTCTTGTGCTCGACACCAGTAGTTGAATCTGGACCAGACAGAGAAGTAAGCATGTACAGTAATTCTTCACTTAAAGTCATCCCAGTTAACGTTCTTTCGTTGCTGATCAATTAGGGAACATGCTCGTTTAAATTTGTGCAATACTCCCTTCTAATGCCGTTTGGTGGCCACCTGCTTTGTCTACTCCTTGCAGGAAGAGCAGCCCATTGCAGCTAGCTGGGAGGGGCTTGGAACCGGGGTGGACCAGCAGCCAACCTGTCAGTTCCCCACTCCTCTAAGTTCCCTGTGCAGCACCTGCCTGCAGTTCAGCTGTCCCTCCCCCCACTGCCATGTGCTGCTCCTGCCCTCTGCCTTGGAGCTGCTCTCTGAGACTCCTGCTTGCTGTGCAGGGAGGGGGGGGAGGACAGGAAGAGGGGGGCTAATGTCAGGGTGTCTCCCTCCCCCCTGCTCCTGTACCCCACTTACCCCATCTTCCATATAGCAGGAGGGGACGACACACCAGGGTTCAGGACAGAGGGAGCTTGCAGCAGCTGTGGTCTCACCAAGCTGATCTAATTAACAAGGCAGTGTACTTAAAGGGGAATTGCACATCTCTCTCTCTCACACATACCTTCTCCCTCCATTCCTGCTGCCTTGTAGAGTGAGAGTGTTAACCCTTGAGGGTTCAGCCAATTGCTAGTTCATCATTTAGCAGTAAGGGAAATATCCCACCCTCTGACTCCTCCATCTCAACCAAGCTTCACAATCATCATCACTGTGTACCAGTATTGTTTGTTTAAAACTTATAGTGTGTGTGTGTGCGCAAAAAGTTTCCCTGGAACCTATCCCTCTCATTTACATTAATTCTTATGGGGAAATTGGATTCACTTAAAGTTGCATTTTTCAGGAACATAACTACAAGGTTAAGTAAGGAGTTACTGTACTCATGACCCCCAAGTAATAACCTCATGACCCCCTGAGTGGTCACAATCCCCAGTTTGAGAACCCCAGGACTAGATTCTTTGGCCAATTGTGTGATAAGATATTTGTCCCCATGGATCCAGAGTCTGTTACCCCGGTGAAGTATTTCAGCATCTTTATATTCATATGACTCGTAAACAGGTGAGGTGAAACTCTGGGGACTCCTGAAAGGGACACAGTATCTGGAAAGGTTGAGAGCAACTGAACTAGAGGATGCAGAAGGCAGATGGGCATA
This sequence comes from Chelonoidis abingdonii, assembly GCF_003597395.2. NCBI lineage: Eukaryota > Metazoa > Chordata > Testudines > Testudinidae > Chelonoidis > Chelonoidis abingdonii. The sequence continues at coordinate 177,859,080 of NC_133769.1, read as the reverse complement.
CCTTTACGGACCGTATTGTGGGCTGATCACCACTGTAGGGAGCTGAACACCTGTGTTGGAAGCCATATTTGATCTTTCATGCGTTCCAAGGAGTTGTCCCACTCCTTTAGGATAAAGGCTTGAAGGCATCCGATACGTGACTGTGGCCATGGAGCAATCCCTATCCATGACGTCGGAGGCCCAGCAGTTTAAGACACAGTGCTGCCGTAGGCTTTCTGCAGCTCTGGAGCAAGATGACAGAATCCTGGATTTTCTGGAACCTCTCTTATGAGGAGTAAAGCTTTGCTACTAAAGTGTTTATTTCTGTGCCCAGATGACAGTCTGGTGGACAGAATCAAGAAGCTTTTTCGGACACTGATGAAGCCATGCACCTTCAGGAGATTCAACATCTGAGACATGGCTTGGTGCTTCGCTGACTGCAATGGAGTGCTATTCAAGCTGTCATTCAGGTAGGTTCTCTGCAACTATCATCATATTTGTAAAAACCCCAGGGACTGATGATAGGTTATATGGGAATGTTCATTACTGATGTTTTGTGCTGCAGTCAAACCTCAGAAGTCTGCAGTGGCATGATCTCATGTGGATATGGAGGTATGCATCTGTTAGATGTGCTTAAGTTTGAAAGCATGTGCCATCTGTGAAACCCTGCTGGGTCTCATTTTCCTTGGAGTGGAAAGGACTTGTCACAACCCCCTTGAGTAAACTGGGAGGGAGGAAAGCTGATTAGAAGCTCTGCTTCTTTCTCCAGAGCACTCAGGCCCCTTTGTAAGACCAGGGAAGACTTATGGCCCCATCAACGTCCTTTCTTTGTTCTCCAGGCATCCCTTGGGACTTACCCCTCCACACTGACTGGCTGGGGTCCTCCTCACTTTTGGAATTTCACCTTGATCTCTACTGGGGTTCTGCTCTATTTGTCTCATGGTGGAGTTGTGGCTACTTTGGTGGGATGGGGACCCCATCTGCCTGTCCAACTTGTAATCCCAGGACCTAATGGAGTTAGGGTCGGTTGGTCAGGTGCAGTCTGGGCACAACTCACCATCTGCTGAGTCTTGGAAGGTTGCTTCACACAGAGTACTACTTGACTTTGACATGGTGCTTTCTTGGCTGCTCTGCCATACCTGTATAGGGGCAGAGGAGCCAGCACGGAGGCACTGCAGTGGAGGTGCAGGGTGGACTAAACTATTAGAGCATTAACCAATCCAGGGAGGTGTAAGCTGAAACGAAGAAACTGCTCCCTATTTCCCAAACTGAATAGGAAAGGAAGAAGCCCCTCGAATAGGAGCTGGAGCAATTGACCACCAACGAGCTCATACCAGGGAGCACTAGAATCTGGTGCATGAGGAAGCATAATGAGATCACGTGGTGTCAAAACACTGATCTGCCTCTGTAAGCAGCAGAGTGAAGGGGAACAGCTCAGATGTCCAGAACTGTGGGAAACACTGGGGTGCGAAAAGACATGTATTTTTCTGCTTTGTTTTTGGAAGTGAAAACAATTCTACCTGGCTGGGCATATTTATGGTGCACATGGAGCTATATAACATCTTCTTATGGAAAGATCTTGGTTAGTGTGCCAGCATCACTTTCAGCAGAACTAACTGCTTCTGAGACAGTCTAATTGCTTTGAGGTCCCATAAAATTGGCATTAAATACTCAGACTGTTCATTTGTTGACAAGTGAAATTAAAACTCATCTACAATGGTCTCGGTTTTTGGGACAGGTTAGCAAGATTGTACCCTTATATTAAAGTAGAAAGTTCTCAGGACTCTTAAGCAAACATGTAGAATGTAATGCAAACACATGGATTGGTTCTCAAGTACCAAGTTAAACCAGGACCATATTACAGTTTTGTCAACAGATTAAAGCCCACAGCCCATTCAGTTTGTTCTGTCTGAATCCACCCTTGTGTTTTTGGACTACAAGTTTTTCAGGACAAAAATGTATTACATTTTACACATTGTATAGTACTGGGTACATTTAAGATACCAAGACTGATCTCAGATAAGTTCACTAGTATTTTATTATACTGCAAGAGACTTTTTACAGCTGCAACTTACACATACTGCCAAACACTCCTTTTATCTATCAGTTTCCTAGAATACAGAATGGACTTGCAGAATTAGAGACTAGCTGTATGCTGAAAAAGGAGCAAAGGAAAGATTCCAGAAAGCTTAGAGTGAGATTCTCTAATTTGGATAGATTTAACATGTAATATTTAATAAAAATACTGTCATAATGTCACATTGTTCCATGCAGTAACCAGGTACTTCTCAATCTAAAAGAATCTGATTGTGCTGACTTACATCAATGGTGCTGCAGTTTGTTTTCACAGTTGCCATGTTACATTATGAGAGTATTTACGGTTAATGCATGTCAGTACCATTCATTTTAAAGAATAGGCAAGAATCCTCTAGGGGATGCCAGGTTCGTTATCCCCTCCTCTCCTAGAACGCTCCTGCTGTTCTCACTCATTTATAAAAAACAAACAACAATTCTGTGACCTGACCCAGCATTAGGGTCAGCAAGGGAACATCAGTTGCAAATGCATCATTAGAATGTCACTAGGTACTGGATATAATGAATACTGCATATCCTCATACTCTAAAATGCCTGTTTAAGAAATATACTAGCAGGCAAGCACAGATGTGAGTCAGCAGTGTATAACACAACAGGGGCAGGGGTGTCAGTGGGTATCGATGGCTTAAATAGCAGTTCTTGGAGCGTCATGCTCCCATACTCAAAACAGGAGTAAGTATTGTAAGTAAATGAATACTCAGCAGGATTTAAACAATATTCTGTACTCCACTGCATTCAAGATTTGAGCCCTAAATTAGATTTTTAAGTCAGCCTACATTGTGGGAAAAATGCCTTATACAGAATAGCAGCAGTGTATTATGCTGGCACTAGTAAATCAAGCTTCATTAGGAAACAATTACTTGGTAAACATGAAAACTAAAATGGAGTTATTCTTAGACTGTATAAAGGCTATGCAACTCCTGAAGTTTTCAAGAACGGCCTAGCTGTAACTTTGCCTTTGTAATATGCTACTAGAGTCACAGATCTAGTTTTACAATAAGCACTGGTAGCTTACACTTCTACATAGGTTATAAATTGCTAAATTATAAAGTTTGTGACACTGACATTCTATTCAACAATCAAAGATTAAAATCATTCATGACAATACTAAGCGTGAACTACCAGCATATTATACTAAGTTCTCTTTAGAAGGGAGAGCCTCCTGAATACAGTAAATAGACTGAAGGCAGATATAGCAGGTCATTATAAGTAGCTGAAAGTCCATGCTGTTGTACAGGCGCAACTCACAAAGTCACATGCGGGGGCTCTTGTTTCCATGCAGTGTGATGTAGTGAGCAGTGATGCTGTTGTACATATTCCACAGAGTTTGGGCATGCTGCTGCCCCCTGGAAGGAAGCACAGTCATCTTTGTTACCCCAAACAGCTGTTGCTTCCATCTCCTCTGATTAACGGTCATATTCCAGCTGCAACAGAACCTTCAGACTCCAATATTCCATCTGGTTCTCCCAGGGCCCAGTGATGAATGAACCTGGTGATACTCTAAAGAGCTTTCAACCACGATTGTAGCCATTTCCATCATATCACACTGACTCAGACATCATAGACTACAGAAGAGGTGAGCAAAATATGACCCAGGGGCCACATCAGGCCCACCAGCTGGTTTAAGCCAGCCCTCAAGCTCCTGTTAGGGAGCAGGAGTCTGGGGCTTGCCCAGCTCCTGTGCTCCAGCTGGGGAGTGGGGTCCAAGGCCACTCCACGTGCATATGCAAAGGTTCCTGGAGGCAGCAGCATGTTCCCACTCTGGCTCCTATGCTTAGGGGCAACCAGGGAGCTGCGCACACTGCCCCTGCCCCCAAGCGCCTCCCCCACAGCTCCCACTGGCTGGAAACTACAGCTAATGGGAGCTGCAGGGGGAGTGCCTGCAGATGGGGCAGCATACAGAGTCGCCTGGCCACACTTCCGCATAGGAGCTGGACATGGTGCTGCTTCAGGTAAGTGCCTCCCGGAGCCTGCACCCTCAACCCCTTCCCAAACCCCTGTCCCAGCCTGAACTCCTAATTTCTGGCCTCACTCCAGAGCCTGCACCCCCAGCCAGAGCTTTCACACCTCTGTGCCCCAACCCCCTGCTCCAGCCCTGATACCCCTCCTGCCTTCTGAACCCCCTGGTCCCAGCCTGGAGAACCCTCCTACACCCCAAATCCCTCATCCCCAGTTTTACCCCAGAACCCACACCTCCAGCTGAAGCCTTTCCCCATCCCATCCCACAGACTCCAACCCCCTGCCTGGAGCCCCTTACTGCACCCTGAACTCCTAATTTCTGGCCCCCTTAGAAAGCCTGCAACCCCAGCCAGAGCCCTCACCCCTTCCTGCACCCCAACCACAATTTCATGAGCATTCGTGGCCCACCATACAGTTTTCATACCAAGATGTGGCCCTCGGGCCAAAAAGTTTGCTCACCCCTGGACTATAGAGTGACAATTCTTGAATCTTATTATATAGATTATATAACACAGAAAGCTTCCTTACCTGGCTCCTTCGACACTGCCTGGGAAGTTTCTTTACTAAATCAGGTTTAAATGTGTCTGCTAGGACTTCCCCCTCACTGTGGAAAAACATCCATAGCCTTACTCCTGTTTAAGCTTTTCCCTCCCATCCACCTTCGAGACTTTAGATTTGCAACACTAATGGCAGACAGGTCTAAAGCCTGACCTACTTCTTCCAGCTATGTCTTAGGATCTTCCCAGAGAGGGTGCCTGGATAATGTCTTGCTCCAGACGACGTGGCTGTATTTATTCTGGAACCTGGAGTGGCAGAGGGTTGAGTAGACCCACTGCCTGTTTATTTACAGACTGCATGTCAAGGTCATAGTATTTAAAGCCTTAAGAAAGAGAAGACCAGTCTGAGGGCCAGGCCATGGATCTACATCCACCTGTGACAGCAACTGGTAGGCTCAAGTGCTAAATGCTCATAGCATAATCTTGATCAAGGGCCCCCCAGATTGAAATACTTTCTCTCTCATAGGCTTGCCTGAGCATCAGTGGCATCCTTCCACACCAAGTCCAATAAGTACCTATCTCTTCCAGATTATGGTGGGGGTTTTCCACAACATTAATTTTCATGTTCATTTATGCTGGTGTACGTGATATTTTACTCCGACATTCAGGAAAATGCCTGTTCAAGTTATGTTTAGTATTTGTGATAGGGCTGCAAGCTTCCAAGCATGTATGTATGCAAACATCTAATTATCTTCTATGCTTTTCCCCCTAAAAATATTTCAGTGTCCCTGCAGCAAATGCAATGGTTTATCAGTAACAAATCCCATAAGCCAGCACACATGCACTTGAGGGAAAAAGTTGCACATGAATCTGATTGGAATTTTAAAACTAATACTTGAAAAAATATCTTGACAAAACCCTCAAGAAAATGCTCCTCAAATTATTAAGAGTTTTAAAGTGACAGTGAGCTGGTTCAGAAACTCAAGAGGAGGCAGAGAACTGTTTGTTTGTAAGCTCTTCCTCGGAAGAGAAGTAACTCAAGAACGTGACAAAAGCTCTGCATTTTGATTAACTGACAATCAAAATGCATGTGGAGGCTATCGTAATAAAAATAAATTGATTAAAGACACTTTATGAAGGTTGGAATGTATTACACACATCTACACTTACTGGACTGAATTTGTCCCTAATGTAACTATTATTACATCAGAGAGAAATTTGGGTCATAAAAATACAAGATCTTATTTTGAATATATGCCTCCTGCTCCTAACAAGGAACACATGGTGTGAATTTTATATTCATCTCTTAGTGCACTAATGAAGTGACTCTCTGCTTTGTTCATGAATCCCTCACTGAAATCTGACTATCCATCCCTGATTAAGATCCTTTAAACAGTGAACACATGACAGAACACAAGCCAAGTCACATCTCTCTGCTGCGAACACTAGTTTTCCACCAAGTGGCAGCCAATCAAAAGTGGGGGAGTTGGCTCAGCACCTCCCATTTGTCAGAAGCTTTCACTGTCCTCTAGCAACCTTAATTAGTTTGAAAAGCATTACCCAAATGCAAGATTTTGTTAGTATTTCAGCCAAAAAGTGTTCTATAAATCAAAGTAAAGGGATTTCTCTTAATCAGACACAAGCGATTTAGAATCTAGGTAAAAAGTCACTTATCAAATGAGGCCATCAAACTAGGCCTCACCAAGGACAGATGACGGTACATTAAGCGCTTTCCTTTTAGGACAAACAAGTATATTTCCACGTTGGATGGCTTTTGTTCTAGTTAAATGTTCCCAATAGCCCTGGAAATGAAGCTCTCTATCCACAAAGCAGGTACAGAAGAGGCAAAAGTAAGGAGTTCAGTTTCCATACCAACAGGACCCTTCGCTGAAGCTCCCTATACACATCAAAAGAACAACTGTCACAACAAGAACATCCTTCTTTTAGAAACAGGATCACTGTAACAGTTTGGAATTCCAGCTTCAGCATTTAGACTGGGCATGGAGCAGGAATGGCCAAAGTTCAACTCACAGGCCAAATTCACAAAGCTGCAAAATGTAGCCTACAATCTTTAGTACTAATGATGCAGTTTAAATGGAGAGTATGCATATGCCAGGAAGTATCATGACTGTGGATCCCCTAACTGAAATTGGCTTTATTTTTGGTCAACTTAGTATAACAGAAAAGTTTTGGACATAGTTGCTCAATTTGGTGACGAGGGTTTGCACTCATCTAAATTAATTTAAAATTTTTGAACCAATTCTTGTTAAACCAGTGCAATCCTTATTTTGAGAGAAGACTTTTGTTGTAGAAAAATGACTAAATGACTGAAAGCTAAATTCCCTTACTGCATAATCATGATGCACCCAAGAACACATTCTGGATAGATGAAAACTCAGGAACATGTATTACATTAAAGAAAAACAGTGGAAATAACAGTCCATGGAAGACTTCACATTTCCTCAGGTATCTTGTGAAATTCTATTTACATAGCTGATTCTAAAATGGAAGAACTACTTACAACTGAATGACTACAGTACCATATAAGTGTTATCTACCTTGATAACAAATAGGAGTGGATGCTTTCATTCTTCACCCCAGATGGGACTTGAACCTATAATCTCTGGCTTAGCCAACGCTTTATCCATTAGGCCACTGAAGGAGTGCATGCTTTCATGCTAGTTAAAAAGAGAGAATTGTTAACTATAGTCATTGTGAATGTCTGGCCAACTTCTTCCCTCAAACATAGCACTCCTAGAGACTCCTGATCCCGGGTATGTGCGCAGAATTTGTCACAAACAGTGGATAAGCATGTCTCTTCTTCAGGCCATCAAGACACATGCTCGATCCACTTATCTTCTTGGATTCTCCTGTCTCAAGACCTTTCTCCTTGTTTTCCCCCTTTCCCCATAAAAGGGCACTAAACAGGACATCTGCTGGCTCAAATCTACACTCCTAGGGAAATGCAAGATATTACAGAGATCCACACGATTCATGAAATAGCTCCAGTGGTATACATCACTCATGATTAGACAAGACATTCACTTATTTGTTTTGCCAGCTGGGAAAAAAGCTTTACTTCGTACTGCATAAATGGCAAAATCTACAATGAAATAATTGAACAGCATTTGTTGCCCCCTGGTCTCCCCTAGCCACTAACACATTTGCTTGAGAAAAAAAAGTAGGTGAAGGTAATTTATTTATAGAGAAATGTCATTGGCTTCTTTTATTTTAGAGCTACTTCAACTTAGCTTCTAAACCTGCACACAGGGGAAGCCAAAGGCTGAGCCAGAAGTGGCTCATTTCAGATAAGAAAACTAAGACAAGCAGCAGTTTGTTTTAAAAGGGATTATATCTGATAAGAGATTCCTACTTCTCTTTTCCCTTTTCTCAGTCAGACTGATCCAAAGAAGATTATGGTTAACAAGTTCAGACCTGTGTCAGCATCATCACTATTGTATTATTAGACTATTTGTAAAATGGCAGTACCACCACACTTAATATGTTTACATGTAAATACACCTCTGCCCTGATATAACGCTGTCCTTGGGAGCCAAAAAAATCTTACAGCATTATATCGCCCTTGCTTTGATCTGCCCGAGCACACAGTCCCTCCCCTCCCCCCAGCGCTGCTTTACCGCATTCAATCCAAATTCCTGTCATATTGGGTCACATTATATCAGGGTGGAGGTAGCTAGAAACCCCACTGCAGTTAATGAAGAGTCACAAGATTTTGGATTTTTTTTTTTTTTTAAAGAAAGGGAAGGAAATTCATTTCAAATCTTGTAGAGGATGTTCCCATAAGTAAAGTAAACTTGCTAATTTGTGTTAGAGCAACAATACCACTCATTATTGTTTCCCTAATACTTCTCCCCACGTACTCTATAGAAGTAACTATTAAAGAAAAATCTAGTGACTGTCAATTTGATGCTAAATATCACAGCAACAATCCTGTAGTGGCATATCTGTAAGTGATATCCTAATGTCCAATAAGTTCCCTGCCTCAAAAAAATTTTTTTTTTTAAAAATCCATCTGGCCTCCTTCAGAAATGAATATTACTGATCACTGAGACTGCAAAGTGCATTTCAAGATCAGGAATGCAATAAGACATTTAGGATCCTTTAGTTATTGTATTGTATAGTGATCTATTACATCCATCCCTGTACTCTTAGCAAGTTCCCCAGTACACAAGGTCTGTATGGCCAGGTGCCTACGGGACTCTAAAGCACGGGTGGGCAACCTTTCAGAGGTCAGGGCCGGCTTTAGGCCGATTCTGGGGAATCAGGCCCCGCGCCTTAGGCACCTTTTTAATTTTTTTTTTTTGAAACTTACCCCGGTCCCGGTCTGCTCCGGGGTCTTCCATGGTCCCACTCCTTTGAGCGAAGCGCCGGCGGGAGCGCGACAAGGCCCCGCTCTCCCAGCTAGAGCTCCCACCGGGGCAGCGGGGTTTTGCCGCGCTCCAGCTGGGGCTCCAGCCGGGAGAGCGGGGCTTTGCCGCGCTCCGGCCAGGAGAGTGAGGCCGCAGGGCTTGCCGTGCTCCAGCCGGAGTGCGGCAAGCCCAGCGACTCTGGCTGGAGCGTGGCAAGCCCCGTGATCCCAGCTGGAGCTCTGGGCCCTTTAACTAGCCCCCAGAGCCTTGGGGCAGTGAAGGGCTCTGGGCACTATTTAAAGGGCCCGGGGCTCCAGCTGCCTCTGCCACCCCAGTCCTTTAAATAGCCGCCGGAGCCCCGCCTTCCCCATGCATTCCCCAGTGCTCCCGCGGCTATTTAAAAGGTCCAGGGCGGGGTAGAAGGGGGTTTGGGGGCTACTTAAAGGGCTGGGGTTCCAGCTGCCTCTGCTGCACCCCTTGATCTGCCCACACCAGTCCGGCCCCCCCTGCCTGCAGCCAGCTCTGCACCCCATGCCCACAGCCAACCCCTGCCAAACCCCCTGTGCTGTCTCCAGCCAACCCCTGCCACACACTCCTGCAGCCAGCCTGCACCAGCCCTGCACCCCCTGCCCTGTCGCCAATCAACCCCTGCTGCACCCCACTGCCTGAAGCCAGCCAGTCCCGCACTCCTCTGTCTCCAGCCTGCAAACCCCTGCTGCACCTCCCTGCGGCCCTGCCTGAAGCTAGCCCACCCCACACCCCATCTCCAACCAGCACCACACCCCTTGCCCTGCCTGCAGCCAGATCCTACCTCCAGCCAGCCCCTCCCCTGCCTCCAGCCAGCCCCGTGTCCACTGCTGCCCTGCAGTTTCCTGGGCAGTAACCATGCACACTTGCTTCAATGAGGTGGGCAGGGAGCAGCTGGGATCAACACGTGGACAGTCATTAATAGCCAATCAACAGCATATATGATGCAATGTATATAATATATAATTTTATTAGTCATATAGTTATGGAAAGTAAATAATACACAAAAGAAATGAAAGGCTTTTTTTTCCACTCTTTTTTTTTTTAAGTCATCCCTGCCAGGGGCCCGCCAAAATGTTCGAATTGGGCCCCGCACTTCCTAAAGCCGGCCCTGTCAGAAGTGGTGTGCCAAGTCTTCATTTATTCACTCTAATTTAAGGTTTCATGTGCCAGTAATACATTTTTAGAACGGGCTCTTCTATAAGTTCTATAATATGTAACTAAACTATTTTACACATAAATAAACAATTTTTAAAATGTTTAGGACGCTTCATGAAAATTAAACGAAAAACAGAGCTCCCCTGAACCACTGGCCAGACCCAGGCTAGCTGTGACAGCCACTAAAAATCAGCTCACATTGCTGCCTGTGTTCCCACCCAAGTGCCATAGGTTCCTACCCACTGCTCTAATAAAAGCAACATTCTGACGAATGGCGTATTCACCCAACAAAGCTCACGCTCCAAACGTCAGTTAGTTATAAGGTGCCACAGATTCTTTGCTGCTTACCGATCCAGACTTAACACAGCTACCCCTCTTGATATACCCCTGCTCTGAGGATTTTCTGCTTTTCTCCGTTCTCTGGTTACAGGAAGCTCGTTTGAATATAACACGTTAGAAAAATTCTCTGGGAAGATCAGAGAGCTTTTCCAAAAGATCGGTAACACTCCAAACGGCAGCTAGCCCGGGGTCTGAACTCCCCCAACAGCTCAACTCACAGCTGAAACCCTCACTTAACAAAAAGCCCTCCTTGAGCTGGCCCTGTCTAGAGAAGGCAAACCTCATAAAGTTTGCCCCCATTGACTATTAAAAAATATCGTTTAGAAACCCAACCTACTGCCCCCCCGCACAGCCGGTCCGTAGTTGGAGCCCGGGGAGCTGGACTGTGTCACTGTTCCGGGCCCGGGTCTCGCAGGGCTGTCCGGTCTTCAGACGGAAGGCAGGTGCCGGGCCGTACCACCCGCCCTCTCACAGGCCAGGAATGCCGGCGGCACCGACCGGACCAAGGTCACAGCGAGCCCCGGCCAGGCGCCGGGTGCGCCCGACCCTCCCTCCCTGTGCCCCGAGCTGGGGGGCTCCAGCGCCGCCAACCCGGACCGCCGCCCGCAGGCCAGCCCGGCACAGGCCGGGAGCCCCGAGCGCTCGCCATCCCCTCGGACAGGGTGAGCGGGGCCCCGCCCGGCCCAGCCGAAGGGGGGCGCAGCCGCAGCCCTCCACTATCCGCCCGCGGGCGGCGCGGCCGGTACCTGCCGGGTGGTTATACAGGGGCCGCAGCCGCGGCGGCAGCTTGAGCTCGATCCGGTCAAGCAGCCGGTGGTACGAGGCGCGGAGCCCCGCGACGGCGGCCATGTCGGCGGGAAGAGGAGAGAAGGCCCCCGGCTGCTCCGGGGTCCCAGTAACCGCGGCTGGTCCAGTGTCCTTCGGCGACCTCCCACCCTTCGCGGCCTGACGCCGCTTCGCGAGAGGAGGATCCCGCTTTACTTCACGCTGATTGGTTCGCTGGGAGGCGAGGGGGCGTGGTCGAGCAGTTCGCCGACCGCTATTAGTTAACAGTTAACCTCCTCCTTCCCCGGCGCCCCTCCCTGCGTGGAGAGAGCTGACGCTACGTCTATTTGGGGGGAGGAGGAAAAAGAAAAACAAAACAAAACCAAAAGCAACAAACTCTTTCCGGCCATCTTTGATAAGGGCAGGAACATCCTTTTCCATGCTGGCTACCGTGCTACCCGAACTAAACATGGCTGCCTTCGCGCTTCCGTGCCCCGGCCAAGATGGCAGACGCCGATGAAAGACGTTGGAAGTGCCGGCGGCTTTTTTTGTGCCCAAATACAAGATGGCCGCTGTATGACTTCACCGTCCGGATCCACAAAGCCAAATAGTCACGTTCTCGCGATAGGTGTAAGTCTCAAGCGCTGTGAATCGGGCAGGGGCGGAGTGAGATGGGGGCGGGGAGCGGAGAAGCTGCCGCTGTCGCTCGTTCTTCGGTGGCGACTCGGCAGCAGGCGGGTGCGTGCGCGAGCGAGCACCGCGCGGGCGGGCGGCTGGGTCTCCATGGTGAGCGTGGGGGGCGGCTGCCGCTGGCGGAGAGTCTGAGCCTCCCCTCCCCGCGGTGCCATGTCGCGGGGGTGCTGCCCTCACCTGCTGTGGGACGTGCGGAAGCGGAGCCTGGGGCTGGAGGAGCCCGGTCTGCTGCGGAGACACTACCTAGGTGAGCGGGTGGGGCGGGCGTTGCCGGCCGGGGGGCTGCCCGGGGGGCTTCTTCGTCCCGCACGCGCGCCAGAGGCGAAAGTGACAGCTGAGCCCTTCCCCCTCGGACTGCGGGGCGGGGCGCGTGTGACTGCTGGGTTCGCCCCGCGGCCCCGGTCACTGGGCTTTGGTCAGTCCCGTCCCTGCGGCCCGCGGCCTCGCCCTGGCCTCCCTGCGGGCTGATGAGAAGCCGCTGCCCCGAAATGTCAGTCACCGCGTGAAAAGCCCCCCCTGCGCCTGGGCGGGGGGGTCACCTGGGCCTAAAGGATTTGGCGGGGTTAGGAAACGGGCGCTGGAGCAGTTTGTAGGGTTACGGCGCTGAGAGCCATTTAACCCAACTGTCAACCCTGGTATGCGATGGGAGCCACCTCCAGGCAGGGGGTGCGGCAGCATCCCCAGCCCCCCAAGTCCCAACACCTGTGGTACGAACTATCACTGGGTGGAAACGTAACGACTCTCTGGCTCTGCCTTTTCTTTCCAGTCCAGAAAACGGACTCGGGGTGAATAAAGCGTCTCAGTGCAGTGACAAAATGCATTTCATGCTTACTCGAAACAGTCAGAGCCCTGTCTGTGTCAGCTGGTGTAACTCACAGGAGTTACTGACAAAAGCATGTGAACACCACTGCTGCTTGTGATTGTTTTCATAGATTGTGTCTCTTTCTGGTTCCTTGAGCTAGCAGTGCTGCAGAGTTGACTTTTGAATCTATCATCTTAAAACATCTGTTTATTTAATATTCCTTGGGTTAAAAACATCTCAGGATCAGTAAAAAGGGTAGCTTTTAAAAATGCCACTTAATTCTCACCCATTGGTGCTGTGTGTTGGCTCTTTGTGTTGTATTAATATTGGACAATAATGTTAGATTGGGGAGTTTTACTTTCCAGCTCTCATATATTACCCAAATACTGCTGCTGCTGCTAAGTTTCCAACACCAGTGTTTTACTCCAAAATAACTGTTGAAATTTTAGGGTGGGAAGAAAGCCAAGATTATTGTGTTAGGTTTTGTAGCCGCCCCCCACCCCCCCCCAAAAACTAGCAAAAAAAAAAAAGCTCTTGTTGGCACTCCATTATGCTAGGTACTATGCAATCTCTTTGGGCCTCTAGGTTCTACTGGAATAGTAATATAGTATTCCTTTAAATTGGGTACAGTAAGGCCACTAGAGTGAAATTTTACCCAAACCTGTGTGACTTTTTAAAGAACCAATTTAAAAAGTATGATGCTTTCTTTTTGTGAAAAAGCATTATATTTCTATTTCTATAGCTTCCATATATGATCTGCTCTGGTTTTCCAGAAAAAAATATAGTGGTGTTTGACCTAGTAAGTCCTCAATATTTTTGACTGTCTCCTCTTGTGTCATACCTTGACAACTGTAATCAGCTTAGTGCATGGATATGGTGATAGAACTTGAATACCCAGGTGGCTTGATGCTTATACAGGCCTAGATAAAAAAACAGTGCCTCAGTTTGAAGAGGGAATGGGAGCAATTTGGTGGCAAAATTGGAGAAATTAATTTGTTGAATTTCAAGAGATACTCTTCGATCTACTATTTTTTTCCAGCCTTTTCCTGTGGAGGTTGAATGGAGATATAAGTGGGTAGAGAGGGGTGAATTTTATTTTTGAAATGTTAGGAGGTTCCTTATGGATATTTGTCCAATATAACTTTTGTATATGTCTTTTTTTAAAAAATGGAAAGTACAAGCCCTTGGGTTTTTTCTAACAGTTTCTAATTAAATCAAAAAGTTTGATAGTTTTATAGTAACAGTCAATATTTCAGTGAGATGCCAATCCTATGTAATCTTGCTAGCTGGCTTCTGTTTCTAGTTGCTCAGTCCTTACTGCAAACTTACCATAAGCTGCTCCAAAGAAGTGCAGACCTTAACTGCAGTTCAGTACTATAGTGGACCAGGACATATTTGAATTGTACCCAAAATGTTATTTAAAAATAAATTGCATTCAACTCCTTTAAGTCATTGACACACCTGCTTGGTCTTGTACCAAAAATATAAATTATTGCTAATCAAGATGCTACTTTTTTTATGTTATGGTCACCTTTTGGTCTCTGGTAAAACTTTAATCAAAAGAACATATCTGTGATTAACATTCATTTGATCATGTACATACAGGTGTCTTTTGTGGTTCAACAGGAAACTGGAATGAGACCACAAACTTATTTCATACAGGTTATGGCCAGGCAGCCAATAGGTGGCAAAGATTATTGGTCCGTAGTGATATAGACTGAATTAGAGGTGAAAGTCTCAGTAATCTTCTGAGTACCACCTGATTATCCATTCTACCACTTCTAATATATTCTGCCAGACAGAACTCTTATTCTGAAAATAATTTAAAAAAAGCATGCACTTTGACTTGTTGTCTGTATAGTAATATTGTGTTAATCAGTGGTGGTAATTTACTGGTGGGCTGTGAGACAGTTTGTTTACATTGGCACAGCTGCCGCATCTCCCGATGGCTGCAGTTCACCATTCCTGGCTAATAGGAGCTGCAGGAACCGGAGTGGGCCGCAGGGATGTGCTGGCAGGCACTTCCCACAGCTCCCAGTGGACTGGGACAGCGAACCGCAGCAACTGGGAGCTGTGAGTGACCGTGACAATGTAAACAAACTGTCTTGTGGCCCACCAGAGGATTACCCTGACATGCTGTGTGTGGGCTGCAAGTTGCCCACCGCTGATGTTAATGCTTCAGACCCTGAATATACTTTTTTGCAAATGTGTTGAAACTGTTTTGGGTAAACAATCAGAACAAAAATGAATTATCCCATTCCCTTCTGCTCCCAAACTCCATTGTTAATATATTGCCAAATGTATTGTTGGTAATGTGGTGTGAGGAAGGTGTGTGTGTGTGTGTATATATGTATGTATGTATATATGTGTATATATGTATGTATGTATATGGTGTGTTGGGTCCTTCATTTACAGTAAAAGCTGTGTTATCCGTCCGTATACCAACCGGACAGCTCTCTATAAAGATTAGAAATGCTGATATATAAAGTCTGGTTTATAGTCCAGTTGGTGTGGGGCTGGCAGGTTCCCTACCTGGCTTTGCGTGACTCCTCAGAAGCCTGCTCCTAGGTGGAGGAACACCATGAGGGATTCAAAGTGTGGGAGAAGATGTGCGGTTGGGAGGTGGGAGGGATTTTGGGGTGTTGGATCCGGGGGGTGCTCACCTCGGGCAGCTCCCCACAAGCAGTGACCTGTCCCTGCAGGTCCTAGGCAGAGGAGCGCCTAGGCTCTGTGCGCTGTCTCCACCCGCAGGCGCTGCTCCTGTGGTTCTTGTTGGCCGCAGTTGCCGGTCAATGGGAGCTGCGGAGCCAGCACTCAGGGCTGGGTGGGGGCAGCACACATTGCCACCTGCCATGCCTCTGCCTCTGAGCATCTGTGACAGGTTGCTGCTTGTGGGGAGCTGCCTGAGGTGAGCGCCCCGCGGATCTGGCACTCTGAGCCCTCTCCCACGCCTCAACCTGCTGCCCCAAACCCCTTACTGTACTCAGACTCCCTCCCACACCCCCTCCCGTACCCAAACTCCCTCCCTCTTAGTTAAAGGGCATTTTTCACTTACCAGCACCCTCCCATTTTCCTAACATGCCAGGTAAAACAACTTTTACCACATATGGTAATATTTCCCCGTAATCTACAATCTAGTGAAAGATTGGAGGGTGGTGCAGTCTATAATAGTTTCCCTATTAATTTTTACTTAAAATGCCACTTGGCTTGTTCTGAAAGTCTAGTAATGGGGCTGGTAGTCAAATGACTCATATTGCCTTATGGTAGTTGAGAGCTCTGATACTAAACTTGGTTCATCTTGGGCATGTTATGTTGACAGGTTGAATTGCTACAGTAGCTAGTCTAACAAAGATATCTAGGTTGCAGTGTACTGTCCTATGTAGATTTCCCACAGGAGGAATTCAGGTGTGCCAGGAAACGGAAGTTGATCTTGAAACGTTTCTAAGTAATTGTCCCCACTGTGTCCTTCTGAAGTCTGATGGCATTCTGAAAGAGAGGCTTCTGCAAGAGTGAGTTCATGGATGTGTGTTTGAGGGGGAAGTGCCTCTAAGGATCCCATCTGCAGTGATAGAGGAGACAATCAAGCCCATCATATCACTGCAGTTATACCTGCAGCTGTGATTTTGTCAGCATTGCAAGTTAATTAGGCTCAATCAGTGCTCATATTTGAGATCTCCAAGGAAGACCAAGGTGCCGCAAGAAGCTGTTTGTTGATTCATTAGGTGGCACTGTCCCCTCTGAGTCAACTTGGTCAATGTCCTAGTAGATGAAATGGAGTTTCTGGGAGTGCCATCTCTTTGATGAGATATGAAACTGAGGTTCTTTCAATTTTCAGTTATTAAATATTTCTTGGAGCTTTTGCAAGTATAGAGTAGTAAATCATGGTATTCTACTCAAATTCCTTTTTGGATGATTACTCTGTCTGCTTAAAGGCCCTTTGCAGTTTTAATTAGATGCAATATTCTTTGCCACACTTGATCTTAACTCACAGAGAGCCGAGAAGACCTAAACTGTTCATTGTTGGTGTGTGGTATTGTAGTGCGCTGTGAAAAAGCTGACATGGTGGTAGGATTTTAGTGATGAATGAAGTCAGTGCTCTTAATATAGGCTGATACTTTAAAATGCTTAGATATATTAAGGCATTTTGGCATGTTCAAAATCAAAGCAACTATATAAATGTGATATCTTGTATATTTTAGAATCTTTAATGAAAAAGTAGCAGCAGTATTGCCTTGCAAAGAGGAAAATAGATTAATAATTTGTTTGTATCCCATTATTACTAAGGTCTACTTGCTTTTCTGTGAGAGGGATAGTGCTGTTGAAGATTACTTTGAACTCTGTCATGAAAGATTTCTCTTTATAAACTATTTGGCATTGGTGATAATATACTAAAATATTTTACAAACAGGAATTCGTTACTGGTTTGTTATACAGAATGATTCTCAACAGCATGTGGCACACTGTTTGGCACAGCAATAAACAAAATAACCATCCCCCCTCAAGTATTCAAATTTATTACCTTTTCTTCTTCTTCTTTCCTACTTTCTTCCCTCTCACTAATCTGGAATTTTTAAGCTTGCCAAATATTGTGGGTATGATGCAACACCTCGTGATCTCTGGTTTTTGTTTGTGTTTGTTTTTTAAAAACAAAACCGTACTTTGTTAAATTCTGTACTTGAAGGCATCTGTTTTTTGTTTTCCAGAGGGAGAGTTTAATATTAAAGTATTCCTTTGTGTCTGGAATATGCAGATGCTTTGAAATCTATGAAGTAACTACCGGAATGCCTGCAGTTCAGTGCACTGGGGTCAGATCTAGGTATTTAGCTGGTAATATTTCAGTTGCTGGTGCCGGAGAGAGAGTTGCAGATGTCTTTTCATATACATAGACCTGGGAGATAGGAGGACTGGCCAGCCAATTTATATATGTGGTTAGCTGGTCCTGTCTATACAATGAAGAACTGTGGTAGAACCTGATTGCACCCAGTTACAGTGCTGTTCATGGGTAAGATTGAAACAGGGTATATCTGTGAGGTTACGGCCCATGTGGACACAACCAATTGTGAAGTCAGCCACTGTTGGTTAAAATAAGAAAAAAATCTTTAGTGTATTATAAGAATTGAGCATTACTTTTGGACATCAAGTTCTTCCTGAAATATACTGCACAGCACAATAAGGGTGGAGGTAGAGAGAAATTAATTCTTCACAATGAAAAGTAAGGTAGACTCAAGCCATCAGTTGTCTCATACAGAAAAATAGAGCTGAAAAAGTAAGACAGTAAGAAAATACAGACTGAGAAGGAGAATTGTTGGAACACAAATAGTGTGAAAAATGGGGAAAATAACAGTCTGAATGTAATTAGTTTTCTAAAAATTTAAACTAGTCCAGGATCAAAGACCAGCTTTGTAGTTCTGTTGTAAACTGCTGCTATGTTGGACTGTAGGAAATACCTACAATGTAGTTAATCTTACATTCATGGTACAATAATGCTAATTTTTCATTATCCTGAGATATACGTTTCAAATTTTTTTAATATTCCATTGGCATTAATTTGAATAAAAAATATAATATACATAATGAACACAAACCAGTGTGGAAGAAGAGGTGTTTTGTTGTTTTTCCTCATATACTTTTGGCAAGTTAATTGCTCTTTGAAAAAGAACCATCTTCATTGTCTGATTACAAGGACCCGAATGATTGACTGCTCTTTTAATATGAATGGTGTTGGCCCTGATGTGCAGCATCCTCCACTGCTCCTTGGCATGTGCCCAGAATACTAGCGCAGCAGTGATATATTGTGGCACATACAAAACATTTTCTCAAATGAAAGTAACTGAGGATTTCAGAAGGACATAACTTCCCCCTAAAGTTGTTTTATCCATAATGTTCACTGAACAACAGCAATGAGTGCAGCCATATTTGGGCATGCAAGATGATAATTAGAAGGCAAGTAGGAAATCTGAAAGAACGTATAACCTAAAACATGAACATATATTTAAGAATGGAATTTATTTTGTTTATCAGAGACAGGAACTTTGTGATAGCATTTGTGCATTCTGCGGACTTCCAGGGATTATATAGGGCTCTTAAGAAGCATAGTGACAGTGCCGAGAAGCTAAATGACTACTTTGTGTCAGTCTTCACCACAGAGAATGATGAGGCAGTACCAACATCAGGCATACTCTTTTCAGTTAATAAAGATGAGATATAGTCAGTGACTAGTCTGTCAGTTTGCTTGCACCTTCTTGTTTGACACCATAAAGAGTTGTAAGTCATCAGGACCGGCTGATATTCAGCCAAGAATTCTGAAGGACTTAATGAAGAGACTGAGAGCAAGTCTACGCTACAAAATTAAGTCAACCTAAGTTACGTGGATGTACGGCCACCACAGTAATTGAATCAGTTTTACACATCCATACTGTGTTCCTGTGTTGGCAGTGCGTGTCCTCACTAGGAGCACTTGCACCGAATTAACTGCCTGTGTGGGGCATTGTGGGATGATTTCTGAAAGGCAGCGACCGTCAATGTAAGCAATGCAGTGTCTACAGTGACACTGCGTTGACCTGACTACATCAATTGAAGCACTATTTCTCTCGCAGAGGTGGGGTTATTGAGTCAGCGCAATGGGCGAGTTACATCAGTGAGAGCTCTATTTTAGTTTAGATGTTTACAGAGTTAGGTCGAAGTAAGGCAGCTTATGTCGACCTAACTGCAGTGTAGGCAATGGCTGAGTCACTAATAAACCCTGCCATATAATCTCTCACTAAAATCAGTTACTATATCAGAGAATAGAATAGTAACAAATGTTACACCTATATTTTAAAATGTGTTGGGGGTATTCTTCGCAATTACAGGTCAATAAACCTTATTTTAATGCCAGGAAATTTAGCAGAAATTACTAAATATATTAATTTAAGTTTTTAAATAGTATAACGTGGCAAAACTAACACAGCGTCTATAAAGGAAAATTGTGCCTTTAAAATATAAGAATTATTTTAGCTTGGCAACAAAATAGGGCATAAAGGAAAACTGGCTGATATAATTAAAGTCCCTACCAAGAGAATATATCATAATGTGTATGCACAAAGGGGCAGAATTAATGTTGCATGAGCAACCCTGATTATGGCATTTCCTAAATTTTGTGTTTGACTTGGCAGTCTTCATAGGCTTATAGTATAACGATGTTTACTGTAATAGAAATATATAAAACGATGAATGAAATGAGAGTAAAATTGAGTCCTCTATTTGTCCTTTGCCATAAAACAAAAGGACATCCAACAAAATAGATGGATGATTTAAAATTTTTACTCAGTTCATAATTAATCCAAGGAATATATTGCCACCAAATATCAGTGAGGATTCAGAAAAGGATTTGACATTTTATATAGCTAATGTCACCTCTCCAGCTACATCTGAATGGATAAAAAATATATAAGGGATATAAACCCCATACTTCAGGATCAAAGTGACCACTGAATGATGGAAGAAACTTTACTCATGGCCAGGTTATTCCATTTTGGCAATAAATTTCATAGGTTTTTATGCATTGTGTGGTAAAGTTTAATTACTAATTAATAAAATAGATTAATAATTTTGTCTATTTTGTTGGATGTCCCCTTGTTCTTTCCTCTTAATCCTTTTTACATCTTTAGCACCCAACCCCATAGTTCTTTGTAACCCAGTTTTGCCAACCCCAAGCATTCAAAAATCATGAGTGAAGCCCCCCAAAATCATGATATTTAAAAAAAAATGAATTTTGGTTTCCTTGCCTTCGGGCGTTATACCTTTAGGGTTCTTGTTCTCAAGCTTTTCTCAGTAACCATGTGGGGCAGAAATGTACTTTACTTTTAAAAGAAAGCTGAAGTTGTCATAGTCACTTGCACCAGAAGCTAAGTGTTCAAGAATAACACCAAATACCCTGAGAATCATGATTTAAAATGGTGAGGTTCCACCAGTGTTAACACTAGTGTGGATGTAGGATCTGAGCCCCGGGTTAAAATGCATACAGGAAACAGCCCCTCTTCGCACTTCGAAAGATGACTATGACTCCAGCTGCATTTCTGCTGGGACATTTTGCATCATCTTGTGGAGTTAGCTGAGCTCATGATCAAGAATGGATGATAAATTCTGATAAAATAAAGACCCTTCCCAATGATACTTTCATTCTTTTTAGAACCAAGCTTAATAAACCTTTTTTTGAGGTTCTGAATTGTTTAAATGTTATGCAGTTTTATGTGAAAGACCTCTTCTTGCAAGATATTCAGACCAATTTTGCAGACCCAAGGGGTTTCGTTAGTCTGGATCTTTATCTGTAACTTGGTAGAACTAAACAGACACTTGGAACTTTTGAGTTCATTTGTCCTTACCCCAATATTTGATGTCAAATCAGATTTTTTTTTTTTAAGTGGAGGAAGAAAAGAGAATTAAGGGGGAACCTAAAATGGAGAGATTATAGTGCCACAGGAGAGAACCTGAACTTGCTTTACAGAAACCTATTGTATGTTAAAAGCTGTTGAATGAAAGCTGTGCAAGCTATAGCACAACATATTTACCATGAGCAGCAACAGGTCAAAATGTAAAGAGTCTTCAAAAGGTGTTGAGCACATGTATATTTAAATGGGTAAAAGTGCTGTAGGATACCATTAGTCAGGCTACAAAAATGAAAGTGAGGCTACTTTTCTTTATGGTTTATATAGATGATAATTTTTTTTATCTCAAACTGAAAGTTTTGTGTTGTCTTATGGAATAACAGAGATGGAACCGCCACCATTAATATAGCAACATTAATTTGAAAAAAAACTCTGTGTGATGTGATTGATGCGAGTTTGTTGCATCCTATGGAATTTTGCTTTTTCTGTACTATGACCAAGATGTTTTGTTCAGCACTGTGGGCATTCAGACCAGGTAAACTCCTACAGTGTAATCAAACTTGCCACACTTCAGCAAACAGTGCAGTTTTGTTTTGGTTGTATTTGTTTTATTAGTGAAAGTTTAATGATGCCAATTTGAGCCAGGGCTAGTGCATGCAGTGTTCAGTAAGCTTCCTCATGTGCCTCTGTCAGTATGCCTCATCTTGCTGTATAGCTCTTAAAAATGCCATGGCATGCTGGTGTCCTTGACCAAAATCCCACCTTTTGCCCCACATGCACACTATCAGTATCTTTTGCTTCTTTGTACTTTAGAGGTATTTAATATAGTTTATAAAGCACTTTAGGGTCACTTATGGTTAAAGGCACTACTTTAATTAAAGTGTACACAATTTAATACGATAAATTCCTTTTAAAATAAGTAAAAATAACTGGGTTATAATTAAAAGGAATGTCACCAGACCGTTATAACTGGACCCAATCTTTGGATCTTTTTCTGCCACCTCTCCTTGGGATGTGGGACTCCCCAGTCCAACTGCTGTAATCCCTGAAACCTGAATTCTGACCTCCTAAGCCTCCCTAGTTGCTTTGAATGCTTCCCAAGAACACCACCCATTGAGCACTAAGGTTTATAGTGTAACTCTTGAGGATGTGTGGCAGATAGAGCAAGGAATCCTGGCATTGCAAAGAAAGTTCTTAAACACACATGCTTTACTGATAGCAAAGGAGAGTACATATGTTTAAGCTCTTCAACTTCTCCTCCTTGACTCCAATCCCCGATACTCACCATTCCCAAATGTGTTTGGCCAATGTCCTTGGGGAACAGGGGCGGCAAGCCTTGGGGGTCGGCCTGCTGGTCATAAGGCGGCAAAAAACATAGAGCTGCCCCTGTTGGGGAAGGGCCATACTCCTCCAGCTACGTCTTCTGTTTCTGGAGGTGGAATGATTCTTCTTGCTTGAGATTTTGTCTTTCAGAATCAGCCTGACACCCTTTTTGTCATCTTTTCCTGAGGATTTTCCTTGCTTCAACTCAAGTCAGTGGCTCTCCTGGTAGCAACCCCACTGACTCAGCAGAGTAGGCGTATTAAATGTTGATGCCCCCTTGGTGTCCCTGTTACACTTTCTTAGATGTCCGCTCCTGCTACAGAAAGGGAGATTTTAATCCACTTATAAATGATGTTTTACAAAACAAAAAGGAATTAATAAATTGACACACATCTTCTCTACGTTGTCACAAGGAATGCTTAAACCATTGCGCTAATTCCATTTTGTGGAGAAACTTTGATTTAAAATTCTAATAAACATATAGAACATTCACTAATGTGTTTTTTTTTCCTCTTTTAAATATCAAGCTAATGATAATTTACTATAATTTATCTTCCACTGTTTTGTCTTATTGAAGCTTTTGTGAAACCTGCTGGGACCACAAAATGTACATTTCAGGGAGCAAGGCTTGAATTTTTTTTTCACTAGTCCACAATCAGTGCTGGAAAACCATTTGTACTGATTTTCCAATTAAGCACTTTTGTAACAGTGTTCCCCAAGTGTTACCTCACTAACCACTAGAGCTTAATGTTTGGCATTTGAATGTTAACATTTTATATTTTCATTGGAATAAAACATTTGCTTGTGGGTCTGGTAGCTTGTAAAGCATTAGACCTTAACAATCACCATCCTAAACTGGTCTCTGGATTGAGATCCAGGACTAAATATAGCAAATATCAGACCTGCATTTCAGTCACCTATAGTCAGGGTGGATTTGATTTAAATCATGATTTAAATCTCTAGTAAGGAAGACTCTATTTAATCATGGATTTCTACATAAAAGTGCATTCTTATTGGTTGTTATAACTTTAATACATATTCTTCACAACTCAGAGAGAGAGAGAGTTTTCATTATTAGAAGGTACACACTATATATTTTTAAAGTGATTTATTTTGAAAACTTTTCAGATTAGTTTTACAGCTATATCAGAAAATGAATGATTGTTTGGTTATTTCATTTACCAAAGGTAATTGAAGCAGATAGTTCACTTCCCAATGACTTCATAAATATCTCCCATTCAACAAGTTAATCATTAATATTTGGAGGATTTTCTTGCTATGCTGTATTGGGAGGAGACCATTACTGTGCTGTTATTGACATGAACTGTGACCGTATAGATCATTGTTGCAACTAGGGTGACTAGATGACAAGAACAAAATATCGGGACACACGGTGGGCAGCCACAGGCTCACCCCACCCCCAGCCCACTGGAGCTATGGGGGAAGGGGGATAAAAAGCCTGAGGAAGTCGGGGGCGCAGGGCCCCTACTCTCGTCCTGCTGCAAGCTGCTGATTGGGGGCACATGCCTGCCACAAGCACATGATACCGCTCCCACCCACAGCCCCGCTGCAAGCTGTGGGCACAGGGCCCAAGCCGCAGCCCTGCTGCTTACCTAGGGAATGGTTCCCACCCACTGGGAAGCACCTGGCAGGTTCCTCTGGCTCCTAAGGTCAGTGGTGGGCAGTGGTGTCTCCGCTCCACATGCTGTGCCTGACACAAGCACTGGCTCCAGCTGCCATTGGCTGGAAGCTGTGGGGGTGGGACTTACTTGGGGGCATGAGTAGCACACAGTGCCCCAGGGGCAGCCGGGGTGGGGGTGGGTCTGTGCCCTGTCAGAACCTGTAGCTCCCATTGGCTGCGATGGAGCCAGCTCTTGTGGTAGGTGCAGCACACAGAGACAACCCCCCCCCCCCCTTCTCACCCTGGCCGCCCCTGTGCCTAGGGGTCACAGTGTCCTGCTGCCTGCCATTTCTTTGGAGCTGCCCCAAATAAGCACTGCTGGGGTCCCAGGTGAGCACTCACCAGTGTACTCCTCCAGCCCCGAGCCAAAATATTGGGACAAATGGTGTCCCGACTATACATCAGTCGGGATGCGGGACAAACAACTAAATATCAGGACAGTCCCAATTTTATCAGGACGTCTGGTCACCCTAGTTGCAACCAGGGTCTTATGGTTGCAACAGGTCTTGTACAGAGGAGGTCAAGTGGAGTGTCTCTAGAAAGGTTGTAGTTTGTTGGTTGTGATTATGCTGTCTGTATGTGTGTATCATTTTTGTATCTGAAGTTATGAATACTGGCTATGTACTTGTATCTCGATGTGTTTTGGTTCTAAGTAGCCTCAGGGAAGCATTTGGTCAGTTTCTTGAGAAAGGACTAGTCACTAAGTGCCCAGTCAAGAAACACTTAACTGACAATGGACTTTGGGAGGTGCCAATTCACACCTGAGCTTTTCTGGAAACGTTTAGACTAACATGTAAATAATGGTGTTAGCCTGCAAAAAGCTGAATCATTCATAGACATGTGACTTGCCCACGTGACTAAAAACTCCATCTTGTTGCTGTGACTTTGCACAGAAGAACAAAGGGGTTTCTGCCCACAAGAGAGAGAATATAAAAGGCCCTGGAAGCCCCTCCATTTTGTCTTCAGCTGACTTAAGAGCTGGCCCCTCCATGCCCAAGAGATGCCTGAAAGAAACTGGAACAAAGGACAGTAACTACGGGGGTGTGAGTGATTGCTGTACCCAGATTAGGAAGGAATCCAGTCTGTGAAAGAAGCTTATTGGAACATCTCTAAGGGTATGTCTACACTACGAAATTAGGTCAAATTTATAGAAGTCAGTTTTTAGGAAGCAATTTTATACAGTCGATTGTGTGTGTCCCCACTAAGTGCATTAAGTTGGTGGAGTGCGTCCACAGTACCGTGGCTAGCACTGACTTTTAGAGCGTTGCACTGTGGGTAGCTATCCCACAGACTCTGCTGCCCATTGGAATTCTGGGTTGAGCTCCCAATGCCTGATGGGGCAAAAACATTGTCACATTGTTTTGTGTACATGTCGTCAGTTGCCCCTTCTCTGTGAAAGCAAAGGCAGACAATTGTTTCGCACCTTTTTTCTGTGCAGACGCCATACTGCTTTCAGCAGATGGTGCAGTAGGACTGCTAACCATTGTCATCCAACCACTGCTTCAGCTCTGTTCTCCTGCTCTCCTGGTGCCATGAATTGACCTCGCGGGTCCTCTTGTAGTTCAGTATAAATATCTATGCTTGTGGCATCCGTCATCATCCACTGCTTTTGCTGCAATTCTGCTCTCCTGCAGATGCCATACCATGGCAAGCATGGAGCCTGCTCAGCTCACTGCTGCTGTTGTGAGCATTGTAAACACCTCGCACATTATCCTGCAGTATGTGCAGAACCAGAACCTGCAAAATGAGGCGAGGAGGTGATGAGTGCATGAACACAGACTTCTTTCAAAGCACGGGCCCTGGCAATTTGGACATCATGGTGGTAATGGGGCAGGTTCATGCCATGGAATGCTGATTCTGGGCCTGGGAAACAAGCAGAGACTGGTGGGACCGCATAGTGTTGCAGGTCTGGGATGATTCCCAGTGGCTGCGAAACTTTCGCATGTGTAAGGGCACTTTCATGGAACTTTGAGACTTGCTTTCTCCTGCCCTGAAGTGCAAGAATACCAAGATGAGAGCAGTTCTCACAGTTGAGAAGTGAGTGGCGATAGCCCTCTGGAAGCTTGCAATGCCAGACAGCTATCGGTCAGCCGGGAATCAGTTTGGAGTGGGTAAATCTACTGTGGGGGCTGCTGTGATCCAAGTAGCCAACGCAATCACTGAGCTGCTGATATCAAAGGTAGTGACTCTGGGAAATGTGCAGGTCATAATGGATGGCTTTGCTGCAACGGGATTCCCTAACTGTGGTGGAGGGATAGATAAATGCATATCCCTATCTTGGGACCAGACCACCTTGGCAGCTAGTACATAAACTGCAGAGGGTGCTTTTCAATGGTGCTGCAAGCACTGATGGATCACAGGGGACATTTCACTTACATTAACGTGGGATTGCTGGGAAAGGTACGTGTCGCTCACATCTTCAGGAACTCTGGTCTGTTTGAACAGTTGCAGGAAGGGACTTACTTCCCAGACCAGAAAATAACTGTTGGGGATGTTGAAATGCCTATACTTATCCTTGGGGACCCAGTCTACCCTTAATGCCATGGCTCATGTAACCATACACAGGCAGCCTGGACAGCAGTAAGGAGCTGTTCAACTACAGGCTGAGCAAGTGCAGAATGGTGATAGAACGTGCATTTGGCCGTTTAAAGGCGCGCTGGCACAGTTTACTGACTCGGTTAGACTTCAGCAAAACCAATATTCCAATTGTTATTGCTGCTTGCTGTGTGCTCCACAATCTCTGTGAGAGTAAGGGAAAAACATTTATGGTGCGGTGGGAGGTTGAGGCAAATCGCCTGGCCGCTGCTTGCACACAGCCAGACGCCAAGGCGATTAGAAGAGCACAGCAGGGTGCGCTGCGCATCAGAGAAGCTTTGAAAACCAGTTTGATGACTGGCCAGGCTATGGTGTGACAGTTCTGTTTGTTTCTCCTTGCTGAAAACCAACCCCTTGGTTCACTGTACTTCCCTGTAAGCCAACTGCCCTCCCCCCTTCGTTCATCACTTGCAGAGGCAATAAAGTCATTATTGTTTCAAGATCATGCATTCTTTATTAATTCATCACACAAATAGGGGGATAACTGCCAAGGTAGCCTGGGAGCGGTGGAGGAGGAGGGAAGCACCGGATGGGGTAGTGGATGAGAGGAGGAGGGAAGGACAAGGCCACACTGCACTTCAAAACTTATTGAATGCCAGCCTTCTGTTGCTTGGGCAGTCCTCTAGGATGGAGTGGTTGGGTCCCTGGAGCTCCCCCGCCCCTTGGAGTTCTTGGGCGTCTAGGTAAGGAGGCTATGGAACTTGAGGAGGAGGGTGGGCGGTTACACAGGGCAGCAGTGGCGGTCTGTGCTCCTGCTGCCTTTTCTGCAGCTCCACCAGACACCAGAGCATATCAGTTTGATCCCCCAGTAGCCTCAGCATTGTATCCTGCCTCCGCTCATCTTGCTCCCACCACCTCTCTTCTTGCTCGTCCCTCCTGTCCTCGAGTTCATTTTCTGCTTTCCTGGACTCTGACATTGTTTGCCTCCATGCATGAGCTCAGAGAACATTTCATCGCGAGTGCGTTTTTTTCTGCCTTCTTATCTGCGCGAGCCTCTGGGACGGAGATGACAGGGGTAGCGTTGAAACATTTGCAGCTCGAGAGATAAAAAAGGGAGAGTAGTATTTAAAAAGACACATTTTAGAGAACAATGGGTAGACTCTTTCACGGTGAACCAAGCTGTTAACATTACATAGCACATGTGCTTTTTGGTACAAGGTCGCATTTTGCCTCTTATATTGAGGGCCTGCCAGGTTTGATGTGAGAGATCACACATGCAGGGCGGGCAACAGAATTCGGCTTGCAGGCAGCCATGGTAAGCCACAGTCTTTCAGCTTCTTCAACCTTCATAACATGTGGGAATGGTTTCAAACAGCAGTGCCCTCCTTTCCCATACCAAAGCACCCATTGGGTTGGCCATTTAAAAGGAGGGCTGTACTGGCTGCAAATGCATCCCAAGTCTTCAGGGCAAATTAATCATTAAACACACTTGCTTTTAAACCATGCATTATATTTACAAAGGTACACTCACCAGAGGTGCCTTCTCCAGCTTCAGGTCTGTGAGCCCACCTTGGGAGGGTTGGGAGGGTATTGGCTCCAGGGTGATAAACAGTTCCTGGCTGTCAGGGAGATGGTTGGTTTCTGCTTGCGTGCTGTGCGCTATCTCCTCCTCCTCCTCCTCCTCATCTTCCTCATCCCCAAAATCCTCATCCCTGTTGCATGAGACTTGCCCCCTTGCAGGTGTCCACAGACAGGGGTGGGTAGTTGTAGGGGCACCTTATAGAATGGCATGCAGCTCATCATAGAAGCAGCATGTCTGGGGCTCTGACCCAGAGCTGCCATTTGCCTCTTTGTTTTTTTGGTAGGCTTGCCTGAGCTCCTTAATTTACACGCAGTACTGCTGTGGGTCCCTGTTGTAGCCTCTGTCCATCATGCCCTTGGAGATTTTTTAAAATATTTTGGCATTTCATCTTTTGGAACAGAGTTCTGATAGCATGGATTCGTCTCCCCAAACAGCAATCAGATCCAGTACCTCCCGTTCGGTCCATGCTGGAGCTCTTTTGCGATTCTGGGACTGCATGGTCACCTGTGCTGATGAGCGCGCCATGCTGGCCAAACAGGAAATGAAATTCAAAAGTTCCCGGGGCTTTTGCTGTGTATCTGGCTAGTGCATCTGAGTTGAAAGTGCTGTCCAGAGCAGTTGTAATGAAGCACTCTGGGATAGCTCCCAGAGGCCAATACTGTCGAAGTGTGTCCACACTACCCCAAATTCAACCCGCGATGTTGATTTCAGCACTAATCCCCTTGTCAGGGAGGAGTACAGAAATCGATTTTAAGAGCCCTTTAAGTCGACAAAAATGGCTTTGTTGTGTGGACAGGTGCAGAGTTAAATTAATTTATCTGCTAAATTCGACCTAAACTCGTTGTGTAGACCAGGGCTAAGAGTGAGATTTACCTACATGCAGTTTCTTTATGTATTAGGCTTAGATTTGCGTGTTTTTGTTTTATTTTGCTTGGCAACTTACTTTGTTCTGTCTGTTATTACTTGGAAACACTTAAATCCTACTTATTATACTTAATAAAATCACATTTGCTTATTAATTGACCCAGAGTAAGCAATTAACAGCTGGGGGAGCTAACAGCTGTGCATATTTCTCTATCAGTGTTATAGAGGGTGGACAATGTGTGAGTTTACCCTGTATAAGCTTTATACAGAGTAAAACAGATTTATTTGGGGTTTGGACCCCATTGGGTATCTGGGTGCTAGAGACAGGAGTACCTGCTAAGTGGTTTTCAGTTAAAGCCTGCAGCTTTGAGGGATGTGGTTCAGATCTGGGTCTGTGTTTGCAGCAGGCTAACGTGTCTAGCTCAACAAGGCAGCATACTGAAGTTCGAAGCAGGCAGGAAAAACGAGCTCAGAGGTAGTCTCAGCACATCAGGTGGCAGTCCCAAGGGGCTTTCTGTGACCTAACCCGTCACAATCACAGGACAGACATTTAAATTGTTTTATTTAACTAAAACAACAATGTTATGTATTCTGGATTTTTTCTTTCAACAGCAAACATATAATATTTGGGGAAAAAAAACAAGCATATGAATTTTTGAATTTAGTTAAACATTCAAGTTTTTTAAAATTGGGTTTGTTTTTGTTAAAAGTCCTTAAGAAAGAAGTGTGAAACAATAAAGTTTACCAACCTGAAGATCCTGCATGTTCAGACATGTTCCTTTCATCATCTTGAATGCAGCTTCCGCCGGGAGGGAGTGCTTCTCATGATGTTGTTTTATCCGGGCAACCAGACCTTGCATTTCTTTGTTGCTCTGTTTCCATTTTGCACACATGCCTGTCTTACCCACAGGTAGAGGAACTTCATTAAAATATTCCCAAACTGGATCTCTTATATGGCCTGCTGCCATTGTAGGTTTTCCCTTCTAGTGGGAGAATGGTATGGAAGATCTCAAATCAGTGAAGGCTACACTCAGACCTCAAAACTTCTGGAATATGCTGCTTTAAAAGTTTCACTTTTGTTTCTACTGCCTGTCCCTCCCTTCTCACATTTATCTCCAGACTTCTTCACCTCGTCAAGATCTGTTCTGCCTTCAATAATCTTCTATTCTTTGAACTTTTTGAAACTTTTCACTTTAAGTTTCAGTGGGAGTTCTGTTGGAGGAGCAGGTTTTTGTAGTTTGTGGATTGTATTGTGGAGTTTGTGTGTGAGTGAGTGTGTGTGAAGGCTGCTAGGGGCCGTGTGCTGGGAGAGAGGCTGAGCCCTGAGTTGGGGGCGGGGCTTACCTGATTAGGGGTCCTATATAAGTAG